>NW_027362653.1:2308500-2647500 GCF_042186555.1 Aquarana catesbeiana | reverse complement strand
AATAAAAAAAAAAAACACAATATTTTTGCTGTAATAAATATAATAAATATCCCACATTTAAAAAAAATAAATAAAACCTTTTCCTCAGTTTAGGCCCATATGTATTCTTCCACATATTGTTGGCGATCAAGGGGATAACTGTGTTCCCTAGGTGTGTTCTAACTGTGGGGGGATGGGGCGGTCTAGGACAGTGGTTCTCAACCTGGGGGGTCAAATGATGATTTGCCAGGGGTCACCGAATCCTGAGCTGTTCCTGAAGCCCACACTACTCTCCCAGCCTTTTTTCGACCGCCCAGCAGGGCTGTACCTGGAGCCCGTGGCCGCCCATTCAGTTCACAGCTGGGGGGGCAGAGACTGGAGGTCAGCTGACTGGTGAAGAATGTGAAGTGGGAGGGGCTGGAGGAGACCCTATATCCTGATTTTGGCATAGGTGTCACTGCTACGAGATGCCACAAAGTGCACAGTGAAGCTGGAGATTATAGTTGCAATTAAAGGTCCTCACTATAGTTCTCAGATCAGATGACCTTGATCAAGAGCACCTAAGCTGGCTCATCAGAACCCCCCGAGCACTGCCACTCATCCCATTCCCCCCACCAAAGAGTAAGAGAAGGAATAAAAATAGAGAATACATGGAAGGGAGAGGAAAAGAGGGGGAGGAAAAAAGAAAAAGGGAGAGAAATAATAAGAGAAAGAACAAGAAAGACGGCTAGAGAGAGGGATGGGGGAAAAAAACAATAAATTAGTATAGAGAGAGATAAAAGGGAAAGAATGGAGAACAAACGGAGTTGTACATCCTAAAATGTACCATAAGGGGTTTTAATACTGGAAGGAGTGGAAGGGACTCAGGGAGCGCTAAATGTCCATGGGTTAGGGGCGCAAATTACTTGCTTTGCCTTGGGTGCTGACAACCCACGCTACGAAAATAATTTTACTATTAGGGGTCCCCACAACTTGGGAAATTTTATCAAGGGGTCACGGCACTAGAGGGGTTGAGAACCACTGCTCTAGGAGGAGAGAGAGATCGGTGTTCATACTTAGTAGGAACACTCGATCTGTCTCTACTCCCCTGAAAAAACTGGAATTTGTGTGTTTAAACACACAGATCCTGGTTTTCGCTCTGTCACGACCGATCGCGTGTGCCCGCCGGGCATTCGCATCAGCTCCGGGCACACGCTGCAGGCGCGCGTGTCCCTAGTGGCCAAAAGTAAAAGTGACGTAAGGTAACGTCGATTTGCCCAGCCGAGCCAACCTGCCGCAGTGAAACTGTGGCGGCTGGTCCGGAAGTGGTTAAAAGCCTTTACAGGTTGCCACTTTAAATTTACAGGGGAGGTCTGGTACTAGAATTACTGCCCATGGTCACGCTGTTGCAGGAGGAGGACACATCCATAGAAGTGGCGCAAAGTGGCAGTGGTGCCGGGCCAGCTCAGGTAGGCAAACACGGGGGTGTCTTAGCCTATGGGGCGGGTGAGGGGGCCTGGGGGTCTCTAGGTATCTTTCTCTCTTACATTGGATCCAGGCTTAGGTGCCTTGAGAATCCATATATGGCTGCTGGGGGGATAGCACTGTGGTGTTGGTGATTTGTACACCCAGGAAAAGAGGGTGTTTGACAGCATATTTCCCCCCTTCTCTCCTTCTCCCTTTTCTCATATTCTAGGCTCAGCCCAAAGAATCTGAGAGCTCGGGAGGGAAGAGGAGGTGCCCGTCATGCATGACCAAGTTTAAAGAGGGTTGGAATAAACCACTCTGCAAGCCATATATAGACAAACTAGTCTACAAAGAGGCAACGGGGGCATGTAAAAACTTAATCTCGGGTGTGAAGAAGGAATAAAGGCAATTAAGTCAATGCTGTCGAGCCTTGAGACCTCAAAACAGCCAGTTAAAGTACCTATCATTGCAGCCCCAGAGGAGGGTGTTGGAATGGAAGAGGAAGATTCGGATTCTTTGGAGGAGCTGAGTGAAGCAGCCTCATCCAAAAGTATACCGGAACAAGGGACAATCGCCTAGATACAGGAGGAGGTGGATGCCTTGCTGTGGGTGATCTATGAAACCCCAGAGATTAATAAGAACAGGTGTCTCTGTCCTTTACATGACCAAATGTACCAGACCCTGAAGGAAGACCAAGGCAGGGTATTCCCGGTACACAACGCCTTATCAGAATCCATCAAAAAATAGTGGGTGGAGCCTGAAAAAAAAGTTATTTTTTCCCAAAAGCTTAAAAAGGAGGTTCCCCTTTAACGAGGACCCCTCCTGCGTGTGGAACAAAGTTCCAAAGTTGGACGCAGCGTTTTCGCAATGCGCTAAGTCAACTGACCTCACGTTTGAGGACATGGGGGTCCTTAAGGAACCCATGGACAAAAGGATGGAGGTGTTACCAAAGGGCTCATGGGAAGTAGTCATGGCTAACTTAAAGCCGGCAATGGCTACAAAGGTAGTGGCCCGCAATTTGGAGGGCTGGTTAGACCAATTGCAGGCACACTTGGAAGGAAATCCTGGACTCACTGCTTACGCTACAAAAGGCGGCAGGCTATGTGGCAGACGCCTCAGCAGAGTCTATCAAGCTTTCAGCTAAAGCCGCAGCCTTGGTTATCTCCTCTCGCTGGGCTCTGTGGCTGAAATCTTGGTCTGGGGATCCGGCCTCAAAAATAAGACTCGGTGAGATTCTGTTTGAGGGGGATCTTTTGTTCCGGAAGGACCTAGATAAGGTCTTAGACAAGACTGCTGATAAGAAGAAGGCTTTTCCAGGTTAAAATCAAAAAGGCCCCGGAAAAGTGCTTTTTTTCACCCTCAAAGGCCGCAGGGGCAGGTCCCTAAAACAACCACTAAAAAAAGTGGGGGAGGGGAAAACAGAAGGTAGGCATCCTCTCTTCCTCTCCTAAAAAAAAAACCCCAATAATATGGTTCCAGTGGGAGGGAGATTAGGGCAGTTCCTCCCACAGTGGGAAAAAAATTACCCCCAATGGATTCATTCGGAGGATAAACAGGGAGGGGTACCAAATTCAGTTCAATGGTACTCCGCCCACAAGAACATTCATAACCTTCCCTCCCAGGGATCCTCAGAATGCAGCAGCACTTCTATCTCAAATTGGCGACCTGATAGACTAGGGGGTGCTCATTCTAGTACCAGAGCAAGCAAAAAATCTGGGTTTCTATTCGCACGTTTTTGTGGTACAGAAGCCATCGGGCAAATTCCGCCTAATTCTAAATGTAAAGTTTCTAAACAAGAGGGTGGTCTACAAAAAGTTTCGGATGGAGACGATTTTTACGGCAAAGGCCATCCTCCCTCCAAATTGCTTTATGGCTTCCTTCGACCTGAGGGACGCATATTAGCATATCCCAATCCACGAAGACTTGCAGAAGTTTTTAAGGGTGGCGATCAAGTGGGGAAAAAGCGTCCGCCATCTCCAGTTCTGGGCTCTGCCGTTTGGCCTGCCCTCATCCCCCAGGATTTTCACGAAGGTCCTGGCAGAGGCACTAGGCCCCCTGAGACTAAAGGGGATCTACAACAATCCCGTATTTAGACCTTTTATTTTTTGCCCCCACCTTGCCTCAATTACAGAGGGATCTGCGGGTGGCCATTCCTTTTCTGGAATACTTGGGGTGGTTGATAAACCAAGAAAAATTGAACCCCCGCACAGGACTTGCATTACCTAGGCTACAGGGTGAACCCTGTAACACAGAAAGTCTATCTTACGGAGGAGGAGGAGGAAAAAGTAAAGCTTACAGTAGCCTTTCTTCAAAACAATCAGGTGGTGTCCATCGGAATAGCCATGTCAGGCCTGGGTCTCTTGGCAGCAACAATCCCAGCGGTTCCATGGGCAAGGGCCCATTTCAGGTGTCTCCAGGCTGATATCTTAAACTGGGACGGGGATAACAATCACTGGTTGAGACCTTCCACCTATCACCAAAGACCAAGAGGTCCTTGTGGTGGGGGAGAGACGAGGAGAACCTCCTGCGGGGTCTCCAGTGGTCCTTTCCGGTGTCCACTCATATCACCACGGATGCCAGTGCTTGGGAAAGGGGGGCCCACTGGGGGTCAAAAGTGGTCCAAGGGGCCTGGTCCAGAATGGAGTCCCAAATGTCAGCCAGTTGGAGGGAGTTGCAGGCAATCTGGGAAGCCCTGAGGGCATTCGCCAAGGAATAGAGAGATCACCATGTACAGGTCCTTTCGGACAGCATAGTAGCGTTCTCATATATCAACAAGCTGGGAGGAACACGGTGTCCTCCCCTGATCTAGTTGGCAAAGGCCATTTTTGCCTGGGCTGAGATCAACCTGAGTTCAATCTCTGTAGTCCACCTCAAGGGGGTGGACAACCGTCTGGCAGACTTTTTAAGTCGCCACCAGGTCTGCGAAGCAGAATGGTCTCTGAACAGGGAAATTTTTTAGCTAATTGCATGAAAATGCCAAATTCCCAATATACTTTTCGTTAGAGAAGGAAGAAGAGGCCAAGGGGATAGATGCCCTGGTTTAGAATTGGGCGTTTCGCCTATGCTATGCCTTTCCCCTGTTCAAAATGATTCCCCTGGTACTAAGGAAATTTACTCAACAACACACAACAAAGATTATAGTGGTTCCATATTGGCCAAAGAGGGCCTGGTTTTCCACACTGCTGCGCCTGGCAGTGGAGCCTCCCCTCATGTTGCCTGAGAGGGAAGATCTGCTGTCGCAGGGACCGGTCTGTGTGCCAAAGTTAGAGTCTAAAACATGGTTTCTGAAGAAAGTCTCCCGAAGGCTAGGGGGCTTTCAGACAAGGTGGTTAATGCAGTAGAAAAAAGGTGACCCAAGCAATTTATTTTAAATTTTGGAAGGATTTTTAGTCATGGTTGGACACCAGGAAGATGTCAGCAGGTGTTCCGGCTGTCTTGGAATTTTTACAATACGGAGCGGACCAAGGGCTGGCCATCACTACCTTTAAAGGTTCAAGTGGCGGCCTTGTCTGTGTTTTTGGAACAACCCCTGGCTTTAGACCCGCTAGTTGGCAAGTTCTTCAAGGGGTTATCCAGAATTAGGCCAATTCCATTCAGGATCCTGCCAAAGTGAGATTTGACGATTGTGTTGCAAGGGTGGACAAAACGTCCACCAGAGGAGGATCTGTCCTTAAAGTGGGCTACTCTCAAGACAGCCTTTCTGGTTGCGATTTCGACCTGCAACCACTTTCTATTAAAGAACCATTCCTACAAATGTTTGAAGACAGGCTGGTAATGCGTGCAGATTCAGGATTCTTGCCAAAGGTGGCCTATAAATTTCATAGGGCCCAGGAGTTGGTGTTGCCCTCCTTCTGTACTTCTCCAACCTATCTTTAAAGAAGCCGAATTTCACCAACTGGAGGTGAGGGCCTGTGTCTTGTGCTCTTCAAAGGGTGTCAAGCTTCGAAGAGCACAATCACCCTTTGGAACAAACAGGCAATTTGGATGCTTACAAAACTCTGAAGAAAGAGTGCCCTTTTTCCCCAGATGGCTCACTCTACTCGGGCGCTGTCTGTTTCTTGGGCAGAGTGAGCTGGGGCGACACCAGAACAAATCTGCCGAGCAGCAACATGGTCAAGCTGCTCGACGTTTATTAAACATTAAATCTTCTCTCAGCGCAAGATCAAGCATTTGGGAGGAAGGTCCTCCCAGGTGGTAGTCCCCCATAATCTGGTAAGTTCTCTTTGATCCTCTCCTATGCTGTCCTGGACAGACAACTGTAAAAAACCAGAGTTAAACTTACTGGTAAGTGTTTCTAGGAGTCATCCAGGACAGCAGGGATTCCCTCCCTATATGCTGTTATAACCTTGGACGAGTGTTTTTCTGTTGTTTCTAAAGCCGTTTCGGGAAAGACCTGAGGAAGGGGGATGGTGGCCGCCCTTTAAAGTCTTAACTATTTGTGTTTCCTGCCTCTGGAGGTGGCGCTTGTCTCCCCTGTGCTGTCCTGGACGACTCCTAGAAACAGAGTCACCGGTAAGGCTAACTCTGTTTTTTTATTCTGTTTGGTCTACTATGTAACCAGCAGGAGCTACCTAAAATCATGAAAACCATACCCGATTTCTGCTTGCGATGCTCTGCGCATGCCGCACTTTCTTTTCCTCTGGCAGGAGTGTCAAGTTATTATCATACATGCAAGCCAGGGGGGGGCCCCTCCCGCCGCCGATAAAAGTGATCTTGCGGCGAATCTGCCGCAGAGAACACTATTATCGGAAACAGGACCGCCCGTTGAAGAAGAGGATACTGGGGTTATGGCAGCTAGCTGCTGCCATAACAAAGATATCCCTCTTCAAATTTAGGACGTATATTGCGTGCAGGGGTCTGGAAGTGGTTAAAAAATATTTAGATTTTTAATATAATTTTATTATTTTAAACTTTTTAGTTAATATTATCAATTTAAATTAATATGAATTTATTGTTGGCTACTATTGGTACCTTTTTAGAGCAAGAAAAGCTCAAGAAAAAAGCAGTCTGCAGTCTCTAACTGTCTCTTGTATCATGTCTGCAATCTCTTACCTAAACTTAAACACACTGCTAATAGACATAGTACAGGAAATGGTCAGAGACTGCAGACATGATACAAGAGATTAATGCAGCCTCACCAGTGTCCATCAGATGCAGCCTCACCAGTGTCCATCAGATGCAGCCTCACCAGTGTCCATCAGATGCAGCCTCACCAGTGTCCATCAGATGCAGCCTCACCAGTGTCCATCAGATGCAGCCTCACCAGTGTCCATCAGATGCAGCCTCACCAGTGTCCATCAGATGCAGCCTCACCAGTGTCCATCAGATGCAGCCTCACCAGTGTCCATCAGATGCAGCCTCACCAGTGTCCATCAGATGCAGCCTCACCAGTGTCCATCAGATGCAGCCTCAGCAGTGTCCATCAGATGCAGCATTACCAATGCCTGGATCAGAGCTGCGATCTCCTGCTGTGTCACGGAGCTGGATTTGAATTGCCGGGGGCTGGGCAGCCGTAGTAACAAAGTCCCACCTCCTATGATACACGTCACACTGATTAAATTTCCCAGCATTGGATCACAGGAGGCAGGACTTTGTTACAGCGGCTGCCAAAAAATGCAGCTCTGTGACACAGCGGGAGATCACCGCAGATCTAAAACTAATCAAAACCAGTTCAGAAACCAAACAAACCCAACAGAGAAAAGGGAATTTCTGATCCGGCAGGCCGAGAGAGATCTGGGCTCATGAAAATGTAGCAAAAGCTAAACATTTCAAACTAAATGTGTTCCCATGGGGGCAGTAGTCCTTAAATGTACAGCAACCCTCCTGTTACCCCCCTCAGATCCACATTCTATTATTGTGTGACAAATACCATCCAAATAATTCTTACTTTCATTTCCCAAAGTTATCCGTCTACAAGGAGACCTGTATAGATCAAATGACGGCACCAATGAGGATGGAGGAGGACCGGAGTCACATGACTGAGAAGATACTAAACCTCACCCTGGAGATCATCTACCTGCTGACCGGAGAGGTGAGGAGGATTCTGGGAGGTCACATGACATCACTCTCATCTCTATTAATTAGCTTTTCCAATTCATGTTCTTGTATATATAAATTTATTGTTAGTGGTGATTTACGTTGTGTTTTTCTTTGTTCTTCATTGAGTATGATTGTATCTTATTCCGCTTTGGGAAGTAATAAAGTCTTCTGAATCTGCATAATAAAACACAGACCTGACTGGAGAGGTGAAAAGAACTCTGAGAATGTGACATGAAGTTAATGATTACTATTTTTCTTGAATAGAATTTTCCTCCTATGAAGTCTGGGGATCATATGACCATCACAGTGCCCCTACGTCACTCCTTGTTGCTCAAGAAAAACAGCAAACAGAAGCTTCTAGAAGTCACCAAGAAGATGATGGAGCTGCTGACAGGAGAGGTGAGCGGTGCTGGGAATTCTGGGACATTATCCAGTAACAGACAAGGGATGTGTCTGGATGGTGACTGTATCATTGTGTGTGTCAGGTTCCTATAAGGTGTCAGGATGTCACGGTCTATTTCTCCATGGAGGAGTGGGAGTATTTAGAAGGACACAAGGATCTCTACAAGGACATCATGATGGACAATCAGCCGCCCCTCACATCACCGGGTAAGAGGAGACCTTATTGTAAAGGAGAGAGCAGTACGGAGGGTCCACCTAGATCCCCCATCATCTGATAAACACATAGAAACAATGTATTCAGTCAGTGTGTGTGTTTCCTACAGATGGATCCAGTAATGGGAACCCACCAGAGAAATGTCCTCGTCCTCTGTATTCCCGGGATTCCACACAGGAAGACCACACCATCCCTCACCATCATCAGGTAGATGATGAACAATTATTGGTAGTTCTGATTTATACACAAGTGTTTTTTACAATGAATGTTTTTGATATCTTTCAGAGTGGAATCCTCGGGGATGAGAATATTGTTATTAAAGAAGAGTATAAAGAGGAGGATGAGGAGTATGGAGTGATGAAGAAGTTTTCAGAAGGACACAAAGATATGATAGAGCCACCAAGTACCAGGAACCCACCAGAGAGATGTCCCCGTCCCCTGTATTCCAAGGCTTCCACACAGGAAGGTCACACCTTCTCTCACCATTACAAGGTTGGTGGGACAGAGCATCTAGAACATGGACCTATAGAAACAATGTGTTGATTTTGTTTGTGATATCAGAAGATTAACTTTTCTATAATTTTATTGGTTTAGGGTGAAGATCTGATCGATATAAAAGTTGAGGTTAAAGCAGAAGAAGAGGAGAGGTATGTGATGGATGATCAGCAGTCTATGGAGGAGGATGGAATAACAAGGACATTTATAGAGGACACTCCTACAGAGATCAGCACAGGTGGGTGATTAACACTAAATACATTCCTCCACCCATACTTCTCACTGATTGGTCCAGAGTAGGGCAAGGACTGGGTGATATCAGCCTGTAATACCCTGGTCACTTTCCTGAGCTGTGTTCCCCATCCTGTATTCCTGTATTTCTCTCGGATAATCTTCCTTCTCTGTGCTGCAGACACAATTTATGTATCTAGACTGGATTTATGGAGATTCTGGGGTTCAGCAGGCAGCAAAAATAGGATTTTTATAACAGCTTACCTGTAAAATCCTTTTCTTGCAGTACATCACGGGACACAGAGGACCATAGAAATTACTATGTGGGTTATAGGCCACCTTCAGGTGATGGACACTGGAACACCCAAGACAGGAAGTTCACTCCCTGTATAACCCCTCCCATACTGGGATTACCTCAGTTTTTGTAGCAAAGCAATATACATATATCCCAAAAAAAGAGGGGAGGGACCTCTGTGTAACGTGATGTACTCCAAGAAAAGGATTTTATAGGTAAGCTGTTATAAAAATCCTATTTTCTTTATCATACATCACGGGACACAGAGCACATAGTAATTACTATGTGGGATGTCCCAAAGGAGGGGAGGGAGACACAAACAAAGCAGGGCGCCATCAGACTTGAGGACCTATACTGCCACCTGCAGCACACTGCGCCCAAAAAGCGATATCCTCATGCCTTTTTACATCCACCTGATAGAATCTAGTGAATGTATGGACAGAAGACCAAGTTGCAGCCGTGCAGATTTGAGCCATGGAGGCATGGTGATGCACTGCCCATGAAGCACTAACTGCCCTAGTAGAGTTTGCTTTGATTTGAAAAGGTGGAATTCTCCCTTTTAAACCATAAGCCTGAATAATAACTTGCTGAATCCATCTAGAAATAGTGGATTTTGATGCTGCCTGTCCTTTCCTAAGACCTTCTGCAATACAAATAGAACATCAGTTTTTCGAAACGGAGCAATCGCCTTTATATAGACCTTTACTGCTCTCACTACATCACGGGATTGTAGTGACTTCTCTTCCGTAGAACAGGGTTCTGGAAAAAAACGAAGGTAGAACAATATCCTGGTTCAGATGAAAGCCTGACAGCACTTTAGGCAGAAAGCTTGGATGAGGACGCAACACCACCTTGTCCTTGTTAACTAAATATCGCTCTTTATAAGAAAGAGCGGCCAACTCTGATACCCTTCTTGCACAGGATATAGCAACCAGAAAAACCAACTTTCTTGTCAAAAGGATCAAGGGAATATGCCGTATCGGCTCAAAAGGTTGTTTTTGTATTACTGACAAGACTAAATTCAAGTCCCAAGGGTGACCTAACTGGCAGATTAAGCCACGTTACCCCCTGCATAAAACCCTGGACCAAGGAATGCAAAGCAAGTGGTCTTTGAAATAATACCGATAAGGCTGAGACCTGACCCTTGATAGTACTCAAGGCCATCTTCATCTCTACCCCTAATTGCAGAAAGGCAAGAATTCTACCCATGACATACTTCCGAGGATGCCAACCCTTGGACTCACACCAGGAAACATATGCCCTCCAGACTCTATAATACGAGGAGACGGGAACTCTCGGAACTCTAGTTTTGTAACCTAGAGCTACTGTGGAGACGAGCCATCCTGAATCTCTTCCTGCCAGACCCCTGAGAACTGCAAAAGTCTTCCCCTCACGCGAGCGGGGGCACCCCTTAATAAAGAGGCATTAGCATTTTGGTTTGTGGGTTTCCTTCCCCAGGACTTTTTCTGTCCCTGGGCTTGACCTTGAGGTTTACCTCTTTAACCTGACTGCGGAGGCCGTCGCGACTGCCTAGAGGCTGATGCCCCCGGCCCTGGAGAAGAGGCCCATTTCAATGAGAGTTGTTTACTCTTTTTCTTAACTGGTAAAATGGTACTTTTCCCACTTGAAATCTTTTGGATGTATTTGTCCAAATCATCCCCGAACAGCCATTCCCCGTGAAACTGAAAACCAGCCAGAAGCTTTTTGCACGGAGCCTCGGCTGACCAATTTTTCAACCACAGGATCCTACGCATATGCACTAGCAAGAGTGTATGGTGTGACGCCTGATGAATAGAATCCTTAATAGCGTCAATTGCAAAACATAGTACCCTTGGCAGTTCGGCTAAGTCCCGGGCCTGCTGAGCGGGGACAGCCTTAAGCGCCTGCTTCAACTGATCTTTTAGGGATTGACAAATGCCTATTGTTGCAACTGCAGGCTGAGTCACTGAACCTGCCAAGGAAAAAGAGGTTTTCAACAAGAATTTCATCTTTTTATCTGTTAGATCTCTAAACATCTGGGCATTGTCCACCGGACAAGTTAAGCTTTTATTCACACAGGATATAGCAGCATCAACTGATGGTATGCTCCATTTTTTGGTGAATTTTTCCTCTATGGGATAAAGCATTGAAAACTTTTTAGGAGGAAGATAATGCCTATCTGGGTGATCCCACTCAGCATATTTAAGTTGCTCCAGCAACGGATGGACAGGAAAGGCATGTAGAGCCTGAGGGGGTTTTAGAGAACCCAAAGAAGAAACGGGCCTTTCAGCTGACTCAGTTAAGGGCAGCTTGAACGTAGAACAGACCATTTCTGTAAGGGATTGCACCAGCAATTTTTCAGATTGCGAGGCTGAAAAAGCTTCTTCTACAGTTGATTCCTCAGATGAGGAATTATTAGTCTGTCCTTCATCCCGATCCACTGAAGATGACTCATCCTCCTCCAGCCACTGCTCCCCTGTACCAGGGCCCCGGGTGGGGAGGGGGATCTATTGCGTTTTCTCCTCCCCTGGGAAGAAGATGCGATTTAAAGCAGCTAACCTTTCTTCTAACCCCACCAGACCTGAGGACAAGGCGTCTTCAGTAACAAAGACAGGGGCTGAAATGTTGGAAACAGCTGCAACACCTGACAATCTCAATGGCTCACCCTGGCCAGCCACCTCTGGTCTGTCCGAAGATGTCACTGTGGAGGGGTGTTTAGGATCCTCAGAGCCTGAAGGTGATGCCCTTGGTCCCCTCTTTGAGGTGTTTGTACCCCTCTTTATGGAAGGCATAGTCTTAAGCACAAAAGCAGAGGTACTAGTAACACAATGCACCCACTGCTGAGCTATAGTCCAGCAATTAAAGCTGCTGCTAATGCTCAGTCTGATGCTGAGTAAATGTGTCCTGGGAATGCCTGTATACACCAGCTTACATGCCTCAGTCTGCTCCTGTGTCCCCTCCGTTCGCCAGATGTATTACACAAGCGGCCTTTATGGACTCGGCAGCCCCGTGTTTCGCGGCATGTGAAAGATAATGAATGCTAAGCCACACCCCTCTCCCAGACACGCCCCCTAGTTTTAAACCAATTCCCACGTGGGCGCCTTTCGGATCTGCCATACGAGCGGATCCCGGAGTGAGAAGGGGGGCTGGGGGAGGAAGGAAGGAAGGGAGACGACACGACCCCCTGAGAGGGGGGGTGGGGAGAGCACGGCCGTCCACTGCAGCTTCTATCCCCCTAGCTCCTGGAGGGAGAAGCCTCTTCATGGGACACCAAGGGATTCCCCCTCCAACATTCCTAGTGGTTGAGACTGACTCCTGGAGGAAGCCTGGCTGTCTCCTGCTGACACTGAGCGAGATACTGATTAGCATGGTAAAGGTATGTGCTTTCACCCCCATGTTGTTAACTCAAAGAAGAAATCCATAAGTGAACTTGGAGTTCCTTAGGATTCTTCACTTACCTTTTCCCGCCGCAGGATTCTGCTGGTAACCAGACAGACCCAATCTTCACCCATCATGGCGGGTTACATTATAAAAAACCTTCAAGGACCGGGTCCCTTTTTATCGGTGTTCCACTCCCTTGGACCTGTATAGCACCCTGCCAGAAAACTTTATGGTATTAACTGCATAACCAAAGCACTGGGTCCAGCCCTCCAAAAGAGGCGTTACAGGCAAAACCTCGTTCTTCCTTCACGAGGCCCTGGTACCATCCATTTTGTCCTCAGTGGCACTTTGAATGTATCCGGTTTCAAAAAGTCTATTTGATCCAGTAAGGATCCTCCAGTGGAGCTTTTCTTAGCACTTCCTCAACTGTGACCAACACCTTAGACACTGGCGAAAAAAACTGAGGTACTCCCAGTATTGGGTGTGCCAGTGTCCATCACCTGAAGGTGGGCTATAACCCACATAGTAATTACTATGGTGCTCTGTGTCCCGTGATGTACGATAAAGAAATCTTTCTTTTCACCATGGGCGTTGCTCAATTTAGGCACCTGGGACATGTGCCTTGGGTCTTCTGCTCCATGCCCGAGTCTAGTAAAATGTCTGACAGAACAATTCTGGACAATTAGGATTACTTGCACTGTTATTTGCTGGCTGTGCTGGGTGGAGGGATATCTCTGTTTAGTCTCAGACCCAAGTCACTGAGTGCAGTCTCAGGAGATGGGAGGCAGAGGTGTGGGACCTCTGCAACTTTTCTCCAGAATGTCATGACCCCTTATAAATAAGTGAGGGGGGACATCATAACATTCTGGTGAGCCTTCTCCAAAAAACACAGATAATTTTGTGGAGTTATATAAAGTTGAAGGAATATTGTATTTCAAGGACAATAAATTATTACTTTATATCTCATGGAATTCACCATAATTACCATTATTTGATGAATTTTGTGCACTTTGATTTCTAACCTGCCTACATTCACCCGCCCCTTTTTGCATGCCATTCTGGATGCGACTAACTATAATCTAGTAACCGTACATAATAAATTTGCATAAACGACTTTTTTTTTTAAACAGACAAAATCTGGGACAGTATAAAATTTTACAGGTAGTGCAAACAGCGGCAGGAAAAAAAAATTTGTTCAATAACCTTACTAATTTTAGACATCTAAGGTAGGATCTAGCTAGAAGCCAGATCTTTTCTCCTGTGACCGGGTGAGTCTCCGCTACTTGGTGGACAACCAGGTATCCACAGTCTCAGGCTCTACCATGTAAATATGCCTACCAAGGTTCTAGTCCTCATAGATCTGATGGAACCGGGCCTCAATAAGGCTGTTCTGACACTGGAATTCTTGTAGGTGCCGTTGTACATGGAGACAGACAGCTCGGCTATATGCACTATATTGTCAAAAGTATTGGGACACCTGCCTTTAAATGCCCTAGGGTTCAATATTGAGTTGACCCACCCTTTGCAGCTATAACAGCTTCAACTCTTCTGGGAAGGCTGCCCACAAAGTTGAGGAGTGTGTCTATGGGAATGTTTGACCATTCAGCACATTTGTGAGGCCAGGTACTGATGTGGACGAGAAGGCCTGGCTCTCAGTCTCCGCTCTAATTCATCCCAAAGGTGTTCTATCGGGTTGAGGTCAGGACTCAGTCAAGTTCCTCCACCCCAAACTCACTCATCCATGTCTTTATGGACCTTGCTTTGTGCACTGGTCCAAATCATTTGGTGGAGGGGGGATTATGGTTTGGGGTTGTTTTTCAGGGGTTGTGCTTGGCCCCTTAGTTCCAGTGAAGGGAACTCTTAAGGCGTCAGAATACCAAGACATTTTGGACAATTTCATGCTCCCAACTTTGTGGGAACAGTTTGCGGATGTCCCCTTCCTGTTTCAACATGACTGTGCACCAGTGCACAAAGCAAGGTCCATAAAGATATGGATGAGCGAGTTTGGGGTGGAGGAACTTGACTGAGTCCTGACCTCAACCTGATAGAACACCTTTGGGCTGAATTAGAGTGCAGACTGCAAGCCAGGCCTTCTTGTCCAGCATCAGTGCCTGACCTCACAAATGCTCTTCTGGAAGAATGGTCAAACATTCCCATAGACACACTCCTAAACCTTGTGGACAGCCTTCCCAGAAGAGTTGAAGCTGTTATAGCTGCAAAAAGGGTGGGCCAACTTAATATTGAACCCTACAGATTAAGACTGGGATGCCATTAAAGTTCATGTGTGTGTAAAGAATATTTTTGACAATATAGTGTATCTTCAGTCTCTCCTCCTTGAGCTGTCTGAAAATTTCTTCAGGCATATATAGGAACGTATGCTTGTATTTGACAAAAACATATGCATCGAAGTACCTTTCTAACCGAGACAACCGGCTACACTTCTGGCCCCTGGGGGGGACGTCCCTTGTGAGAGGTATGTATCCCCTGGATGGTGAAGTCATTGCGGGGGGCAGTCATCTCTGGAGGTAAATGCCGAGGATACTGGAGCAATTACTTTCTCAGAATCCAGGGTAGTGACTTGACAGCCTTGGTGCCTGATGAAGGGGTCCTGCGTGGCTCCAAAACGTTGCTGTCTGCTGTAATGATGGGATCGCTGAATAAAGCTTTGGATCCAATTTTGGAGACCAATGGTGTGCTGGTGACATCTCTTGCTTGGGAGAGGTGGGACGCTCCTCCTCACTGCTGTTGAATACTAGGGTTTTCCAGGAAATTTTCACCTTTTCTGAGCATGAAGGAGAAGGTTTTGGGAGACTCCCCGGTACTCCAGATGAAGTGATAGCAGGAGAGGTCTCCAGGATTAGCAGCAAGGGCCCCTGTTGGTCAGTGTTCAGCATGTACATGGTGCTGGTGACATCCAGGAGGTGCTCAGTGGGCATCGCAGTGAAAGGTGGTGTCAGATATCTGCGGACAGGAACTTCCCCCGGGACCCTGGACCTGTGAATTTGAGACTAAGCTGAGTCCCATGTGGGTAGGTCTCCAGCCATAGGTGTTGCGGTCGGCTGCTCAATCCTGGGTTCCACAGGGGATTCTAACCCAGATGCTTCCTGACCAATGTTGGAGGTGAGCGGAGCAGGTGGGCTCGGAAATTTGGCAGTAGTGAAGAGGCAGGCAGGAACAATAGCTATCCAAGATGTCGGCAGTCTTTTGAAGCTGAGATGGGAAGGTTCCTCCCTCCCATACATGCGGTAATACAAAAGTGAGCCGCAACCAGAGCAAGTGGCCCAAGGGTTATACTCTATGCATCAACGGTGGCATGATGGGCAGATGAACCGTGAGTCATCTCTCACTTTCCCCTTCCAGTGGGCAAGTTCCGCTATAGGCCAGTACACAAGGCCTGTGTCCAGCATGGGATCCGCTTTTTCCTTGGCAAGACTTTTTAAGAAATTGTGCAGAGTGCAAAAGTGCAGCGTTCCTCTAAACAGCGATTTGCCCTATGTCACTACACACTGTCATTTGTAAATGTGGCATTAGGAGGGATGTGCTGAGCCTGTGCCCTCTCCACCAGTCCAGCGTTCCTGTTACCTCACTCACAATAACTGAATGGGGTCCGACCGAGCACCTAGTGCAGACCTCATGTGTTATCTCACATAATTCTTTCCTTTCCGTACCATGTGACCAGGCCATAGATCTCCACAATACTAGTCTGCTCCCTGTTTCCGTGGGAGACGGACCACTAGAGAGAAAGCAAAAAACAAAGACCCCTTCGCTACCGGAGGACCTGCCGCTTTACCAGGTACCACATCTAACAACTGGTTGCTTGTCCCTCTTCTTGGTTACCTATAGTACCTCCACTTGTGTCCTGCCGAGTTAACCCGCTTGTAGTAGTTTTGCTTCATACCCCATAGTGCAAATACAGACCCAGGTTCTTTGGAATACTCCAGATTCGACATGCATCCCTTTGAATACAGTGAATATAAAGAATTATATATGATCTTGCGCAAGACCTTGGTGCATGAAAATAATAGTGACCAAAATAGCAAATATATCATCAAACAATAATAAAGTGGTGTAACGGAACAAGTGCAGGTGCTAGATGATCTTCAAATTAATAAAAAATTGTAAAAGTGAAAAAATATTAAAAAATATATAATAATAAATATATATATATATAATATTCCACAGTGTAAAGTGTATGGAACTGTGTAATAAACAAATCCAAAGTGTAGAAAAGCTTAATGGAAACCAGTTCCAAAATACTCAAAAAAATGGTTGAATGTGCAAAAAAGTAAAAAAAAAAAATATAGAATAAAATGAAGTGCAGACAGTTCATAAATCTTCACAGTGGATTAAAGCAGAACATAACATGTTGACTGTAGATCAGATGGTAATGTCATCCATATAATAGGCTCTCAGAACTCTTACCTCATGGGCATAGATATAAATGGCTTTTATCCATCAAATGGATGTTTGCCACGACTCCAGTATCCCAGATCGATCAGAGAAGAAGATGGTTGCTCGGTAAGATAGGAGAAAGTCACCTCCAAACTGGTGTTCGAATCCACATAAAAAATATGAAATGAGCCTCCAATAGTGCATTACCACAAAATAGCCAAGTTTATTAAAACATTTTTTAAAAACTGCTTATACCAAAGCAGTCAGAGCTAAGCAAAACATGGCACACATAAAAGATGGCGTTCCACGGCACCAAATACGTCACTTCCGGTCTGCAGTATCAACATCCGGATCGCGGTAGCAACTTCCGATTACGTTTGTTGCGTCTTTCCGGCCTACGCGTTATGTCACACCCTCGTGACTTCTGAAGTCCCTGAAGAAGTCACGAGGGTGTGACGTAACGCGTAGGCCGGAAAGTCGCAACGATCGTAATCGGAAGTTGTTACCGTGATCCGGATGTTGATACTGTGGACCGGAAGTGACGTATTTGGTGGCGTGGAACACCGTCTTTTATGTTTGGCATGTTTTGCTTAGCTCTGACTGCTTTGGTATAAGCCGTTTTTTTTTTTTTTAATTCTAATAAACTTGGCTATTTTTCAGTAATGCACTATTGGAGGCTCATTTCATATTGTTTATGTGGATTCGAACACCGGTTTGGAGGTGACTTTCTCCTCTCTTACGTGAGCAACCATCTTCCCTGATCGATCCGGGATACTGGAGACGTGGCATTTATATCTATGCCCATGAGGTAAGAGTTCTGAGTCCCTATTATATGGATGACATTACCATCTGATCTACAGTCAACATGTTATGTTCTGCTTTAATCCACTGTGAAGATTTATGAACTGTCTGCACTTCATTTTATTCTATATATTTTTTTTTTAACTTTTTTGCACATTCAACCATTTTTTGAGTATTTTGGGACTGGTTCCCATTAACCTTTTCTACACTTTGGATTTGTTTATTACACAGTTTGATACACTTTACACTGTAGAATATATATTGTATATCATTTATATTTTTTAATATTTTTTCACTTTTACATCTAGCACCTGCACTTGTTCCGTTACACCACTTTATTATTGTTTGATATATTTGCTATTTTGGTCACTATTATTTTCATGCACCAAGGTCTTGCGCAAGATCATATAGAATTCTTTATATTCACTGTATGACCATTAAGTGATTTGTGATCACCGGTAGATTTTGCAGCAATTACACATTATTTGTACCTTTAGTTATATTTAATAGCGCAGAGGTCCTCTCACTGAGTTGTTTTGTTTACATCCCTTTGAATAACTTCAGACCAGGCTTAGGCAGTTAATGCAACTTTACTGTTAAAATGAAGCATGACAGTACATAATGAATAACGTTCTTTCCCTAATACCAACTAAGACAATGATGTGGCCCAGGCGTACCATGAGGTGTGAGTTCATAATGGTAATGTCCATGACTTGGATGCTGTCCGTGATCCCCGCTTTCTTCAGCATCACAGGTGAGTCTGCAGTCCTATACCCAAGTCCCAGTCTCCGGTCAGGCCACTGCCCCTGATCTTGGCTGTCTATCTTATTTATAGAACAGGTAGGCACGCCAAAACCAAAAGCCCAGGAACTGAGCCGAACATGTTTAACCCTTTTCCCAGCCTGGGCCAGCTGCTGGAAAACTAACTAAACACACATTTCTAACCTGCCTACAAATGCAGTACTTCTTGTGTTGTCAAAATGGCAATGAGTGATATGGGACAGGGTGGGGGGGTCACTCGTCCTATAATCCCCTCATCACTGTCACTGCTATAAAAGACAGTTTTCGTTTCCTCACTAAACGAAGGTCCATGAAATATAGAAATGAACTGGTAGGTGATCAGAGGACCCATTTACTAGTTACCTTGAGGGTGGAACTATAAGATCCTCAGAGACAAAGCTGCCTGATGTGGGCGGAGTCCTGGTTTAGGGGAACCAATCTGCTCATGTCTAGTTTTAATTTTTTTTTTTTTATTTCTATTTTAGTACATGGATGGAAGATGAGGAAAACCTCAGAGGATTGTCTCACTTTGTCTCCAGACTGTAAAGTAGAAGATGAGGACATCACGCAGTATAGTCCAGGAGAAAACCCGGCTACCGCAAATGTCCATCTGGCACCACACAGTGTAGATAGACCATCGTATTCCTCTTATCCTGAGGAACCTCAGACTGTGAGGGACGGTGCCGTCCTTCCAACAGATAAAAGGTTTTCCTGTACTGAGTGCGGGATGGGTTTTCATTTTAAATTCAATCTTGATGAGCATAAAAGATCCCACACAGGGGAGAAGCCACATTCCTGTCCTGAGTGTGGGAAATGTTTTTTAAAGAAGTCCCATCTTTCCAGACATCACAGATATCACACAGGTGAGAAGCCGTATTCCTGTCCTGAGTGTGGGAAATGTTTTGTAGAGAAATCAGTACTTGTCACACATCAGAAGTCTCACACAGGGGAGAAGCCGTATTCCTGTCCTGATTGTGGGAAATGTTTTTTACTTAAGTCACATTTTAACAGACATCAGAGATTGCACGCAACTGATAAGCCATATTCCTGTCCCGAGTGTGGGAAATCCTTTGTAGAGAAATCACAACTTGACACACATCATAGGTCCCACACAGGGGAGAAGCCATATTCTTGTCTTGAATGTGGGAAATGTTTTTCAGATAAGTCCAATCTTTATACACATCAGAGACTGCACACAGGTGAGAAGCCATATTCCTGTGCTGAGTGCGGGAAATGTTTTTCAGTGAAGTCCAATCTTTACAAACATCAGAGATCTCACACAGGGGAGAAGCCATATTCCTGTCCTGAGTGCGGAAAATGTTTTTCAGATAAATCCCATCTTTACACACATCAGAGACTGCACACAGGGGAGAAGCCGTATTCCTGTCCTGAGTGCGGGAAATGTTTTTCAGATAGGTCCAATCTTTACACACATCAGAAATTGCATACGGGGGAGAAGCCAATTTCCTGTCCTGGGTGCGGGAAATGTTCTGTATTAAAATCACACCTTGGTGGACATGAAAGGCTTCACACGGGGCAAAAAAACTACTCCTGTACTGAGTGCGGGAATTTTTTTTCACACATGTCCTTTTATCCTAGACAGCAGAGATCTCACACAAGTGAGAAGAAGCGGTATCCCTGTCCTGAGTGTGGAAAATGTTTTTCAAAGAAGTCATATCTTTCTACACATCAGAGATTGCACACGGGGGAGAAACCATATTCCTGTCCTGAGTGTGGGAAATGTTTTTCAGTGAAGTCCAATCTCTATAGACATCAGAGATCTCACACAGGGAGAAGCCCTTTTCCTGTCCCTGAGTGAGAGAATTATTCCTCATTGAAGTCCTGTCTTCCTGTATATCAGGGATCCCACACAACCCTTGAGGTGTATTAGTGCCTTGAGTGTGGGAAATGTCTTCTATATGAATGTTGCTGGACATCACAGCTCTTATGTGGGGAAGAAGCACACCCTGATATATGGGGGGGGTGCTGATAATCCTGAGCCTTATCCAGAAAAAAATTGAGCGGAAGCTGTAAATTGCAGGGTGTACTGGCCAATTTGTCTATATTCAATGGTGCAAAAATCAACTACCTATGATTTTAACTTCTTTCTTTTTCAGGTCCAAAGTGAACATGGCAGCACCTCCAGAAAAATTCAGTGCGGAAGAGCATAGGACCTTAATCAATTCCTCTTTCTCCAAGGGAAAGGAGAAATGTTTCTCCACGATGAAATGTCACAAACTTTGGGTGACAGTGGCCCCTTCATATGCAACATTGGGTCGTCTATTTTAAAGTGGTTGTAAACTCTATACAGCATATATATATATATATATATATATATATATATATATATATATCCTATAATAAGGCTTACCTGTAGGTGCTGGAAATATCTCCTAAACCTCCAGGGTTTAGGAGATATTTACGGTATACGGGTGCGCTGACGTCATCGCGCATGTGCACTTTAGAAAGGGCACGACAGTGCCCTTTCTAAAGAGATCATGCGTGGGAGTGACGTCTTGCGACTCCGGACAGTCACAGAGCTGGAGTCCCTGGAAAGGAGGAGGGGTGAAGATGGACGCTTCTAGCCAGCGGTGATATCGCAGGCTTCGTTTTCAGGTAAGCGACACATAATGGGCTAGTATTTTACCTTTGCAGGGAAATGAAGAGGAAGTAAAACCCATCAGGGTTTACTTCCTCTTTAAAACTGGCCATTTCAGTGTTGAAAGTGAGAAACCCAGTGGAAGGTCTGTTTCTGTGCCTGCAAAAGTTTTGGAATCCACTTTGCTGCAAGCTTTCTCATTTCCAAGTCGTTTTGGACAATGGCACCAACTCTCTCACGTGATATTCCTAGATCTATGTAGCAATACTTTTGGCTGATTTTCGGCGGTGCTCCATGATCATGTCATGAATGGCTTTCACATTTGCAGAGACAGAAACAGGCCTTCCACTGGGTTTTCTCACTTTCAACACCGAAATGGCCAGTTTTAAAAAAGGCAACCTAACGTTTAACTGTTGCATACGAAGGGCCACAGTCACCCAAAGTTTGTGACATTTCATCATGGATCTGCTTTACGCCTTTCCCTTGGAGAAACAGGAACTTGATTATGGTCCTATGCTCTTCCGCATTGAATTTTTCTGGAGGTGCTGCCGTGTTCACTTTGGACCTTAAAAAAAAAAAAAGAAGTTTAAAATCATAGGTAGTGGATTTTTGCACCATTGAATATAGACAAATTGGCCAGTACACCCAATTTACAGTTTCCTCGCTCAATTTTTTTTCTGGGTAAGGCTCAATACTTATCAGTACCCCCCTCGTACACCTCAGATATACTCCATGGCTGATCTTCATCATGTAAGAAACCGTTCATAAGGAGATCAGAGATCACCAAAGACATGAATGAAGTGTTGTACCGTGTTGGCCATTGATAGCAGTAGAAAAAAAATAAATTAAAATGGAGTCATTACCTTTCATTGGTTGAGTACATTTTGTGATGTAATCTTTTGTAACCATTCAGAAGTCTATTTAAAAAAAAAAATAAATAATTGTATAAATTAGACAAGGTTTCATCCAGCCATGATAATACATATTGGCCATGTTTTATTTGACACAGTGATTTCCTATAATTGTCAGCTCTATCTGGTGGCCATATTGTGTTATTTCACTTTTATATTGCAGCCATTTGCTAAAATCATTTAAGTTATTTTTTTTCCACATTAATGTACACACAGCACTCCATATTGACAGAAAAACACAATTGTTGACATTTTTGCAGATTTATTAAAAAAAGAAAAACTGAAATATCACATGGTCCTAAGTATTCAGACCCTTTCCTGTGACACTCATATATTTAACTCAGGTGCTGTCCATTTCTTCTGATCATCCTTGAGATGGTTCTACACCTTCATTTGAGTCCAGCTGTGTTTGATTATACTGATTGGACTTGATTATAAAAGCCACACACCTGTCTATATGAGACCTTACAGCTCACAGTGCATGTCAGAGCAAATGAGAATCATGAGGTCAAAGGAACTGCCTGAAGATCTCAGAGACAGAATTGTGGCAAGGCACAGATCTGGCCAAGGTTACGAAAAAAAATTCTGCTGCACTTAAGGTCCTAAGAGCACAGTGGCCTCCATAATCCTTAAATGGAAGACGTTTGGGGCGACCAAAACCTTTCCTAGAGCTGGCCGTCTGGCCAAACTGAGCTATCGGGGGAGAAGAGCCTTGGTGAGAGAGGTAAAGAAGAACCCAAAGATCACTGTGGCTGAGCTCCAGCGATGTAGTCGGGAGATGGGAGAAAGTAGAAAGTCAACCATCACTGCAGCCCTCCACCAGTCGGGGCTTTATGGCAGAGTGGCCTGACGGAAGCCTCTCCTCAGTGCAAGACACATGAAAGCCCGCATGGAGTATGCTAAAAAAAACACCTGAAGGAATCCAAGATGGTGAGTAATAAGATTCTCTGGTCTGATGAGACCAATATAGAATTTTTTGGCCTTAATTCTAAGCGGTATGTGTGGAGAAAACCAGGCACTGCTCATCACCTGTCCAATACAGTCCCAACAGTGAAGCATGGTGGCGGCAGCATTATGCTGTGGGGGTGTTTTTCAGCTGCAGGGACAGGATGACTGGTTGCAATTGAGGGAAAGATGAATGCTGCCAAGTGCAGGGATAGCCTGGACGAAAACCTTCGCCAGAGTGCTCAGGACCTCAGACTGGGCCGAAGGTTTACCTTCCAACAAGACAATGACCCTAAGCACACAGCTAAAATAACGGAGTGGCTTCACAACAACTCCGTGACTGTTTTTGAATGGCCCAGCCAGAGCCCTGACTTAAACCCAATTGAGCATCTCTGGAGAGACCTAAAAATGGCCGTCCACCAACGTTTACCATCCAACCTGACAGAACTGGAGAGGATCTGCAAGGAGGAATGGCAGAGGATCCCCAAATCCAGGTATGAAAAACTTGTATCTTTCCCAAAAAGACTCATGGCTGTATTAGATCAAAAGGGTGCTTCTACTAAATACTGAGCAAAGGGTCTGAATACTTAGGACCATGTGATATTTCAGTTTTCCTTTTTTAATAAATCTGCAAAAATGTCAACAATTCTGTGTTTTTCTGTCAATATGGGGTGCTGTGTGTACATTAATGAGGAAAAAAATGAACTTAAATGATTTTAGCAAATGGTTGAAATATAACAAAGAGTGAAAAATTTTAGGGGGTCTGAATACTTTCCGTCCCCACTGTAGACCCCTTCAGTTTTCTTCATCAGGCATGCTTTTATGCTAATAACCGAGATCATACTTGTGCACTTATGAGTACAAACCTTTTGTGTTAAACCAACCATTGACTTAAAACTGAAAATAATGCATGTGGTCACTAGATGACGCTAAGTATAATAGGAATCAATGCCATCTAGTTGCCAAATGGTGGCAATTGTTAAGGTGTTCCTCGTACACAAATGTCACCTTTATATCGGGGTTTATTTTCTTCTTTCCCCCATTTTCTATGGTGTGATCTTTTCTACAATACTTTGTTATAATAATGTAACACGTTATAACTACTCCGCCTCCACATTCCAGACAAGTCATTTTCCTGACCAATTGGATTTCTTCCTTTACTATTTCCTGATTTTATGACTGCAATCTTGTTATAAGTAAAAAATGTATTAAAGGAAAAAAAGTTTGTGTGTGTAGGTGCAATGACGACAAACTGCGGCATTCAAAAATTGCTCATAAGTGACACTTTAGAAGTCTTTACAGCGCACAGAAATCTTCTCTATGTAGCAAATTTCAGGAGGCCACCTATAAAATGACGCGTTGGTATAGAACCCCTTCTGTTCTGGCTCAGCTATTTCCTCAAACAAACTGATCATTGTTGGCGCTGCGGCCTACATTCAAGCATCCTCTTACATATCTTCTGGGATTGCCCTGTGCTCCAAACTTTTTGGCAACCGGTGCTTAAGCTCATACATAAATTCACAGATATCTCCTTAAAAAACAACCCTGCAATGGTCCTACTTAACCTTACCCCTTTATCAAGGAAACGTTATCATAAATCCCTTCTCAAACATCACCTTACTGCTGCATGGGCCTGCATCCCACCTTTATGGAAGCAACTGTCTTGTGCAGTGGTGGCCCAATGGCTCGCAAGAGTGAAGGACATAGAGCAAATGGAAGATCTGACCTCTGCTTTGCGAGATAAGTCAGAGGAACGTAAGTCCAGATGGTTTTATTGGGACCTCTTCCACTTCTCTGATGAATTCCTCCAATACACATGTTAGGATTCACCGTCTGGGATCTCCATTGCTTGTTTAGTGCTATCGATCCTGGCTCCCTGGGGGTGATACCCCCCTCTTATTTATTTTTTCTCACTCCGCTCTCTTATATTTTCCTTAATCCCCTTCTTTCCCTTCTCCATTTCTCCTAACCTAAAAAAACAAAAAGTGATGGGCACAGAAGCATATATTTACCCTGCATTAGACTTCAGTTGGTGGTGTGAACCTGACTGAGTGGTTCCCTTCACTCACATGCAATTGTTTTGTATGGTTGTGCTTATTGCGCTTGTTACCATTTCTATGCAATGCAAAGTTGTCTCTATATTTGCATCTGTGTCACATCTTTAAATGAAAAAAGCCTTTACAGATCATCAGTTTAGAGTTAACTGTGTATAAAAGCCCAGAGTGCAGTGGTCAGGAGTATATCATATACATATGGAAAAATGCAGCGCATGTACAAATGAATATAGGTCTTTAAAATGGTGAAACAGTCAAGAAATAACTAATTGACCACAGGTGCCTTGAAACACAAACGTCCATAGATGGATGTAAATGTCCAACCGCACAGGAGGTATAAGTACTCCAAGGGGTGGTGATGGTGATGGTCTGATGGTTGTCAGAAAACACCTGGCATCATACAGCGACTTCCCAACCGCGAAACCGGGTCCCAATGGGTCATTCAGGGAAAGTGCAAAAAAGCCTCTTACTAGATCCTGTGGATTCCCATGTCAGCGACAGGGAATCGCATGCGCAGTTTGTCACAAATTACGTGGAATGGGAGCTCAGGAATCGCCAATCTCTTGGATTGTGGTCTGTATGGATCTCGGCTGGCAACCGGATGGGTCCTCACAACGAACCGTCCTCACACCGAACCGTCCCAGCGTGCATCAGAAGTTTCACAAACGGTCCCCTGAAAGGAGCAGTTGGAGGGACTGGATCTCATGCGGTAAATGTGGAAACAAAAAGAATGTGCCTCCACATGGTGCAGATAAAAAAGAGTGTTTTTATTGACAAAAACGACCATACACAAATAAAAGCGTGATCACGGTGGATAAAAACAAATGGGCAACAAAGAGAGTGGTGTATGTACCCGACGCGTTTCGACCTAGGGGTCTTCAACAGGGGCATAGACCACTCACTCCAAGTTGCCAAATATATATAATAAAATTATTTAGAGAAGGACCAATCACAAGGGCTGAAAAACCAGGAGATTGGATTGGGTGAATACAATCACATGACTTGCTTGAATGTCTAGACATAAAGATCATACACAATTTCTATATAAATAAATGAATGACATTAAGGTGAAGCTCAGGAGACTGTATAAAGGTCTACAAGCAATATCATATACAGCCCATCATAGAGAGTGCAGTGGTCAGGATTATATCATATACAGCCCAGGGTAGAGTGCAGTGGTCAGGAGTATATTATATACATCAAAGAAAATAATAAAAAAGTCCAACTCAGGTGCCTATAATTATTATAGCAGCGCTACTGTCATAAAATTTATGATCAGCTTTCATGTGTAATTAACACACAAGGAATAAGCAGTTGACAGACGGTGTGGAAAGTCCCAGAAACCTCAGATGGTGATCCTGCTATGTTACATAATTAAACACCCCACACCAAAGTCCGTGCATCACACATATTATATACAGCCTATGTTACAGAGTGCAGTGGTCAGGAGTATATCATATACAGACAGCCCAGGGTACAGAGTGCAGTGGTCAGGAATATGTAATTTACTGTCCATTGTACAGAGTGCAGTGGTCAGGAGATTGTCATATACATCCCACCATACAGAGTGCAGTGGTCAGGAGATTGCCATATACAATAAACCCCGCCATACAGAGTGCAGTGGTCAGGAGATTGCCATATACAGTAAACCCCGCCATACAGAGTGCAGTAGTCAGGAGTATATGACTCAAGAGGGGTTGAAATAGCCAGGTAGGTGCTGTCCTGGCAGGGAAGGTAAGAGTTAATGCCTTTCCCAGTTCTTCGTTCTCTTAGTGGGTTTTTCTGGGTTGGACCCACTGGTTCTGTGTAATATAAAAGGGAGGAGTCCATACCCCAGAGAGCCTGGGACTAGAGAGCTGAAAGATCCAAGGGAGTCCCAGGGTCCGTATCAGGCCTGACAGAAAGCTAAGAATGTGCCTGTAAGGGAGAGAGATAGAGAGCAACACCCAAGAGGAGCAGGAGGATGTTGTTCTTTACTAACTGGATGTAAAGTAATCAGAACCTGGGTTTCCTCCTGAAGACACTAGCCCTAGAAGAATGCCTCTGGTGGATTACATGAATACTTTCTTTGCAGGTATGCTGGGGCAGCACAGAGCCTGTAGTTGGAGTTAGGGAAGAATTATGCCTTTGAATGTTGGACTCTGCCCATTTCTAAGTAAAGCATTTGAAACCCTATCTCTACCTGGTCTGAAGTTGCTGAAAAGGGTGTAATGCAAGTAACTGGCACACATAGTCTAAGGCAGCCTTTTGAAGAGCAAGGGGCCACTTAAGCCACTTGTCGTGGGCCACAATGAGTGGAGCAGGCACATGACAAGTCTGTGTCCACTCTGCATATGCAGAGCAGACATGTACACAGCCCACTTTACTCTAGGGGCCCTCCGATACGATTTTTTTCTAGTGGATTGGATTGGAGGTAGTTGGGTGTAACTGGACACAAATCTATTTACATCTGCCACTCCATAGAGGTGTATAGAGGGTCCACCAGGAAAATAGACAGGATGACCCGATCGGACTGATCGTGTGAAAGGGACCTAAGATTGCTTTCACACTGGTGCACCGCGGTTTACCCACACTGCTGGTGCAGCTTAGTGCACCTCTGATTTTCCTGTGGGTTAGCTGCCACAGAATTCTATTATATCTTGCAGGTGTGGGGCACTTTCTGAAAGTGCACCAAACACACAGGTAATAACAAGTCCATGCCTTAGTTAAGATAACCCGCAGGGGCACTGCACCTGCGGATCAGGTTGAAAGCAGCCTAGTGTATTGCCGCGTACACACGATTGGACACTCCAACAACAAAATCCATGGATTTTTTCTGCCGGATGTTGGCTCAAACTTGTCTTGCAAGCACACGGTCACAAATCTTGACGGAAGTTCTGAACCTCAAGAACGCGGTGGCGTACAACACATACGACGGCACTAGAAAAGGGAAGTTCAATACCAAGAGCACACAAATTGAGAGTCTACATGTGGATTTCCCTCCTGATTCCATGGACATACATAAATATACGCGAAAACTTGACATCAAAAGATGTTGTCTAATACTATAAGTTCTAGAGGGATAAACTCTACTAATATTAGACACTCTGGTCTTGCTAATGCTTCCCTGTTTAATCCCCCATGTGGTTTGCCTTCATTGATCAGGGTATTCAGGGATGTACTTCTAAGAGATCTGGACCTCCTGAAAGTAGAACAGTCTAAAATGACTAAAAATCTGCAATTAGGATTGGATCAGCTATGTAATCAGAAGGAGCTGGTGATCAGGCCCGCTGACAAGGGGTGGGGGGGGGGATTGTAATCCTTGTCAAGTCTGACTATCTTACGGAACTAAATAAGATTGTTGGTGATAGGGAGACCTATATGCCACTTCCCTCTGATCCGCGGTTCAAATTTAAAAAGGAGCTTGAGCAAATTGTCAATTATGGTTTTGACTCGGGCATAGTTAATAAAAAAGAAAAATCATTTCTTATACCAGTTTCTAGTTTCTTCTAGGATCCCCATCATATATTACCTGCCCAAAATTCATAAGGATTTGCCCCCCCCCCCCCCCCGGCCGCCCCATTATCAGTGGGATTGATTCCCTTACTTCACGGGCAGGTAAATATATTGACGAGTTCCTTCAACCATTAGTGAGATCATTAACAGCCTATATTAAAGATACTAGACATACCATCAATTTACTTATAGATTGTGCGTACAGGGAGGGCTTCTGGCTGGTCACAGCGGATGTGACATTCCTGTACACTATAATTCCACACGACTGGGGGATATCATCAGTGCATTACTTCCTAGAGAAAGATACCACTTTGTCTGCGAGGCAAAAAGGGTTCATCATGGAACTCTTGGAGTATGCCACCGCGCATCATTTTTTCTGGCATGGCAATAAATATTACCTTCAGAGAAAGGGTGTGGCCATGGGGGCAAAGTTTGCCCCCAGCCTGGCCAACCTTTACATGGGGAAATGAGAGGAGGACGTCAACTATGCCGATAGGAGACCAGAATTGGTTCTCTGGGCCAGGTATATTGATGACGTCCTCCTCCTATGGGATGGCACCCTTGAATCCCTACAAATGTTCATGACTAGTCTAAATAATAATGACAGAGGCATAGAATTAAAATATGAAGCTTGTCAACATACTATTAACTTCCTAGATTTGACTATTTGGAGTGAAGGTAATACATTGGTTACGTCTACTCACTTCAAGACCACTGATCGAAATTCCTTTATACCTCGGGACAGCTGTCATCACAGCTTGTGGCTAAATTTGGTTCCCAAGAGCCAATTTATATACATGAGACAGAATTGTACTCGAGTTGATGACTTTGATGTACAGACCAGAGTCCTTAGAGATAGATTAATGGATAAAGGTTGTGATATCTCTACACTTAAAAATAAAATTACAGTTCAAATGTTGGACCGTGACCTTTTACTGGCAGATAAACCTGCAGTATCGGCACGAGTCCAACAATTTTTCATGCCCCATTATTACGGGTTACTCTTAACAGCATTTTTCTACTCATACGTAAACACTGGCATATAGTCAAAAATGACCATGTGTTAGGTTCTGTACTTCCTGAGAAGCCACAGGTGGTGTTTAGGGGGGCCCCCTCAAACAGCTTGTAGCTCCCAGTGTCTGCGATCCGCCTATTAATAAGCCAATGTTCTTCCAGAACTTAGTAGGCTTCTATAGATGCAATAATTGTGCTGTGTGTTCCACTAACGCCATTAGGGACAGGAAAACTACACATCTCCACAAAAACCAACCACACTTTTTCCATTAAATCTTTCATAACCTGCTCCACCACTTGTGTCATTTATCTCCTGACCTGCCCATGTGGGCTTCAGTATGTGGGTCGTACTGTACACCCACTACAGGTCAGGTTAAAGGAACACATAGGGAATATCAGGAGAGGCTTTAAGGGTAATCCCGTCTCCAGACGCTACCTAGAGGTGCATAAACAAAATCCCAAGGGAACTTCGATGATAGGGATAGACAGGCTTAGATTACCTTGGAGAGGTGGGTCAAAAAGGTGTGCGATTTCAAAGCTCGAAATGAGCTGGATCTATAAAATTAGATGCCTTAGGGCCCTTTGGCCTAAATGTAGATATAGAGATCAATGCATTTATCGACAGTTGTTGAGTTTTGATGAAATTGTGTATTACCAGAATGCCATTACTGTAAATGTTCGTTTTTTACGCTATTAATTATGATATCTGGCGAGTGCATTATTGTGTGCACCCGTGAGAGAGGTCGACCTTGATGTGATGCTCGTTGATATATTCTTTAATATTTGGTCTTTTTAGTTCCTTTTTTTATTCCATATTTAAAGTAATCATTAAATCTGCACTTAAATAGTGCTATATAGATGTGTATGCTATTAAATCGCATCACAGGTTTTGATTAGCCATATATATTTATTTAATTTTTAAAATTTTTAATTTTGTTATGTGACCGCTATGAGCTTCAGATCGAGGTCTGGTTCCTGTCTGCGTTGCATTAGGTTTGAGAGTCACAACATGGCGCCTGGATGAAACTCAGGCTTGGGTGTAGTTGTGTGATATTTAAGCGATGGATCAGCACATCGCCCATGCCCCAGGAAGACGTAAGGTATTACAAAACATGTCGGGTGGTGCTTTATGCTGACGCCATCACGCCACCTGTTACCCCGGCACACGGGTGTTACTTCTATTAACGTTACTTCACGATTGGAGTCCCTTTGTTTTCACACTCGTGGCTTTGAGCCCGAGTGCATTCCTTTCCAGATTAGAGCGTCCATCTGTTTGGCTTTTTTCCGCACCTTGCTGAAGCAATCTCCGTTCATTACGATTCTGGGGATCGTAGGGGCAAGGTAAGTAACAGTAAGTAACACTACAATGATACTACAGTGTAACCCCGAGCCAACTCTTGATCCATGAGTGGGAACTCCGTCTGCCATGGAGTCCATCAGGAAAGGAAAATCATGGTAAGTATTTGATAGGAAATTTTCCGTTTTCCTGACAAACTCCATGGCAGCCTACGTGTGGAAAATAACTAGCCAAACACACGGGCGGGCTTGCTGTTCAACAGAAAGTTCAATTTGCCCCGTCAACTGACAGGATATTTAAACTAACGCTTACAGAAGATAAGGGTGCAGATTCCACCCAATAATGCGTCATGAAGGTGTTGATGGAGGTCCCCGAGGCCGACATGCAGATAATGTCTGGAGTTGGTTGTCGGGCAGCCGCCCAGGAAGTCGAGATGCCCCTATACGAGTGCACTGTCACCTCCTCCGGAGAAGCCAAGCCCTTTGCCCTATAGGCCTGGTGAATGGCCTGGATAATCCAGGATGCAAAAGGTCCTAGATAAAGTCAGTCTTCCCCTGTTTTTCCCAGGAAAAGAGGACAAAGAGGTGATCTGACCATCTAAATGAGGCCATAGCCTGAAGGTACACATGCAGTGCCTCACCCACATATAGGGGATGAGCCTCAGTGGCTTCTGGTGCCTTGAAGGTAGGAAGAACGAACTCTTGGTTTCCGTGGAAGACCAATGCGACTTTGGGATTTGAGTCCAGCATGGGTATGAGTACTACCCAGTCCCAAAGAAGGATAGAAATGGCTTTCTGTGACCGAAGGCCTCGATACTGAAACTTTCTTGGCCTATGTGATAGCTACAAGAAAGTGGACATTGATAGAGAGACCCTTAATGGACGTTGGGCTGACTCCGTCGGCCCTGATAGAGAGTCGAGTACGAGAGGAAGATCCAATTTGGGAAATCTTGGTCACCTCTGGGGCCTGAGACTTACTGCCCTTCTGAAGAATTGCCGGACGAGAGGGTGGCCGGCCTGCGAGACTCCTGGGAGGGCCGTTAGGGCCGACGCTTAGACTCCATGGGAGCCAACTGACAGGTCTAGGCCTGACTGCAGGAATTCCAGAATTTCTTGCACCCCCAAGTCCCTGAATGATCATCCTGTGGAGGATGTGGACTCCACCAACTTGGCCTATATTCTTCCGTAGACCACGTTCGTACTAGCTCTTCTTGAGCCCATGAGGGTGGAGATGACTCTTGACGCACAACCGAAGGTTCCCAGCCTCTCCCTCTCAAGAACCAGACCAAAAGCTGTAAATGTGCCGGGCATTGATGCAAAACTGCCCCCTGGGGCAGGAGGTCTGGTCTAGGGCGAAGGGGCATCGGGTCCCGAAAGCAGAGTTGTGTTAGCAGGGGAAACCAGGGCCTGTTCGACCAGCATGGTGCAATTGCTACCACCTCTATGGCTTCCGCTTGGAGTCTCAGCAAGAATCTGAGGATGATTGGGATCGGAGGAAGTCATATGCTCTGCTGAAGTTCCACTGCTCTGTCAGGACATCTACCCCGAGAGCTGGGTCGCAACGGTCCCGCATGTAATAATTCTGGAGTTTGAAGTTGCAGGGGACGCAAACAAGTCAATTTCGGGATGGACTCCCACGGACAGGATCTTCTTGAATGTTTCCACATGGAGACCACAGGAGCAATTGAGTAGCAGCCAAGCAGGATGCTGTGCTGTAGCCGCCAGAATAGGCTGTCCCTCATGCCCAAAGTTATGTGAATGCACTGATCGCACCTGTCCGGCCACTGTTGGAAAAACCCTCTCTGGTAGGGACGTAACCGACAAAGGGCCCATTTGACCATGGGGGCCATCGAGACCATTGTGCCTATTATTTTGAAAAGTATTGAAAGGTCTTGCGAGCCACAAATGGGTTAATGCCTCTAAAGTGAGTTACAATTTAAGACAAGCTGCCAACACTAATCACATTTCATATCGTGTGCATACAGAAATAAAAATATAATTGTGTCTGCGCTAAAGAATTGATAGTAATAAATACTAAATACTAAATAATAAATAAAAATCAATAATCCAATATGAAAAATGCAAATATCAATAATACAAATATAAATATATCCTTAAAAATAATACGTGCAAACAATCAGTGACAGATAACCAAAGTGCAACATGCATAAAAGTTATACAAAATCCAAGTGCTGATTCAGGTATCAGAAAAGTATTCAATCCTCCAATTCAGTGTAGAGTTCATAAAGTTCATAAATAGCAAACGCAAAGTGCATAAATATAGTGTCCGTAAAGTTTAGTATCCATCATGCTCATCCAAAACAGTGTGCAAAACAATATAAAGCATGCTTCAATGCTCTCCAGTGACCCCCAATAGCGTTTGCGCTCACCTCTGAGCGTGTGACACCGTACCTAAACAGTGTCTAAACACGCATGGAAGCCACTCCTGGGCTCATAAAGGGTATACAGATGCTGATCTCCAACTTGCCCAGATAACATCAACGATTACATATAAGAAAGAAGAAACTCCATAGCGTAATATAGTCAAAGATTTATTGAATTAACCAAACAATTCCCCTTTTGAGGGTACTCACATTGTACAGGTGCGTAAGTGCACCATCCTTTTAAGGGCTTTACATGCAAGGAACGCTCGTATGGCGTGCGGTGTGGTGTGTCCGTCTCCTCTGCTCCTCCGTGCTGACAGCTCCGTCCTGGCCCCTCCCCTACGCGTATTCGGCACAGGGATCACGTGCCTTCATCAGGGGGATCCACACCACACCGCACGCCATACGAGCGTTCATTGCATGTAAAGCCCTGAACAGGATGGTGCACTTACACACCTGTACAATGTGAGTACCCTCAAAAGGGGATTTGTTTGGTTCATTCAATAAATCTTTGACTATATTACGCTATGGAGTTTCTTCTTTCTTATATGTAATCGTTGATGTTATCGACTGGCTTCCTGTTTCCACCAGTATTGAGTATAAGGTTTCTCTCCTCACATATCAATGTATCCATGGACATGCCCCCTCTGTCTTAAAGAACTTCTCAAACCACTGAACACAAACACACGTTCCCTCCGCTCCAATAACTCAAACCTTCTTCATACACTGAGAACTAGACTTAAGACAATGGGAGACAGGGCCTTTTGTGCAGCCTGTGGAATTCCCTACTCCTCAATCTATTGATTGTTTTAAAAAAAGTCTTTCTTTTTAGCAAAGCCTTTTGCCCATTTTAGTTTTTTGTTTCATTATATAAATTGCTCCTTTTTTTTTGTTTTTGTTTTAACCTGTAGCCCTTTGAGATCTTTTGATGAAAAGAGCATTATAAATAAAATTTTTTGTTATTATTATTATTACTCAGGCCAAAGGGCATTTCAAACAGTCCCCGGGGTGTGACAAAGACAGTCTTTTCACAATCTTAATCTGGCACTGGGACTTGCCAGTAGCCTCTTGCCAAGTCAGGGGTGGAAAAATACTTGACCCAACACCATAAGTGACTCCTCTATCCGAGGTAACAGGTAAGCATCCCAATGAGTGCAGGCATTTAATTCACAGTAGTTTACGTGTAGCACCCTCTAGTGTGCTAGGGAAATATTGTAGGTTTTTTTTCTTAGGACAGGTACATTTTCAGGCTTGGCTGGTAGCCAAGCCTGGTTGTGGTTGGTGATCTGGGCTGGGAGTGGCTCAGAGTAGTGCTGGGGTGACTCACAAGTGGCATCACTAGGACCTCCTAGTTCTTTCTAGAATGTTCTAGTGTTTTCTAGAAAGAGAGGCTGGAGGGGAGGTGGAGCCACCTGGGGTGTTCTAAGGAGCCCTGACCGGGTGCAGACAGGGCCCTCCAAGAAAATCTGGAGGTGTCCTGGACAGGAGCTGAGATGGAGCGGTCTGGCATGGGTGCAGAGCCAGTCAGGAGGATTGTGGTGGCATGGGCAGTGGAAAGGGGCAGCTGCAGCCAGGAGGGCTGGCATTGCCTGAAGAGGTGGTGCTGGGAGCAGTAGCCACAGGGACAGCTAGCACTGGAACTTTTCTACAATTTGCTACACAATAGGGGCCCGCGGTCCCTGCTTGTAAAAGGGCACCTACTTAAGACCTGGCTGAACCAGTGTCAGGCCTACCAAATCAGTGCTAGCTAGTCTGGATAGATAAAGAAGAAGCGATGAGCAGGAGAAGTGAGGAGTGACACTCAGAAGAAAGGAAGCAATGTGCAGGAGAAGAAATGAAATGATGTATATATAGGATGTATATAAAGTCCCAACTGTTGATGTTTGACTCTATGGACATCTCATAAGTCCCCATCCCTCTCCAAGTTCAATCTCCCTCAATAAAACATAAAAACAAAAAGCAAGGTCTGCTTTCATGTCTATGGATGAATGACAAGTGTGTGCCTGGCTGGGGCAGGGTGACAGATAGACCACTACTTTCAGCAGCCCCTATGGGGGTACCGCCACACCCGTAAAACATACTTCCGTCTTTCTTTTGCACCAGAACTACTGGAGCAGCCCACGGACTACAACTCTCTCGAATTCCCCATTCTGCAGCACGTTGTGGAGCAAGTCCTTGACCTCCTGAAACAGTGCTGGGGGAATAAGACTGTATCGCTCCAGTATGCTCTCCGCCACGCCCTACGCGTTACGTCACCGCTCGTGACTTCATCTGGGGAACTGGATTGGTCAGAGAGGGATGTCATTTATATTGTTAAACCAGATATGCTGTAACGGCCATTTTCTTGTGGTTCATTTATATGTACTAGTCCCCAAGTTGTCCCCTGCTGCTCGCCCCTGGAGCCGATGCAAGTGCCCGGTGGACGCAATCACCGCCAGGCTCCCACAATCGCTGGTGACACACCGAGAACCAGGATCTGTGTGTGTAAACACACAGTTTCCGGTTCTCTGAGAGGAGAAGAGACAGATCGTCTGTTCATACAAAGTATGAATAGTGATCTATCATCTCCCTTAGACAGTCACCTCCCACCTTCAGTTGGAACACACACGAGGGAAGACAGTTAACCCCTTGATTGCCCCCTAGTGTTAACCCCTTCCCTGTCAGTGACATTTTTACAGTAATCAGTACATCTTAATAGCACTGATCGTTGTATAAATGCCAATGGTCCCAAAAATGTGTCAAAAGTGTCCGATGTGTCCGCCATAATGTTGCAGTCCCGATAAAAATCGCAGATCGCTGCCATTACTAATAAAGAAAAAAATAATAAAAATGCCATAAAACTATCCCCTATTTTGTAGACGCTATAACTTTTGCGCAAACCAATCAATATACGCTTTTTGTGATTTTTTTTTTTACCAAAAATATGTAGAAGAATACATATCGGCCTAAACTGAGGAAAAAAATTGTTTTTTTTTTATATATTTTTGGGGATATTTATTATAGCAAAAAGTAAAAAATATTGCGTTTTTTTTCAAAATTGTCTCTCTTTTTTTGTTTATAGCGCAAAAAATAAAAACCGCAGAGGCGATCAAATACCACCAAAAGAAAGCTCTATTTGTGGGGAAAAAAGGATGTCAATTTTGTTTGGGTGCAATGTCAAACGACCGCGCAATTGTCAGTTAAAGCTTTGCAGTGCCGAATTGCAAAAAAATGCTCTGGTCAGGAAGGGGGTAAAATCTTCCGGGGATGAAGCGGTTAAGTACTGTAGTTTGTCACCATTCTACGAGTGTGCGCAATTTTAAAGCATGACATGTTAGGTATCTATTTACTTGGCATAACATCATTTTTCACATTATACAAATAATTGGGTGAACTTTAATGTTTAGTTTTTTTTTTTTATTCATTAAAGTGTATTTTTTACAAACAAATTGTGTTTGAAAGACCGCTGCGCAAATACAGTGTGACATAAAATATTGCAACGACCGCCATTTTATTATCTAGGGTCTCTGCTGAAAAAAATTATGTTTCTAAATAATTTTAGAGCAAAAAATACAGATTTTTACTAACAGATGTCAGAAAAAGGCCTGGTCTTTAAGTGGTTAATTTTTAGAATGTTGTATCTGGCAACTAGATGGCACTAATTTCCATTAATCCAGAGCCATCGAGAGATCAAATGCAGTATTTTCAGTTTTATGTCAATGGTTGGTTTAATTAACTAATGTAACTCAATGTCTACTGTACTCATAAGTGCATGAGTATGATCTCAGTTATTAGTATGAGACCATGTCTGATGAAGGAAACTAAAGGGTCTATCTAGTGAGTAGGTATGAGCTTCATGTTTCGAGTTGAACCCATGTTCATCTCGAACATCGACTGTTCGCCCGTTCGCCGAATTGCGAACGATATGGGCCGTTCGCGCCAAATTCGTGTGGCGCGTCACGGCCCATAATTCACTGCGGCATCGCAGTGCATTGTTGGCTGATGTTTGGCCAAGCATGCACTATGACCCGCATGCTTGACCAATCACAGCACCGTCTGTAGAGAGAGCTGTAATTGGCCAAAGCCAGGGTGGCTTTGGCCAATTATGGCTCAGGGGGTTTAGTACACGCCCCACACTATATAAGGCCGCCTGCACGGCAGCCCTGTGTAGTGTGTTCGGCGTTGAGAGACAGAGACAGAGAGACAGTGTCATTTGATTTAAGTTAGATAGATTAGGCAGGACAATCAGTCAGTTACTTGCACTTACAGTGTATTGTGTATATATATATATATGCATCCCAGGTGTTGTGTGTGTGTGTATATATATATATATATATATATATATATATATATATATATATATATATACACTGTATTCAGTTTAGCTAGATCCGTTCCTGTTATTATCTTCCTACTGACAGGCAGGCTTGTGTTGTTACAGTATTTACAGCTACCTGAAGAAAATTGCTGGTGTTCTTCTGATCCTATTAGTACCACAGTCAGGCAGCTAGACTATTTACAGTTAGTGTAGTGCGTCCCCACAGTGTTCAGCTAAAGCTACAAGTTAGTTTAGTGTGACCTCTGCACAGTATTCAGCTAAAGCTACAAGTTAGTGTAGTGCGACCTCTGCACAGTGTTCAGCTAAAGCTACAAGTTAGTGTAGTGCGTCCTCCTCACAGTGTTCAGCTAAAGCTACAAGTTAGTGTAGTGTGTCCTCCTCACAGTGTTCAGCTAAAGCTACAAGTTAGTGTAGTGCGACCTCTGCACAGTGTTCAGCTAAAGCTACAAGTTAGTGTAGTGCGTCCTCTAAACAGTGTTCAGCTAAAGCTACAAGTTAGTGTAGTGCACAGTGTTCAGCTAAAGCTACAAGTTAGTGTAGTGCGTCCTCCTCACAGTGTTCAGCTAAAGCTACAAGTTAGTGTAGTGCGTCCTCCTCACAGTGTTCAGCTAAAGCTACAAGTTAGTGTAGTGCGTCCTCCTCACAGTGTTCAGCTAAAGCTACAAGTTAGTGTAGTGCGTCCTCCTCACAGTGTTTAGCTAAAGCTACAAGTTAGTGTAGTGCGACCTCTGCACAGTGTTCAGCTAAAGCTACAAGTTAGTGTAGTGCATCCTCTGAACAGTGTTCAGCTAAAGCTACAAGTTAGTGTAGTGCGACCTCTGCACGGTGTTCAGCTAAAGCTACAAGTTAGTGTAGTGCACAGTGTTCAGCTAAAGCTACAAGTTAGTGTAGTGCATCCTCCTCACAGTGTTCAGCTAAAGCTACAAGTTAGTGTAGTGCATCCTCTGAACAGTGTTCAGATAAAGCTACAAGTTAGTGTAGTGCACGGTGTTCAGCTAAAGCTACAAGTTAGTGTAGTGCGTCCTCCTCACAGTGTTCACCTAAAGCTACAAGTTAGTGTAGTGCGTCCTCTGAACAGTGTTCAGCTAAAGCTACAAGTTAGTGTAGTGCACAGTGTTCAGCTAAAGCTACAAGTTAGTGTAGTGCGTCCTCCTCACAGTGTTCACCTAAAGCTACAAGTTAGTGTAGTGCATCCAGCTCACAGTGTTCAGCTAAAGATACAAGTTAGTGTAGTGTGTCCTCCTCACAGAGTTCAGCTAAAGCTACAAGTTAGTGTAGTGCGTCCTCCTCACAGTGTTCAGCTAAAGCTAAAAGTTAGTGTAGTGCGTCCTCCTCACGGTGTTCAGCTAAAGCTACAAGTTAGTGTAGTGCGACCTCTGCACAGTGTTCAGCTAAAGCTACAAGTTAGTGTAGTGCATCCTCTGAACAGTGTTCAGCTAAAGCTACAAGTTAGTGTAGTGCAACCTCTGCACGGTGTTCAGCTAAAGCTACAAGTTAGTGTAGTGCACAGTGTTCAGCTAAAGCTACAAGTTAGTGTAGTGCGACCTCTGCACAGTGTTCAGCTAAAGCTACAAGTTAGTGTAGTGCATCCTCTGAACAGTGTTCAGCTAAAGCTACAAGTTAGTGTAGTGTGACCTCTGCACGGTGTTCAGCTAAAGCTACAAGTTAGTGTAGTGCGTCCTCCTCACAGTGTTCACCTAAAGCTACAAGTTAGTGTAGTGCGTCCTCTGAACAGTGTTCAGCTAAAGCTACAAGTTAGTGTAGTGCACAGTGTTCAGCTAAAGCTACAAGTTAGTGTAGTGCGTCCTCCTCACAGTGTTCACCTAAAGCTACAAGTTAGTGTAGTGCAGGGATGTCCAAACTACGGCCCTCCAGCTGTTGCGGAACTACACTTCCCATGAGGCATTGTAAAACTCTGACATTCACAGACATGACTAGGCATGATGGGAGTTGTAGTTCCTTAACAACTGGAGGGCCATAGTTTGGACACCACTGGTGTAGTGCGTCCTCTGAACAGTGTTCAGCTAAAGCTACAAGTTAGTGTAGTGCGTCCTCCTCACAGTGTTCACCTAAAGCTACAAGTTAGTGTAGTGCGTCCTCCTCACAGTGTTCAGCTAAAGCTACAAGTTAGTATAGTGCGACCTCTGCACAGTGTTCAGCTAAAGCTACAAGTTAGTGTAGTGCGTCCTCTGAACAGTGTTCAGCTAAAGCTACAAGTTAGTGTAGTGCGACCTCTGCACAGTGTTCAGCTAAAGCTACCTGTAGAAGGTTGGTGGTGTTTTCCTGATCCTATCACTACCGCAGGCAGCTACATTATTTACACGTTAGTGTAGTGCGATCTCTGCACAGTGTTCAGCTAAAGCTACAAGTTAGTGTAGTGCATCCTCTGAACAGTGTTCAGCTAAAGCTACAAGTTAGTGTAGTGCAACCTCTGCACGGTGTTCAGCAAAAGCTACAAGTTAGTGTAGTGCACAGTGTTCAGCTAAAGCTACAAGTTAGTGTAGTGCGTCCTCCTCACAGTGTACAGCTAAAGCTACAAGTTAGTGTAGTGCGTCCTCTGAACAGTGTTCAGATTAAGCTACAAGTTAGTGTAGTGCACAGTGTTCAGCTAAAGCTACAAGTTAGTGTAGTGCGTCCTCCTCACAGTGTTCACCTAAAGCTACAAGTTAGTGTAGTCATAGTGCGTCCTCTGAACAGTGTTCAGCTAAAGCTACAAGTTAGTGTAGTGCGTCCTCCTCACAGTGTTCACCTAAAGCTACAAGTTAGTGTAGTGCGTCCTCTGAACAGTGTTCAGCTAAAGCTACAAGTTAGTATAGTGCGACCTCTGCACAGTGTTCAGCTAAAGCTACAAGTTAGTGTAGTGCGTCCTCTGAACAGTGTTCAGCTAAAGCTACAAGTTAGTGTAGTGCGACCTCTGCACAGTGTTCAGCTAAAGCTACCTGTAGAAGGTTGGTGGTGTTTTCCTGATCCTATCACTACCGCAGGCAGCTACATTATTTACACGTTAGTGTAGTGCGATCTCTGCACAGTGTTCAGCTAAAGCTACAAGTTAGTGTAGTGCGTCCTCCTCACAGTGTTCAGCTAAAGCTACAAGTTAGTGTAGTGCACAGTGTTCAGCTAAAGCTACGAGTTAGTGTAGTGCGTCCTCCTCACAGTGTTCAGCTAAAGCTACAAGTTAGTGTAGCGCGTCCTCTGAACAGTGTTTAGCTAAAGCTACAAGTTAGTGTAGTGCGACCTCTGCACGGTGTTCAGCTAAAGCTACAAGTTAGTGTAGTGCACAGTGTTCAGCTAAAGCTACAAGTTAGTGTAGTGCGTCCTCCTCACAGTGTTCAGCTAAAGCTACAAGTTAGTGTAGTGCATCCTCCTCACAGTGTTCAGCTAAAGCTACAAGTTAGTGTAGTGCACAGTGTTCAGCTAAAGCTACGAGTTAGTGTAGTACGTCCTCCTCACAGTGTTCAGCTAAAGCTACAAGTTAGTGTAGCGCGTCCTCTGAACAGTGTTCAGCTAAAGCTACAAGTTAGTGTAGTGCGACCTCTGCACAGTGTTCAGCTAAAGCTACCTGTAGAAGGTTGGTGGTGTTTTCCTGATCCTATCACTACCACTGGCAGCTAGATTATTTACACATTAGTGTAGTGCGACTTCTGCACAGTGTTCAGCTAAAGCTATCTGTAGAAGGTTGGTGGTGTTTTCCTGATCCTATCACTACTGCAGACAGCTACATTATTTACACGTTAGTCTAGTACGACCTCTCCACAGTGTTCAGCTAAAGCTACCTGTAGAAGGTTGGTGGTGTTTTTCTGATCCTATCACTACCGCAGGCAGCTACATTATTTTAACGTTAGTGTAGTGCGTCCTCTTCACAGTGTTCAGCTAAAGCTACAAGTTAGTGTAGTGCGTCCTCTGAACAGTGTTCAGATAAAGCTACAAGTTAGTGTAGTGCACAGTGTTCAGCTAAAGCTACAAGTTAGTGTAGTGTGTCCTCTGAACGGTGTTCAGCTAAAGCTACAAGTTAGTGTAGTGCGACCTCTGCACAGTGTTCAGCTAAAGCTACAAGTTAGTATAGTGCGACCTCTGCACAGTGTTCAGCTAAAGCTACAAGTTAGTGTAGTGCACAGTGTTCAGCTAAAGCTACAAGTTAGTGTAGTGTGTCCTCTGAACGGTGTTCAGCTAAAGCTACAAGTTAGTGTAGTGCGTCCTCTGAACAGTGTTCAGCTAAAGCTACAAGTTAGTATAGTGCGACCTCTGCACAGTGTTCAGCTAAAGCTACAAGTTAGTGTAGTGCGTCCTCTGAACAGTGTTCAGCTAAAGCTACAAGTTAGTGTAGTGCGACCTCTGCACAGTGTTCAGCTAAAGCTACCTGTAGAAGGTTGGTGGTGTTTTCCTGATCCTATCACTACCGCAGACAGCTACATTATTTACACGCTAGTGTAGTGCGATCTCTGCACAGTGTTCAGCTAAAGCTACAAGTTAGTGTAGTGCGTCCTCCTCACAGTGTTCAGCTAAAGCTACAAGTTAGTGTAGTGCACAGTGTTCAGCTAAAGCTACGAGTTAGTGTAGTGCGTCCTCCTCACAGTGTTCAGCTAAAGCTACAAGTTAGTGTAGCGCGTCCTCTGAACAGTGTTTAGCTAAAGCTACAAGTTAGTGTAGTGCGACCTCTGCACGGTGTTCAGCTAAAGCTACAAGTTAGTGTAGTGCACAGTGTTCAGCTAAAGCTACAAGTTAGTGTAGTGCATCCTCCTCACAGTGTTCAGCTAAAGCTACAAGTTAGTGTAGTGCATCCTCTGAACAGTGTTCAGATAAAGCTACAAGTTAGTGTAGTGCACGGTGTTCAGCTAAAGCTACAAGTTAGTGTAGTGCGTCCTCCTCACAGTGTTCACCTAAAGCTACAAGTTAGTGTAGTGCGTCCTCTGAACAGTGTTCAGCTAAAGCTACAAGTTAGTGTAGTGCACAGTGTTCAGCTAAAGCTACAAGTTAGTGTAGTGCGTCCTCCTCACAGTGTTCAGCTAAAGCTACAAGTTAGTGTAGTGCATCCTCCTCACAGTGTTCAGCTAAAGCTACGAGTTAGTGTAGTACGTCCTCCTCACAGTGTTCAGCTAAAGCTACAAGTTAGTGTAGCGCGTCCTCTGAACAGTGTTCAGCTAAAGCTACAAGTTAGTGTAGTGCGACCTCTGCACAGTGTTCAGCTAAAGCTTCCTGTAGAAGGTTGGTGGTGTTTTCCTGATCCTATCACTACCACTGGCAGCTAGATTATTTACACATTAGTGTAGTGCGACTTCTGCACAGTGTTCAGCTAAAGCTATCTGTAGAAGGTTGGTGGTGTTTTCCTGATCCTATCACTACTGCAGACAGCTACATTATTTACACGTTAGTCTAGTACGACCTCTCCACAGTGTTCAGCTAAAGCTACCTGTAGAAGGTTGGTGGTGTTTTTCTGATCCTATCACTACCGCAGGCAGCTACATTATTTTAACGTTAGTGTAGTGCGTCCTCTTCACAGTGTTCAGCTAAAGCTACAAGTTAGTGTAGTGCGTCCTCTGAACAGTGTTCAGATAAAGCTACAAGTTAGTGTAGTGCACAGTGTTCAGCTAAAGCTACAAGTTAGTGTAGTGTGTCCTCTGAACGGTGTTCAGCTAAAGCTACAAGTTAGTGTAGTGCGACCTCTGCACAGTGTTCAGCTAAAGCTACAAGTTAGTATAGTGCGACCTCTGCACAGTGTTCAGCTAAAGCTACAAGTTAGTGTAGTGCACAGTGTTCAGCTAAAGCTACAAGTTAGTGTAGTGCGTCCTCTGCACAGTGTTCAGCTAAAGCTACAAGTTAGTGTAGTGTGTCCTCTGAACGGTGTTCAGCTAAAGCTACAAGTTAGTGTAGTGCGTCCTCTGAACAGTGTTCAGCTAAAGCTACAAGTTAGTATAGTGCGACCTCTGCACAGTGTTCAGCTAAAGCTACAAGTTAGTGTAGTGCGTCCTCTGAACAGTGTTCAGCTAAAGCTACAAGTTAGTGTAGTGCGACCTCTGCACAGTGTTCAGCTAAAGCTACCTGTAGAAGGTTGGTGGTGTTTTCCTGATCCTATCACTACCGCAGACAGCTACATTATTTACACGTTAGTGTAGTGCGATCTCTGCACAGTGTTCAGCTAAAGCTACAAGTTAGTGTAGTGCGTCCTCCTCACAGTGTTCAGCTAAAGCTACAAGTTAGTGTAGTGCACAGTGTTCAGCTAAAGCTACGAGTTAGTGTAGTGCGTCCTCCTCACAGTGTTCAGCTAAAGCTACAAGTTAGTGTAGCGCGTCCTCTGAACAGTGTTTAGCTAAAGCTACAAGTTAGTGTAGTGCGACCTCTGCACGGTGTTCAGCTAAAGCTACAAGTTAGTGTAGTGCACAGTGTTCAGCTAAAGCTACAAGTTAGTGTAGTGCGTCCTCCTCACAGTGTTCAGCTAAAGCTACAAGTTAGTATAGTGCATCCTCCTCACAGTGTTCAGCTAAAGCTACAAGTTAGTGTAGTGCACAGTGTTCAGCTAAAGCTACGAGTTAGTGTAGTACGTCCTCCTCACAGTGTTCAGCTAAAGCTACAAGTTAGTGTAGCGCGTCCTCTGAACAGTGTTCAGCTAAAGCTACAAGTTAGTGTAGTGCGACCTCTGCACAGTGTTCAGCTAAAGCTACCTGTAGAAGGTTGGTGGTGTTTTCCTGATCCTATCACTACCACTGGCAGCTAGATTATTTACACATTAGTGTAGTGCGACTTCTGCACAGTGTTCAGCTAAAGCTATCTGTAGAAGGTTGGTGGTGTTTTCCTGATCCTATCACTACTGCAGACAGCTACATTATTTACACGTTAGTCTAGTACGACCTCTCCACAGTGTTCAGCTAAAGCTACCTGTAGAAGGTTGGTGGTGTTTTTCTGATCCTATCACTACCGCAGGCAGCTACATTATTTTAACGTTAGTGTAGTGCGTCCTCTTCACAGTGTTCAGCTAAAGCTACAAGTTAGTGTAGTGCGTCCTCTGAACAGTGTTCAGATAAAGCTACAAGTTAGTGTAGTGCACAGTGTTCAGCTAAAGCTACAAGTTACTGTAGTGCGACCTCTGCACGGTGTTCAGCTAAAGCTACAAGTTAGTGTAGTGCACAGTGTTCAGCTAAAGCTACAAGTTAGTGTAGTGCATCCTCCTCACAGTGTTCAGCTAAAGCTACAAGTTAGTGTAGTGCATCCTCTGAACAGTGTTCAGATAAAGCTACAAGTTAGTGTAGTGCACGGTGTTCAGCTAAAGCTACAAGTTAGTGTAGTGCGTCCTCCTCACAGTGTTCACCTAAAGCTACAAGTTAGTGTAGTGCGTCCTCTGAACAGTGTTCAGCTAAAGCTACAAGTTAGTGTAGTGCACAGTGTTCAGCTAAAGCTACAAGTTAGTGTAGTGCGTCCTCCTCACAGTGTTCACCTAAAGCTACAAGTTAGTGTAGTGCATCCAGCTCACAGTGTTCAGCTAAAGATACAAGTTAGTGTAGTGTGTCCTCCTCACAGTGTTCAGCTAAAGCTAAGCGTTAGTGTAGTGCGTCCTCCTCACAGTGTTCAGCTAAAGCTAAAAGTTAGTGTAGTGCGTCCTCCTCACAGTGTTCAGCTAAAGCTACAAGTTAGTGTAGTGCGACCTCTGCACAGTGTTCAGCTAAAGCTACAAGTTAGTGTAGTGCATCCTCTGAACAGTGTTCAGCTAAAGCTACAAGTTAGTGTAGTGCAACCTCTGCACGGTGTTCAGCTAAAGCTACCTGTAGAAGGTTGGTGGTGTTTTCCTGATCCTATCACTACCACTGGCAGCTATATTATTTACACATTAGTGTAGTGCGACTTCTGCACAGTGTTCAGCTAAAGCTATCTGTAGAAGGTTGGTGGTGTTTTCCTGATCCTATCACTACTGCAGACAGCTACATTATTTACACGTTAGTCTAGTACGACCTCTCCACAGTGTTCAGCTAAAGCTACCTGTAGAAGGTTGGTGGTGTTTTTCTGATCCTATCACTACCGCAGGCAGCTACATTATTTTAACGTTAGTGTAGTGCGTCCTCTTCACAGTGTTCAGCTAAAGCTACAAGTTAGTGTAGTGCGTCCTCTCAACAGTGTTCAGATAAAGCTACAAGTTAGTGTAGTGCACAGTGTTCAGCTAAAGCTACAAGTTACTGTAGTGCGACCTCTGCACGGTGTTCAGCTAAAGCTACAAGTTAGTGTAGTGCACAGTGTTCAGCTAAAGCTACAAGTTAGTGTAGTGCATCCTCCTCACAGTGTTCAGCTAAAGCTACAAGTTAGTGTAGTGCATCCTCTGAACAGTGTTCAGATAAAGCTACAAGTTAGTGTAGTGCACGGTGTTCAGCTAAAGCTACAAGTTAGTGTAGTGCGTCCTCCTCACAGTGTTCAGCTAAAGCTACAAGTTAGTGTAGTGCGTCCTCTGAACAGTGTTCAGCTAAAGCTACAAGTTAGTGTAGTGCACAGTGTTCAGCTAAAGCTACAAGTTAGTGTAGTGCGTCCTCCTCACAGTGTTCACCTAAAGCTACAAGTTAGTGTAGTGCATCCAGCTCACAGTGTTCAGCTAAAGATACAAGTTAGTGTAGTGTGTCCTCCTCACAGTGTTCAGCTAAAGCTACAAGTTAGTGTAGTGCGTCCTCCTCACAGTGTTCAGCTAAAGCTAAAAATTAGTGTAGTGCGTCCTCCTCACAGTGTTCAGCTAAAGCTACAAGTTAGTGTAGTGCGACCTCTGCACAGTGTTCAGCTAAAGCTACAAGTTAGTGTAGTGCATCCTCTGAACAGTGTTCAGCTAAAGCTACAAGTTAGTGTAGTGCAACCTCTGCACGGTGTTCAGCTAAAGCTACAAGTTAGTGTAGTGCACAGTGTTCAGCTAAAGCTACAAGTTAGTGTAGTGCGACCTCTGCACAGTGTTCAGCTAAAGCTACAAGTTAGTGTAGTGCATCCTCTGAACAGTGTTCAGCTAAAGCTACAAGTTAGTGTAGTGTGACCTCTGCACGGTGTTCAGCTAAAGCTACAAGTTAGTGTAGTGCGTCCTCCTCACAGTGTTCAGCTAAAGCTACAAGTTAGTGTAGTGCGTCCTCCTCACAGTGTTCAGATTAAGCTACAAGTTAGTGTAGTGCACAGTGTTCAGCTAAAGCTACAAGTTAGTGTAGTGCGTCCTCCTCACAGTGTTCAGCTAAAGCTACAAGTTAGTGTAGTGCGTGCTCCTCACAGTGTTCAGCTAAAGCTACAAGTTAGTGTAGTGCGACCTCTGCACAGTGTTCAGCTAAAGCTACAAGTTAGTGTAGTGCATCCTCTGAACAGTGTTCAGCTAAAGCTACAAGTTAGTGTAGTGCGACCTCTGCACGGTGTTCAGCTAAAGCTACAAGTTAGTGTAGTGCATCCTCCTCACAGTGTTCAGCTAAAGCTACAAGTTAGTGTAGTGCATCCTCTGAACAGTGTTCAGATAAAGCTACAAGTTAGTGTAGTGCACGGTGTTCAGCTAAAGCTACAAGTTAGTGTAGTGCGTCCTCCTCACAGTGTTCACCTAAAGCTACAAGTTAGTGTAGTGCGTCCTCTGAACAGTGTTCAGCTAAAGCTACAAGTTAGTGTAGTGCACAGTGTTCAGCTAAAGCTACAAGTTAGTGTAGTGCGTCCTCCTCACAGTGTTCACCTAAAGCTACAAGTTAGTGTAGTGCATCCAGCTCACAGTGTTCAGCTAAAGATACAAGTTAGTGTAGTGTGTCCTCCTCACAGTGTTCAGCTAAAGCTACAAGTTAGTGTAGTGCGTCCTCCTCACAGTGTTCAGCTAAAGCTAAAAGTTAGTGTAGTGCGTCCTCCTCACAGTGTTCAGCTAAAGCTACAAGTTAGTGTAGTGCGACCTCTGCACAGTGTTCAGCTAAAGCTACAAGTTAGTGTAGTGCATCCTCTGAACAGTGTTCAGCTAAAGCTACAAGTTAGTGTAGTGCAACCTCTGCACGGTGTTCAGCTAAAGCTACAAGTTAGTGTAGTGCACAGTGTTCAGCTAAAGCTACAAGTTAGTGTAGTGCGACCTCTGCACAGTGTTCAGCTAAAGCTACAAGTTAGTGTAGTGCATCCTCTGAACAGTGTTCAGCTAAAGCTACAAGTTAGTGTAGTGTGACCTCTGCACGGTGTTCAGCTAAAGCTACAAGTTAGTGTAGTGCGTCCTCCTCACAGTGTTCAGCTAAAGCTACAAGTTAGTGTAGTGCGTCCTCTGAACAGTGTTCAGATTAAGCTACAAGTTAGTGTAGTGCACAGTGTTCAGCTAAAGCTACAAGTTAGGGTAGTGCGTCCTCCTCACAGTGTTCAGCTAAAGCTACAAGTTAGTGTAGTGCGTCCTCCTCACAGTGTTCAGCTAAAGCTACAAGTTAGTGTAGTGCGACCTCTGCACAGTGTTCAGCTAAAGCTACAAGTTAGTGTAGTGCATCCTCTGAACAGTGTTCAGCTAAAGCTACAAGTTAGTGTAGTGCGACCTCTGCACGGTGTTCAGCTAAAGCTACAAGTTAGTGTAGTGCATCCTCCTCACAGTGTTCAGCTAAAGCTACAAGTTAGTGTAGTGCATCCTCTGAACAGTGTTCAGATAAAGCTACAAGTTATTGTAGTGCACGGTGTTCAGCTAAAGCTACAAGTTAGTGTAGTGCGTCCTCCTCACAGTGTTCACCTAAAGCTACAAGTTAGTGTAGTGCGTCCTCTGAATAGTGTTCAGCTAAAGCTACAAGTTAGTGTAGTGCACAGTGTTCAGCTAAAGCTACAAGTTAGTGTAGTGCGTCCTCCTCACAGTGTTCACCTAAAGCTACAAGTTAGTGTAGTGCATCCAGCTCACAGTGTTCAGCTAAAGATACAAGTTAGTGTAGTGTGTCCTCCTCACAGTGTTCAGCTAAAGCTACAAGTTAGTGTAGTGCGTCCTCCTCACAGTGTTCAGCTAAAGCTAAAAGTTAGTGTAGTGCGTCCTCCTCACAGTGTTCAGCTAAAGCTACAAGTTAGTGTAGTGCGACCTCTGCACAGTGTTCAGCTAAAGCTACAAGTTAGTGTAGTGCATCCTCTGAACAGTGTTCAGCTAAAGCTACAAGTTAGTGTAGTGCAACCTCTGCACGGTGTTCAGCTAAAGCTACAAGTTAGTGTAGTGCACAGTGTTCAGCTAAAGCTACAAGTTAGTGTAGTGCGACCTCTGCACAGTGTTCAGCTAAAGCTACAAGATAGTGTAGTGCATCCTCTGAACAGTGTTCAGCTAAAGCTACAAGTTAGTGTAGTGTGACCTCTGCACGGTGTTCAGCTAAAGCTACAAGTTAGTGTAGTGCGTCCTCCTCACAGTGTTCAGCTAAAGCTACAAGTTAGTGTAGTGCGTCCTCTGAACAGTGTTCAGATTAAGCTACAAGTTAGTGTAGTGCACAGTGTTCAGCTAAAGCTACAAGTTAGTGTAGTGCGTCCTCCTCACAGTGTTCACCTAAAGCTACAAGTTAGTGTAGTGCAGGGATGTTCAAACTACGGCCCTCCAGCTGTTGCGGAACTACACTTCCCATGAGGCATTGTAAAACTCTGACATTCACAGACATGACTAGGCATGATGGGAGTTGTAGTTCCTTAACAACTGGAGGGCCATAGTTTGGACACCACTGGTGTAGTGCGTCCTCTGAACAGTGTTCAGCTAAAGCTACAAGTTAGTGTAGTGCGTCCTCCTCACAGTGTTCACCTAAAGCTACAAGTTAGTGTAGTGCGTCCTCCTCACAGTGTTCAGCTAAAGCTACAAGTTAGTATAGTGCGACCTCTGCACAGTGTTCAGCTAAAGCTACAAGTTAGTGTAGTGCGTCCTCTGAACAGTGTTCAGCTAAAGCTACAAGTTAGTGTAGTGCGACCTCTGCACAGTGTTCAGCTAAAGCTACCTGTAGAAGGTTGGTGGTGTTTTCCTGATCCTATCACTACCGCAGGCAGCTACATTATTTACACGTTAGTGTAGTGCGATCTCTGCACAGTGTTCAGCTAAAGCTACAAGTTAGTGTAGTGCATCCTCTGAACAGTGTTCAGCTAAAGCTACAAGTTAGTGTAGTGCAACCTCTGCACGGTGTTCAGCAAAAGCTACAAGTTAGTGTAGTGCACAGTGTTCAGCTAAAGCTACAAGTTAGTGTAGTGCGTCCTCCTCACAGTGTTCAGCTAAAGCTACAAGTTAGTGTAGTGCGTCCTCCTCACAGTGTTCAGCTAAAGCTACAAGTTAGTGTAGTGCGTCCTCTGAACAGTGTTCAGATTAAGCTTCAAGTTAGTGTAGTGCACAGTGTTCAGCTAAAGCTACAAGTTAGTGTAGTGCGTCCTCCTCACAGTGTTCACCTAAAGCTACAAGTTAGTGTAGTGCAGGGATGTCCAAACTACGGCCCTCCAGCTGTTGCGGAACTAAACTTCCCATGAGGCATTGTAAAACTCTAACATTCACATACATGACTAGGCATGATGGGAGTTGTAGTTCCTTAACAACTGGAGGGCCATAGTTTGGACACCACTGGTGTAGTGCGTCCTCTGAACAGTGTTCAGCTAAAGCTACAAGTTAGTGTAGTGCGTCCTCCTCACAGTGTTCACCTAAAGCTACAAGTTAGTGTAGTGCGTCCTCCTCACAGTGTTCAGCTAAAGCTACAAGTTAGTATAGTGCGACCTCTGCACAGTGTTCAGCTAAAGCTACAAGTAAGTGTAGTGCGTCCTCTGAACAGTGTTCAGCTAAAGCTACAAGTTAGTGTAGTGCGACCTCTGCACAGTGTTCAGCTAAAGCTACCTGTAGAAGGTTGGTGGTGTTTTCCTGATCCTATCACTACCGCAGGCAGCTACATTATTTACACGTTAGTGTAGTGCGATCTCTGCACAGTGTTCAGCTAAAGCTACAAGTTAGTGTAGTGCATCCTCTGAACAGTGTTCAGCTAAAGCTACAAGTTAGTGTAGTGCAACCTCTGCACGGTGTTCAGCAAAAGCTACAAGTTAGTGTAGTGCACAGTGTTCAGCTAAAGCTACAAGTTAGTGTAGTGCGTCCTCCTCACAGTGTTCAGCTAAAGCTACAAGTTAGTGTAGTGCGTCCTCTGAACAGTGTTCAGATTAAGCTACAAGTTAGTGTAGTGCACAGTGTTCAGCTAAAGCTACAAGTTAGTGTAGTGCGTCCTCCTCACAGTGTTCACCTAAAGCTACAAGTTAGTGTAGTGCGTCCTCTGAACAGTGTTCAGCTAAAGCTACAAGTTAGTATAGTGCGACCTCTGCACAGTGTTCAGCTAAAGCTACAAGTTAGTGTAGTGCGTCCTCTGAACAGTGTTCAGCTAAAGCTACAAGTTAGTGTAGTGCGACCTCTGCACAGTGTTCAGCTAAAGCTACCTGTAGAAGGTTGGTGGTGTTTTCCTGATCCTATCACTACCGCAGGCAGCTACATTATTTACACGTTAGTGTAGTGCGATCTCTGCACAGTGTTCAGCTAAAGCTACAAGTTAGTGTAGTGCGTCCTCCTCACAGTGTTCAGCTAAAGCTACAAGTTAGTGTAGTGCACAGTGTTCAGCTAAAGCTACGAGTTAGTGTAGTGCGTCCTCCTCACAGTGTTCAGCTAAAGCTACAAGTTAGTGTAGCGCGTCCTCTGAACAGTGTTTAGCTAAAGCTACAAGTTAGTGTAGTGCGACCTCTGCACGGTGTTCAGCTAAAGCTACAAGTTAGTGTAGTGCACAGTGTTCAGCTAAAGCTACAAGTTAGTGTAGTGCGTCCTCCTCACAGTGTTCAGCTAAAGCTACAAGTTAGTGTAGTGCATCCTCCTCACAGTGTTCAGCTAAAGCTACAAGTTAGTGTAGTGCACAGTGTTCAGCTAAAGCTACGAGTTAGTGTAGTATGTCCTCCTCACAGTGTTCAGCTAAAGCTACAAGTTAGTGTAGCGCGTCCTCTGAACAGTGTTCAGCTAAAGCTACAAGTTAGTGTAGTGCGACCTCTGCACAGTGTTCAGCTAAAGCTACCTGTAGAAGGTTGGTGGTGTTTTCCTGATCCTATCACTACCACTGGCAGCTAGATTATTTACACATTAGTGTAGTGCGACTTCTGCACAGTGTTCAGCTAAAGCTATCTGTAAAAGGTTGGTGGTGTTTTCCTGATCCTATCACTACTGCAGACAGCTACATTATTTACACGTTAGTCTAGTACGACCTCTCCACAGTGTTCAGCTAAAGCTACCTGTAGAAGGTTGGTGGTGTTTTTCTGATCCTATCACTACCGCAGGCAGCTACATTATTTTAACGTTAGTGTAGTGCGTCCTCTTCACAGTGTTCAGCTAAAGCTACAAGTTAGTGTAGTGCGTCCTCTGAACAGTGTTCAGATAAAGCTACAAGTTAGTGTAGTGCACAGTGTTCAGCTAAAGCTACAAGTTAGTGTAGTGCGTCCTCTGCACAGTGTTCAGCTAAAGCTACAAGTTAGTGTAGTGTGTCCTCTGAACGGTGTTCAGCTAAAGCTACAAGTTAGTGTAGTGCGACCTCTGCACAGTGTTCAGCTAAAGCTACAAGTTAGTATAGTGCGACCTCTGCACAGTGTTCAGCTAAAGCTACAAGTTAGTGTAGTGCAAAGTGTTCAGCTAAAGCTACAAGTTAGTGTAGTGCGTCCTCTGCACAGTGTTCAGCTAAAGCTACAAGTTAGTGTAGTGTGTCCTCTGAACGGTGTTCAGCTAAAGCTACAAGTTAGTGTAGTGCGTCCTCTGAACAGTGTTCAGCTAAAGCTACAAGTTAGTATAGTGCGACCTCTGCACAGTGTTCAGCTAAAGCTACAAGTTAGTGTAGTGCGTCCTCTGAACAGTGTTCAGCTAAAGCTACAAGTTAGTGTAGTGCGACCTCTGCACAGTGTTCAGCTAAAGCTACCTGTAGAAGGTTGGTGGTGTTTTCCTGATCCTATCACTACCGCAGACAGCTACATTATTTACACGTTAGTGTAGTGCGATCTCTGCACAGTGTTCAGCTAAAGTTACAAGTTAGTGTAGTGCGTCCTCCTCACAGTGTTCAGCTAAAGCTACAAGTTAGTGTAGTGCACAGTGTTCAGCTAAAGCTACGAGTTAGTGTAGTGCGTCCTCCTCACAGTGTTCAGCTAAAGCTACAAGTTAGTGTAGCGCGTCCTCTGAACAGTGTTTAGCTAAAGCTACAAGTTAGTGTAGTGCGACCTCTGCACGGTGTTCAGCTAAAGCTACAAGTTAGTGTAGTGCACAGTGTTCAGCTAAAGCTACAAGTTAGTGTAGTGCGTCCTCCTCACAGTGTTCAGCTAAAGCTACAAGTTAGTGTAGTGCATCCTCCTCACAGTGTTCAGCTAAAGCTACAAGTTAGTGTAGTGCACAGTGTTCAGCTAAAGCTACGAGTTAGTGTAGTACGTCCTCCTCACAGTGTTCAGCTAAAGCTACAAGTTAGTGTAGCGCGTCCTCTGAACAGTGTTCAGCTAAAGCTACAAGTTAGTGTAGTGCGACCTCTGCACAGTGTTCAGCTAAAGCTACCTGTAGAAGGTTGGTGGTGTTTTCCTGATCCTATCACTACCACTGGCAGCTAGATTATTTACACATTAGTGTAGTGCGACTTCTGCACAGTGTTCAGCTAAAGCTATCTGTAGAAGGTTGGTGGTGTTTTCCTGATCCTATCACTACTGCAGACAGCTACATTATTTACACGTTAGTCTAGTACGACCTCTCCACAGTGTTCAGCTAAAGCTACCTGTAGAAGGTTGGTGGTGTTTTTCTGATCCTATCACTACCGCAGGCAGCTACATTATTTTAACGTTAGTGTAGTGCGTCCTCTTCACAGTGTTCAGCTAAAGCTACAAGTTAGTGTAGTGCGTCCTCTGAACAGTGTTCAGATAAAGCTACAAGTTAGTGTAGTGCACAGTGTTCAGCTAAAGCTACAAGTTAGTGTAGTGCGTCCTCTGAACGGTGTTCAGCTAAAGCTACAAGTTAGTGTAGTGCACAGTGTTCAGCTAAAGCTACAAGTTAGTGTAGTGCGTCCTCTGCACAGTGTTCAGCTAAAGCTACAAGTTAGTGTAGTGTGTCCTCTGAACGGTGTTCAGCTAAAGCTACAAGTTAGTGTAGTGCGACCTCTGCACAGTGTTCAGCCAAAGCTACCTGTAGAAGGTTGGTGGTGTTTTCCTGATCCTATCACTACCGCAGGCAGCTACATTATTTACACGTTAGTGTAGTGCGACCTCTGCACAGTGTTCAGCTAAAGCTACAAGTTAGTGTAGTGCATCCTCTGAACAGTGTTCAGCTAAAGCTACAAGTTAGTGTAGTGCACAGTGTTCAGCTAAAGCTACAAGTTAGTGTAGTGCGACCTCTGCACGGTGTTCAGCTAAAGCTACAAGTTAGTGTAGTGCACAGTGTTCAGCTAAAGCTACAAGTTAGTGTAGTGCGTCCTCCTCACAGTGTTCAGCTAAAGCTACAAGTTAGTGTAGTGCATCCTCCTCACAGTGTTCAGCTAAAGCTACAAGTTAGTGTAGTGCACAGTGTTCAGCTAAAGCTACGAGTTAGAGTAGTACGTCCTCCTCACAGTGTTCAGCTAAAGCTACAAGTTAGTGTAGCGCGTCCTCTGAACAGTGTTCAGCTAAAGCTACAAGTTAGTGTAGTGCGACCTCTGCACAGTGTTCAGCTAAAGCTACCTGTAGAAGGTTGGTGGTGTTTTCCTGATCCTATCACTACCACTGGCAGCTAGATTATTTACACATTAGTGTAGTGCGACTTCTGCACAGTGTTCAGCTAAAGCTACCTGTAGAAGGTTGGTGGTGTTTTCCTGATCCTATCACTACCGCAGGCAGCTACATTATTTTAACGTTAGTGTAGTGCGTCCTCTTCACAGTGTTCAGCTAAAGCTACAAGTTAGTGTAGTGCGTCCTCTGAACAGTGTTCAGATAAAGCTACAAGTTAGTGTAGTGCACAGTGTTCAGCTAAAGCTACAAGTTAGTGTAGTGCGTCCTCTGCACAGTGTTCAGCTAAAGCTACAAGTTAGTGTAGTGCGTCCTCTGAACGGTGTTCAGCTAAAGCTACAAGTTAGTGTAGTGCGACCTCTGCACAGTGTTCAGCCAAAGCTACCTGTAGAAGGTTGGTGGTGTTTTCCTGATCCTATCACTACCGCAGGCAGCTACATTATTTACACGTTAGTGTAGTGCGACCTCTGCACAGTGTTCAGCTAAAGCTACAAGTTAGTGTAGTGCGTCCTCTGAACAGTGTTCAGCTAAAGCTACAAGTTAGTGTAGTGCACAGTGTTCAGCTAAAGCTACAAGTTAGTGTAGTGCGTCCACCTCACAGTGTTCAGCTAAAGCTACAAGTTAGTGTAGCGCATCCTCTGAACAGTGTTCAGCTAAAGCTACAAGTTGGTGTAGTGCGACCTCTGCACAGTGTTCAGCTAAAGCTACCTGTAGAAGGTTGGTGGTGTTTTCCTGATCCTATCACTACCACTGGCAGCTAGATTATTTACACATTAGTGTAGTGCGACCTCTGCACAGTGTTCAGCTAAAGCTACCTGTAGAAGGTTGGTGGTGTTTTCCTGATCCTATCACTACTGCAGGCAGCTACATTATTTACACGTTAGTATAGTGCGACCTCTGCACAGTGTTCAGCTAAAGCTACCTGTAGAAGGTTGGTGGTGTTTTCCTGATCCTATCACTACCGCAGGCAGCTACATTATTTTAACGTTAGTGTAGTGCGTCCTCTTCACAGTGTTCAGCTAAAGCTATCTGTAGAAGGTTGGTGGTGTTTTCCTGATTATATCACTACCGCAGGCAGCTACATTATTTACACGTTAGTCTAGTGCGACCTCTGCACAGTGTTCAGCTAAAGCTACCTGTAGAAGGTTGGTGGTGTTTTTTTGATCCTATCACTACCGCAGGCAGCTACATTATTTTAATGTTAGCGTAGTGCGTCCTCTTCACAGTGTTCAGCTAAAGCTATCTGTAGAAGGTTGGTGGTGTTTTCCTGATCCTATCACTACCGCAGGCAGCTACATTATTTACACGTTAGTGTAGTGCGACCTCTGCACAGTGTTCAGCTAAAGCTACAAGTTAGTGTAGTGTGTCCTCTGAACAGTGTTCAGCTAAAGCTACAAGTTAGTGTAGTGCACAGTGTTCAGCTAAAGCTACAAGTTAGTGTAGTGCGTCCTCCTCACAGTGTTCAGCTAAAGCTACAAGTTAGTGTAGCGCGTCCTCTGAACAGTGTTCAGCTACAGCTACAAGTTGGTGTAGTGCGACCTCTGCACAGTGTTCAGCTAAAGCTACCTGTAAAAGGTTGGTGGTGTTTTCCTGATCCTATCACTACCACTGGCAGCTAGATTATTTACACATTAGTGTAGTGCGATCTCTGCACAGTGTTCAGCTAAAGCTACCTGTAGAAGGTTGGTGGTGTTTTCCTGATCCTATCACTACTGCAGGCAGCTACATTATTTACACGTTAGTATAGTGCGACCTCTGCACAGTGTTCAGCTAAAGCTACCTGTAGAAGGTTGGTGGTGTTTTTCTGATCCTATCACTACCGCAGGCAGCTACATTATTTTAACTTTAGTGTAGTGCGTCCTCTTCACAGTGTTCAGCTAAAGCTATCTGTAGAAGGTTGGTGGTGTTTTCCTGATCCTATCACTACCGCAGACAGCTACATTATTTTAACATTAGTGTAGTGTGTCCCCTTCACAGTGTTCAGCTAAAGCTATCTGTAGAAGGTAGGTGATGTTTTCCTGATCCTATCACTACCGCAGGCAGCTACATTATTTACACGTTAGTCTAGTGCGACCTCTGCACAGTGTTCAGCTAAAGCTACCTGTAGAAGGTTGGTGGTGTTTTCCTGATCCTATCACTACCGCAGGCAGCTACATTATTTACACGTTAGTCTAGTGCGACCTCTGCCCAGTGTTCAGCTAAAGCTACCTGTAGAAGGTTGGTGGTGTTTTCCTGATCCTATCACTACCGCAGGCAGCTACATTATTTACACGTTAGTCTAGTGCGACCTCTGCCCAGTGTTCAGCTAAAGCTACCTGTAGAAGGTTGGTGGTGTTTTCCTGATCCTATCACTACCGCAGGCAGCTACATTATTTTAACGTTGGTGTAGTGCGTCCTCTGCACAGTGTTCAGCTAAAGCTACCTGTAGAAGATTGGTGGTGTTCTCATACTACAGGCAGGCGGTTGATTTTGCTAGCTGCATTTAAAAAAAAAAAAAAAAAAAAATATATATATATATATATATATATATATATATATATATATATATATATCCCAGCTTAGTGCAGCTACATCTCACTGCACGCCATTAGTATGTCTGGAAGGCCAACAAGGAGAGGCAGACAGTCACAAGCCAATAAAAGAGGGTAAGCAGGCTCTGTGTCTAGAGGCAACAGTGCTGGTCGTGGAGACGGTGCATCCTCATCAGCACATGGCCGTGGGACACGCTTGGCCTTTTTCTCGGCAGCTGAGCCGCAACATGCGGAAGACTTGGTCGAGTGGATGACCAAGCCCTCCTCATCCTCCTCATCCTCTCTCACCCATGCTCAGCGTACTTTGTCTGACAACGCAGCTGCCAACACGGCCTCTTCCCTCAGCTCAATGGCATCAGTGACTCCTTCCCTAGCCCCACCATGTCCTCCTGAGGAGTCCCTAGAACTGTTTGACCACAGTGTTGGGTACATGCTCCAGGGGGATGCGCCGCGTTTAGAAGGCTCTGATGATGATACTGAGCTAGATGAAGGCAGTAACGTGAGCACGGACAGAGGGGGTGCCTAGGAAGGACAGCAATCTGGCAGTCATGCTCCCCCTGCTGCAGCATACTGCCAGGTTTGCTCCAGTGATGAGGAGGGAGGGGATGATGAGGTCACTGACTCAACGTGGGTGCCTGATAGGAGAGAGGAGGAGGAGGCACATCACCAACAAGGCAGAATGCCCTCCAGGGGCCAGCCTAAGGGCAGCACACTGACTGCATCACACCGCAAAGCTCTGCATGTGCAGGGCACAGCTGTCTGTGCGGTTCCTCAGTGGCAGGTACCCAAACGCCACTTTTTCTCACGGAAGGCGATTCCGGCTCTCTACCGGCATGTGGAAGGCAATGTCCATACCTCGCTGGACAGGGCGGTCAGCGGTAAGGTGCATATTACCGCTGACTCATGGTCCAGCAGGCATGGACAGGGACGTTACCTAAGTTCCACGGTGCATTGGGTGACTCTGCTGGCAGCTGGGAAGGATGCAGGACAAGGTGCAGTAGTGTTGGAGGTTGTTTCACCACCACGCCTCCAAAATGCCACTACTAATGATTCTGACACACCTCTCTTATCCACCCCCTCCTCTTCTTCTTCCTCCATGGCCTCTTCCTGTGCTTTGTCCTCAGAACCAGCGGTGCTCCGTAGGCATTCAAGGGGCTACGCAAGTATGCAGGCAAGATGCCATGCGGTGCTTGACCTGGTGTGCTTGGGGGACAGGAGCCACACTGGGGCAGAGGTTCTGTCAGCTCTGCGGGGGCAGGTTTAGAGGTGGTTGACGCCCCGCCAATTTAAGGCAGCAATGGTGGTTTGCGACAATGGCACCAACCTCCTCTCCGCCCTCCGACAGGGACAAATGACCCATGTGCCCTGTTTGGCTCACGTCCTTAACTTGGTGGTGCAGCAGTTCTTGGGCAGGTACCCGGGCTTACAGGATGTCCTGAGGCAGGCCAGGAAAGTCTGTGTGCATTTCCGCCGGTCAAATAATGACAGTGCTCGGCTGGCAGACCTCCAAAAGGAATTTAACCTGCCCAAGAACCGCCATATACTGTGTCATGCCCACCAGGTGGAACTCAACGTTGGCCATGCTGCAGCGGCTGCACACACAGCAGAGGGCCATCAATGAGTACCTGTGCGACTATGGCACCAGGACAGGGTCAGGGGAGCTTGTTTTTTTTTCCCCCACGCCAGTGGGCCATGATCAGGGATGCATGCACTGTCCTGTCACCTTTTGAGGAGGCCACGAGGATGGTGAGCAGTGACAGTGCATGCATCAGTGACACTGTCCCCCTTGTCCACCTGTTGGAGCACACGCTGCATGGAATAATGGACAGGGCACTTGAGGCAGAACAAAGGCAGGAAGAGGAGGACTTCCTAAGCTCTCAAGGTCCCCTTTATCCAGACAGTGTTCCTGCGTGCCCGCCGATCACACAGGTAGAGGAGGAGGAGGATTGCGTCAGTATGGAGGTGGAGCCTGGCACTCAGCATCAGCCTTTAAGGGATCATTTACAGTTCCAAGAAACACATGGACTTGTACGTGGCTGGGAGGAGGTGGCTGCGGATCATGTCGTCCTTAGTGACCCAGAGGACTCCGGATCGAATGCCTCATCAAACCTATGCTGCATGGCCTCCCTAATCCTGCAAAGCCTATGGAAGGACCCTCGGATTCGTGGTATCAAGGAGAAGGAACAATACTGGCTGGCAACCCTCCTTGATCCACGTTACAAGGGTAAGGTTGCGGACCTTATCTTTCCGTCACAGAGGGAGCAGAGGATGAAACATCTTCGGGAGGCCTTGCAGAAAGGTCTGTGCAATGTCTGTGCAATGAATCAGTCTTGGATCACCACCAGCTACCAAGCACCTGATGCTGATGTAACCGAATACATTTTTTTGAAATGTCAGATCCCTTCAAAGACTGCCTATGCTGATGCTGAGTGACTATCCTGTTATACTGAGTAATTATCCTCTTCCTCCTCAATGATCATATGATAGCTTGTAAGAACATTTTTGATTCTGGGCGCCACCAGTCCTGCCACCAGTGCCTAAGGCCCAATTTTTCAGCCCCTGTTTAACAGGGGCATGTAATTGCAATTTTTCATGCAATTCTTTGCAGCAGGGCTAGTTCCTGCGCTTCAACTAGAGCATCTGTGAGGGGTTCCAGTGTTGTGGCACCAGCACCAGTGCCTAAGGCCCAATTTTTCAGCCCCTGTTCAACAGGGGCATGTAATTAGAATTCTTGATCTAATATTTCACAGCAGGGCCCGTTTCTGCGCCCACTAAGAGTATCTGTGAGGACTTACAGTGTTGTGGCACCAGAACCACCACCACCACCACCAAAGGCCCAATTTTTCTGCCCCTGTTCAACAGGAGCATGTAATTACAATTCTTGATCTAATATTTCACAGCAGGGCCCTGTGAGGGCTTACAGTGTTGTGGCCACAACAACACCTAAGGCCCAAATTTCTGCTGAGTATATAGGGCAGGCCCCTACTTTCAAACATCCAACTTACAAATGACTCCTACTTGCAAACGGAAGGAGACAACAGGAAGTGAGATGAAATCTACCCCCTAGGAAGGGAAATTCTCTCCTGTAAGAGTTAATATGGGAAAAACGTTTCTCCTTTCCACTGATGCTTTATCACCAATCCTTCTTTCACAAAAAACCCAAAACCCAAATTTTCAAAAAACATTTGTCATTGGGACAAAAAGTGAGGTGAAATCTTCTGAAGAGGAGCACAGACAGCAAAACAAATGTCACAGGGGTTATAACCCTTCCCTAGGTTTTCCAAAAAGCTTAAAATAGATTTTTTGGCTGGAGCTAAACACGTTAAAAATGTACCAGTTCAAAATTACAAACAGATTCTACTTAACAACAAACCTACAGTCCCTGTCTTGTTTGCACCGCCTGTATACTGCTGTTCAGAGTATATAGGGCCTGGGGGCCCCACACCTTTCCTTTTTTTATTTTGGGTGCGGGGTTCCCCTTAATATCCATACAGGACCCAAAGGGGGCTGGTAATGGACTGGAGGGTACCCATGCCGTTTGTCTCACTGATTTTCATCCATATTGCCAGGACCCGACATTTCATTAAAGCCGCAAGCAGTTTTAAATGACTTTTTTTCCTTTAAAAATGACATTTTGTGCAGGGACTGTTCTAAGCACAGGAAACACGCGCCACTTTACAGGCATACTATAGACACCCCCCAGGTACGATATTTAAAGGAATATTTCACTTTTTTTTTTTTTTACTTTAAGCATCATTAAAATCACTGCTCCCGAAAAAACGGCCATTTTAAAAACTTGCTTTTGCATTGATACATGTCCCCTGGGGCACCATGCAAATTAGCCTTTAAAATTAGCACTTTTGATTTTGAACGTTCGAGTCCCATAGACGTCAATGGGGTTCTAACGTTCGTGCAAATTTTCAGTCCGTTCGCTGGTTCTGGTGCGAACCGAACCGGGGGGTGTTCGGCTCATCCCTACTAGTGAGCATAATTTACCTGTGAGTAAAATAGTGAAATAACACATTATGGCCACTAGAGGGAGCTGACGATTATAGGAAATCACTGTATTAAATAAAACATGTTCAGTATTTATTATGGCTGGATGAAAGCTTGTCTAATTTATCCAGGTTATTTTATTTTAAATAGACCTCTAAGTATTTGTGAAAGCTCACATCACAAAATTTACTCAGCCAATGAAAGGTAATAACTCCATTTTTATTTGTCTATTGCTATCAATGGCCAACACGGTACAACTCTTCATCCATGTCTTTGGTGATCTCTGATCTCCTTATGAACTGTTTCTTACATGATGAAGATCAGCCATGGAGTATATCTGAGGTGTATATTAGGGTGTGCTTCTTCCCCACATGAGAGCTGTGATGTCCAGCAACATTTATATAGAAGACATTTCCCACACTCAAGGCACTAATAAATCTCGAGGGTTGGGTGGGATCCCTGATGTACAGGAAGACAGGACTTCAGTGAGGAACAATTCCCTCACTCAGGACAAGAAAGTGGCTTCTCCCCCGTGTGAGATCTCTGATGTCTGTCAAGATTGGACTTCTGTGAGGACCAATTCCCTCCCTCCGGACAGGAATACGGCTGATCCCAGTGTGAGATCTCTGATGAGTGTAAAGATGGGACTTCTGTGAAAAAAATTTCCCACACTCAGAACAGGAAAGTGGCTTCTCCCCCGTGTCAGATCTTTGGAGACTGGACTTATGAGTAACAATTCACTCACTAAGGACAGTAAAGTGACTTCTCCTTTGAGTGCAATGTGAAATGTGTATACAGAGTGGACTTATATGAAAAACCTTTTCCGCACTCAGGACAGGAATATGGCTTCTCCCCTGTGTGCATTCTCCGATGTCTGTAAAGACCAGACTTATCAGAAAGACATTTCCCGCACTCAGGACAGGAATACTTCTCCCCTGTGTGCAATCTCTGATGTCTGTAAAGACCAGACCTATATGAAAGACATTTCCCACACTCAGGACAGGTATAAGTCTTCTTCCCTGTGTGCAACCTCTGATGCGTGCCAAGTTCTGATTTGTCTTCAAAGCATTTTCTGCACACAGAACAGAAATACGGCTTTTCTCTTGTGTGCAGTCTTTGATGTCTATCAAGATGTGACTTCACTGAAAAACATTTCCCGCACTCAGGACAGGAATATGGCTTTTCAACTGTGTGAGATCCTTTATGCTCATCAAGGTTGAATTTAAAATGAAAACACTTCCCGCACTCAGTACAGGAAAACCTCTTCTCTGTTGGAAGGCCAGCACCGTCCCTCACAGTCTGAGGTTCCTCAGGATAAGAGGAATACGATGGTCCATCTACACTGTGTGGTGCCGGATGGACATTTGAGGTAGCCGGGTTTTCTCCTGGACTGTACTGTGTGATGTCCTCATCTTCTACTTTACAGTCTGGAGACAAAGTGAGACAATCCTCTGAGGTTTTCCTCATCTCCCGTCCATCTACTAAAATAGAAATAAAAAGATTATTACTAGACATGAGCAGATTGGTTCCCCTAAACCAGGACTCCACCCACATCAGGCAGCTTTGTCTCTGGGGATCTTACAATTCCACCCTCAAGGTAACTAGTAAATGGGTCCTCTGATCTCCTACCAGTTGATTTCTTTATTCATGGACCTTAGTCAGAGAGTGAGGAAACAACGAGAACTGTCTTTTATAGTAGTGACAGTGATGAGGGGATTATAAGACGAGTGTCCCCACCTCCTCACTTAGGGCTCATTTACACTTGCTTTGACTTCAACACACATTAAAGTGCCTACCTCTTCTACATGGTATTTTCATGCTTCGATGATGCCTCTGTGATGCTTTTTTTAAGCTTTAATGAAACTTGGCAAATGCCCTGAGTATTTTGATTTTCTGTTTGTTTTAAAGAGGCTCAAAAGAACCCCAGCTCAATAGTACCCCCACTCAGCAGATCCCCAGCTCATTGGTACCCCTGTACAGCAGATGCCCAGCTCAGCAGGTCCCAACTTATTAGTACCCTCATTCAGCATATCCCCTGCTCAGTAGTACCCCCAGCTCTGCTAATGCCCCACTCAGTAGACTTCCCAGTGTTGCTGATCCCCGCTTAGTAGTAACCCTCAGCTCTGCTAATCGCCTGCTCAGTAGTAACCTCCAGCTCTGCGGATCCTCTAGTTTCCTGATCCTCCTCTGTCTCTGGTCCCTTCTCACCTCCCGCTATATTGCTCCCACACCACGCACTACATGTGACATTGCTAGTTTCTCCTGCCCCAGTCCACCTGCTCTGCTGATCTCCCCCTCCTCTCTCCAGTACCCCCAGTTCTGTTGTGATCCTTCTCTCTCCAGTGCCCACAGTTCTGTTGTGATCCTTCTCTCTCCAGTGCCCCCAGTTCTGTTGTGATCCTCCTCTCTCTAGTGCCCCCAGTTCTGTTGTGATCCTCCTCTCTCCAGTGCCCCCAGTTCTGTTAAGATCATCCTCTCTCAAGTGCCCCCAGTTCTGTTGTGATCATCCTCTCTCAAGTGCCCCAAGTTCCCTGCAGTGGACTGATCCTCCCTTGCTCTTTCTCCAGTCCCTACAGCGAGCTGATCCCCCCTGCTCTTTTTCCAGCCACTGTAGCAAGCTGATCCCCCGCTCTTTCTCCAGTCCCTGCAGCGAGCTGACTCCCACCCCCCCTCCGTCTCTTTCTCCAGTCCCTGCAGCGGGCTGACCCCCCCGCTCTCACTCCAGTACATGCAGGGGGCTGATACCCCCTCTCTCCTGTTCGTGCAGCAGGCTGATCCTCCACCACCTCTCACTCCTGTGTGTGCAATGTGCTGATCCCTGTCATAGACTTCTATGGAGGCTTTGGAGAAGCTCTGAAGCACCAATAAAATGACACAGGGTATAATTTTTTAATCAAAGCAAACATAATGTGTAAGCAGAACTGTAAGGTAACTGTTTTATTTAGTGACAGGAGCTTTGATTTGCGTTCAGAGGGCTTTGAAAAAGTATGTCCAATGCTATTAAAGCAAATGTGAACGGGTCCTTATTGCCATTTTGCAAACACAAGAAGTCCTGCACTTCCTTATTTAGTCCATGATTTAGTCATGAATAACAGCGGGGCTGAGCCCCACCAGAGGTCAGAGAGTGAGGATGGGGGGAGAACAACCAAGATGAAGACTGGACTGATCCTGAAGACCACCATCATTGGGTTATTGACTCCTCCCTCATTATCACTTTCTGTTTAAGGTTCCAAAGTTTGAGGATGTTATCACATTATTATCAACATGTAATAGTCTGTGCTCCAATCAAATCATCAGATATAAAATGTCCAGCTGGTAGAAAATGAGTGTAATAAAAGAGAATACATATTATGTGTATATATAGCAGTGGGTAGAGTGCAGAAGTCAGGACTATGTAACGCACATTCCTGACTCAAAAAGTAAAAAACCTGATTGTGCTCAACCACCCTAAATTCAATGAACTATATGACACCACTCACTGTGCACATGTATGAAATACAAAAATATTTATTGGTATAAAAAAACACGTGGAAATCAACATTTAAAATCAAAGTAAATTACATACAACCAATGAACAACCATATAGGTAAAAAAAAACATGTCCAATGTGCATAACTATTCACCCCCCTAAAGTCAATACTTTGTAGAGCCACTTTTTGCGCCTATCACAGCTCCAAGTCGCTTTGGATAAGTCTCTATGAGCTCGCCACATCTTACCACTGGGATTTTTGCCCATTCCTCCTTGCAAAACTGCTCCAGCTCTTTCAAGTTGGATGGTTTGCGCTTGTGAACAGCAATCTTTAAGTCTGACCACAGATTTTCTATTGGATTGAGGTCTGGGCTTTGACTAGGCCATTCCAACACATTTATATGTTTCCCCTTAAACCACTCAAGTGTTGCTTTAGCAGTGTGTTTTGGGTCATTATCCTGCTGGAAGGTGAACCTCCATCCTAGCCTCAAATCACACACAGAGTGGTACAGGTTTTGCTCAAGAATATCCCTGTATTTAGCACCATCCATCTTTCCCTCAACTCTGACCAGTTTCCCAGTCCCGACTGCTGAAAAACATCCCCACAGCATGATGCTGCCACCACCATGTTTCACTGTGGGGATGGTGTTCTTTGGGTGATGTGATGTATTGGGTTTGCGCCAGACATAGGCCAAAAAGTTCAATTTTAGTCTCATCAGACCAGAGCACCTTCCTCCATACATTTTGGGAGTCTCCCACATGCCTTTTCACAAACTCAAAACGTGCCATTTTGTTTTTTTGCTGAAAGTAATGGCTTTCTTCTGGCCACTCTGCCATAACTCTCAACTCTATGGAGCGTACGGCTTATTGCCGTCCTATGTACAGATACTCCAGTCTCTGCTGTGGAACTCTGCAGCTCCTCCAGGGTTACCTTAAGTCTCTGTGCTGCCTCTCTGATTAATGCCCTCCTTGCCCGGCTTGTGAGTTTTGGTGTGCGGCCGTCTCTTGGCAGGTTTGCTGTTGTGCCACGTTCTTTCCATTTGGTTATGATAGATTTGATGGTGCTCCTAGGGATCATCAAAGATTTGGATATTCTTTTATAACCTAACCCTGACTTTTACTTCTCAACAACATTGTCCCTTACTTGTTTGGAGAGTTCCTTGGTCTTCATGGCAGTGTTTGGTTAGTGGTGCCTCTTGCTTAGGTGTTGCAGCCTCTGGGGCCTTTCAAAAAGGTGTGTATATGTAATGACAGATCATGTGACACTTAGATTGCACACAGGTGGACATCATTTCACTAATTATGTGACTTCTGGAGGTAATTGGTTGCACCAGAGCTTTTTATGGGCTTCATAACAAAGGGGGTGAATACATACGCACATACCAATTATCATTTTTTTATTTCTGAAATATAGTTTTATGTATATATTTTTCTAATTTTACTTCTCCAACTTAGACTATTGTGTTCTGATCCATCACATATAATTCAGATAAAAAAAAACATTGAACCAAAGGCCGTAATGTAACAAAATAGGTAAAAAGCCAAGGGGGGTGAATACTTTTGCAAGGCACTGTAGCTTCCTAAAGGGAAATACGTATATATCCTTATATTGAAACCAAGGTTATGGCTGATAAATTGGCAACAGGGCTGTGAATCCCACTGAGTGGAACACTCCACAATAACATCTGTGTTTCTGACAAAACTCAAAGGAAAACCACACAGTTTGTGCTGTAAATAATTGTGAATGGTATGGATGAAAGATGGTAGGATAGTCGAGGAAGATAAATTAGTCGCAGTGGTCCAGAGGAGGTGTAATAAACAGAGTTGTGTTGGTGATATAGAGGATTACGATCAGATAATCAGCTGTAAAGAATACCAAATCTTCCGTTGCCTCCCTTTCACTGTACTATTAATCCTCAAGTAAGGTTGGTAGAACGGACTCAAACTACCATTCCTCATCGTCACACTATGTGTGTCGCGGCTTCACTACTTCACACGCTGGGCAGTATCATCCCTCATACCTCGCGGGGGCGCAGTGAACTATGATTCTACAATGAAGTGAACTAGTGCATAAAAATAAGTGATATTGTCTTAGATCAACACTAGGGAAGATCTTCACTTGGGGAAAGTTACAACAACATAAGTCATGTCCACATAAACCAATAAGCCTGGAAGCGACAGCAACATGGTGGCAAGGGCCACTCTTTGTATTTAACACCATAAGGAATAACAAAAAAATAAACAAGTAATAATGACCACAATGTGCACAGTGAGTGAAAAAAAAAATGTAACTATGTAACGCACAACTTATTGTATATGATACGGGGGACACAGATCAGGAAAGTGACCAGGGTATTACAGGCTGATATCACCCAGTCCCCGCCCTACTCTGGACCAATCAGTGAGCAGTATGGGTGGAGGAATGTATTTAGTGCTAATGACCCACCTGTGGTGATCTCTGTAGGAGTGTCCTCCTCTATAAATGTCCCCGTTATTCCATCCTCCTCCATAGACTGCTGATCATCCCTCACATACCTCTCTTCTTCTTCTGCTTTAATCTCAAATTCTATATCGATTGGATCTCCACTCTATATCAAGAAAATGAGAATGAATATCATCTGTAAAATATAAGCTTAATTATTGTGACAATACATAAAAAATCCACACCTCACCTCTATGAGTCCATGTTCTAGATCAGTGATTACCAGATGCGGTGCTTTGCTTGCCTTTATCCAGCCCTTGGGGCACTATTCCATCCAATGACACCAAGACTGGGGCATAATTCCTGTCACTGACACCAACAACGGGAAACTATCCCTCCCACTTACACCATCAAAAGGGCACCCATTCCTCTCATTGACACCAATGATGGGCCACTATTCCTCCCACTAACACCAACAATGGGGAATAATGCCTTCCATTGATACCAACGATGGGGAACTATTCCTCCCACTGTCACCAAAGATAGATCATTGTTTACTCTCACTGGATGCCAGGACATTTTTTCTAATTTCCCACTGGCCCTAGTCCGGCCCCCTAAAGTTTGAAGGACAATAAACTGGCAGTTTTTTTAGAACGTTTGTGGACCCCCTTCTCTAGACGTTCTGTCCCACCAACCTTGTAAAGGTGAAGGGTGGTGTTATCTTTCTGTGTGGAATCCCAGGAATACAGAGGATGGGGACATCTCTCTGGTGGGTTTCTGTAGCTGGATGACTCCACCATGGTGTCCTGGTACAGATCTTTGTGTCCTTTTAGAAACTCTGACTCCTCCATCATCCCATCCTCATCATCCTCTTTTATCTCTTCTTTAACTTCAACTTTAGGATCTCTCAGGTTTCCACTCTGAATATATAATAAAATGGCATCAATGGTAACAATGCAGATAATGTACAGATCCTAATGATACTATCAGTGATTGTTCCTCATCTACCTGATGATGGTGAGGGATGGTGTGATCTTCCTGTGTGAAATCCCGGGAATACAGAGGACGGGGACATCTCTCTGGTGGGTTCCTGGTAGTAGGTGGCTCCATCATATCCTTGTATCCTTCTGAAAACTCCTCCATCACTCCATACTCCTCATCCTCCTCTTTATACTCTTCTTTAACTTCAATATTATCATCCCTGAGGAGTCCACTCTGAAAGATAGAATAAAACATTCATTGTAACAAAATGCTGTGTATAAATCAGACCTACCAATAATTGTTCCTCATCTACCTGATGATGGTGAGGGATGGTGTGACCTTCCTGTGTGGAATCCCGGGAATACAGAGGACGGGGACATCTCTCTGGTGGGTTCCCATTACTGGATCCATCTGTAGGAAACACACACACTGACTGAATACATTGTTTCTATGTGTTTATCAGATGATGGGGGATCTAGGTGGACCCTCTGTACTGCTCTCTCCTTTATTATTATTATTATTATTCACATAGCGCCAACAGTTTACGCAGCGCTTTACAATGTAGAGGGGGGACAGCACAATTATAGTACAGTTCAATACAGAAGGGACAGGAGGGCCCTGCTTGTAGAGCTTACATTCTAAAGGGAGGGGGTGGTGGTACAAAAGGTAATAGATGCAGGGAATGATTTGATGGGGTTATCCTTTACAATAAAGTCTCCTCTTACCCGGGGTTGTGAGGGGCAGCGGATTCTCCATCATGATGTCCTTGTAGAGATCCTTGTGTCCTTCTAAATACTCCCACTCCTCCATGGAGAAATAGACAGTGACATCCTGACACCTTATAGGAACCTGACACACACAATGATACAGTCACCATCCAGACACATCCCTTGTCTGTTACTGGATAATGTCCCAGAATTCCCAGCACCGCTCACCTCTCCTCCATGATCTCTCTGGTGACTTCTAGAATCTTCATTTTTATTTCTCTATTTCTATCAGGGAGGGAGGTGGAGGCAATGTGATGGTCATATGATCTTCAGACTTCACAGGAGGAAAACTCTAGATTTGAACACACACAGTAAAATCAAATTATATACCCAGAATCCTCCTCACCTCTCTGGTCAGGTCTCCATTTTATGAAAGCCTAATTTCAGGCTAAGATATAATTCACCCCCACGCCCCATTCTGTAGGTTAAAAGTTTGTCACAGCCATTCTGCTATCATTACATACAATGCAGGACCAACAGTCCTGCTTTGCACATGAGAATGACAAGGGTCCACCCACATTCTAAGAGCATAGAAAAAAAGGCAAAGGGCTAGATGAAGGGACATTGGGAGGAGGAGCTGCGAGGTCAGTGTGATGTCATAGGATTCTCTGACTCTGGTTGGAGGAACATTGGGAGGAGGAGCTGTGAGGTCAGTGTGATGTCATAGGATTCTCTGACTCTGATTGGAGGGATATTGGGTGGAGGAGCTGTGAGGTCAGTGTGATGTCATAGGATTCTCTGACTCTGGTTGGAGGAACATTGGGAGGAGGAGCTGTGAGGTCAGTGTGATGTCATAGGATTCTCTGACTCTGATTGGAGGGATATTGGGTGGAGGAGCTGTGAGGTCAGTGTGATGTCATAGGATTCTCTGACTCTGGTTGGAGGAACATTGGGAGGAGGAGCTGTGAGGGGCGCTCTGTGAGGTTGCTGTACACAGAATCATTTCTCCCGGGTGCGTCCCACCTCTACTAAACTGAAAGATGAATTTTGTCTTTGGGCTTTGCCAGGACACATCATATTCCTGTGATCTCCGTGTACTCCGGAGACTTTACTGATCACATTTTAGGATGAATATCTGAGACTGGGATCATTATGGAGACATTCGTTTTCAGGACATTTACTGCAAATTACATTTTTCCCTCTTCCTTACTATTTGACTCATACATACATATTCCAATCTCTTAATAAAAGTCATATAATCCATTAGTATAGACTGATGAGGTGAGAAGGTGATTGGTGGGAAAGGTGACACATCTCCAAAATGAGGAGAATGTTCCGGCCCTGTAAGTGGTGAAATGTTCTGCCCCTGAAGGGGTTAATCTAGGTTTCCACACTATATATGTGTGTATCATCATCTGCTGGAGATAAAAGACATCACAGTGACTATGGAGGAAGAGGACGGACATGACGGGGGGATTACTGGGTGTAAATAGAATATAAGATCTTATTACCTCCTCTACTGCCACTTCCAGCAATGTCTTCTCTCTACTTCCTCCCAACTCACCTCTCACCTGGAACTTCCTGTCTGTATCTGCCATCGCTTCCTGTCTTTCATAGGGACTTCCTGTCAAATGTGGAGCTCAACTTCGCAACTCCCCCTTGGCTCCAGCCATTCATTGTTAGTTACGATAAAGTTCAATAAAAAAAAAAAAAGTGGGGTGGAGGCCACGTGCTTCCTGTTAAACGTGGAGCTCGACTCTGCAGCCAGACCTCCTTGTAGAAAGAAGACGTTGTTGGAAGTGGCAGCAGAGGAGGTAATAAGATCTTATTTTCTATTTACACCCAGTAACCCCCCGTCATGTCCGTCCTCTTCCTCCATAGTCACTGTGATGTCTTTTATCTCCAGCAGATGATGATACACACATATATAGTGTGGAAATATAGAATAACCCCTTCAGGGGCAGAACATTTCCACACTTACAGGGTTGGAACATTCTCTTCATTTTGGAGATGTGTCACCTTCTCACCAATCACCTTCTCACCTCATCAGTCTATACTAGCGGATTATATGTATTTTATTAGTGGCAGGAGATTGGAATATGTATGTATTTCTTTTATAAGAGTCAAATAGGAAGAAAGAGAGAACAATGTCATTTGTAGTAAGTGTCCTGAAAACGAATGTCTCCATAATGATCCCAGTCTCAGATATTCATCCTAAAATGTGATCAGTAAAGTCTCCGGAGTACACGGAGATCACAGGAATATGATGTGTCCTGGCAAAAAGCCCAAAGACAACGTTCATCTTTCAATTTAGGAGAGGTGGGACGCAACCGAAATAAATTATTCTATGTACAGGAAACTCACAGAGCGCCCCCCACAGCCCCTCCTTACAATATCTCTCCAACCAGAGTCAGGGAATCCTATGACATCACTCGGACCTCACAGCGCCTCCTCCCAATGTCCCTCCAACCAGAATCAGAGAATTCTATGACATCACACTGACCTCACAGCTCCTCCACCCAATGTCCCTCCAGCCAGAGTCAGTGAATTCTATGACATCACACTGACCTCACAGCTCCTCCTCCCAATGTCTCTCCATCTAGCCCTTTACCTTTTTTCCTATGCTCTTAGAATGTGGGTGGACCCTTTTCATTCTCATGTGCAAAGCAGGACTGTTGGTTGTCCTGCATTGTATGTAATGATAGCAGAATGGCTGTGACAAACTTTTAACCTACAGAATTGGGGAGGGGGGAGTGACTTACGACTTACATCTCAGTATGAAGTGAGGCTTTAATAAAATGAAGACCTGACGAGAGAGGTGAGGTGGATTCTGGGAATATCATTTGATTTTACTGTGGATGTTCAAATCTAGAGTTTCCTCCTGTCAAATCAGGTGATCATATAACTATTATATTGCCTCCACCTCCCTCCCCGATAGAATAGAGAAATACAAAGAAGATTCTAGAAGTCACCAGAGAGATCATTGAGGAGAGGTGAGCGGTGCTGGGAATTCTGGGACATTATCCAGTAACAGACAAGGGATGTGTCTGGATGGTGACTGTATCATTGTGTGTGTCAGGTTCCTATAAGGTGTCAGGATGTCACTGTCTATTTCTCCATGGAGGAGTGGGAGTATTTAGAAGGACACAAGGATCTCTACAAGGACATCATGATGGACAATCAGCCGCCCCTCACATCACCGGGTAAGAGGAGACTTTATTGTAAAGGAGAGAGTAGTACGGAGGGTCCACCTAGATCCCCCATCATCTGATAAACACATAGAAACAATGTATTCAGTCAGTGTGTGTGTTTCCTACAGATGGATCCAGTAATGGGAACCCACCAGAGAGATGTCCCCGTCCTCTGTATTCCCGGGATTCCACACAGGAAGATCACACCATCCCTCACCATCATCAGGTAGATGAGGAACAATCACTGATAGTATCATTAGGATCTGTACATTATCTGCATTGTTACAACTGATGTCATTTTTATTATATATTCAGAGTGGAAACCTGAGAGATTCTAAAGTTGATAATAAAGAAGAGATAAAAGAGGAGGATGATGAGGATGGGGTGATGGAGGAGTTTTTAAAAGGACACAAAAATCGGTATCAAGACACCATGGTGGAGTCATCCAGCTACAGAAACCCACCAGAGAGATGTCCCCGTCCTCTGTATTCCCGGGATTTCGCACAGGAAGATCACACCATCTCTCACCATTGCAAGGTTGGTGGGACAGAGCGTCTAGATCAGGGGTCTTTAAACTTTTTTAAAAGAAAGGGCTAGTTTAATGTCCTTCAGGCTTCAGGGGGCCGGACTAGGGCCAGTGGGAAAGTAGAAAATGTCCAGTGAGAGTAAACAATGCTCTATCTTTGGTGACAGTGGGAGGAATAGTTCCTCATCATTGGTATCAATGAAAGGCATTATTTCCCATCATTGGTGTCAGTGGTAGGAATGGTGCCCTTTTGACAGTGTCAGTGGGATGAATAGTTTCCTGTTGTTGGTGTCAGCGGCAGGAATTATGCCCCACTGTTGGTGTCATTGGATGGAATAGTCCCCCAAGGGTCGGCAAAAGGCAAGCAATGTGCCACATCCAGCGATCACTGATCTGGAAAATGGACTTGTAGAGATGATGTGTGGATTTTTTTGTATTGTCACAATAATAAAGCTTATATTTTACAGATGATATTCACTCTCATTTTCTTGATTTAGAGTGAAGATCCAATCGATATAGAATTTGAGGTTAAAGCAGAAGAAGAAGAAGAGAGGTATGTGAGGGATGATCAGCAGTCTATGGAGGAGGATGGAATAACGGGGACATTTATAGAGGAGGACACTCCTACAGAGATCAGCACAGGTGGGTCATTAACACTAAATACATTCCTCCACCCATACTGCTCACTGATTGGTCCAGAGTAGGGCAAGGACTAGGTTATATCAGCCTGTAATACCCTGGTCACTTTCCTGAGCTGTGTTCTTCATATCTTATACAATAGTTTGTACATTACATAGTCCTGACTTCTGATCTCTGCCCTCTACCCACTACTATATATAAACATAATATGTATTCTCTTTTGTTACACCCATTTTCTACCAGCTGGACATTTTATATCTGATGATTTGATTGGAGCACAGACTTTTACATGTTGATAATATTGTAATAACATCCTCAAACTTTGGAACCTTAAACAGAAAGTGATAATAAGGGAGGTGTCAATACCCAATGATGGTGGTCAAGGCCACTGTTAGAAATCATGGGGCCCCTTACAGCCTTCCTGATGGGGCCTCACCAACCCGCCTTTACTCCCCCCCCTTCCCAGGGTGCAGTTGAGCAGCAACGCTGAATTTATCTGCCTCCGCCTAGAAATTGAAAAAAAAGTCCCATCTTCTGCTTCCACCTACTGGGCCCCTCTATTGAACTGATGGGGCTCAGGGAAATGTAATTTAAGCCCTGGTAAGCAAGTAGGAGCGAGGGGTGTGGTCTAGTAAAATCCATTCATTTAGGCAGAAATTACCAATAATTTTGCCCTGGGCCCCCCTATTTAGCTGATGGGGCCTGGGACCAGTACAACAGGACCAGTTATACTGCCTTATCAGCAGCCTTGATGGTGGTCTTTAGGATCAGTCCAGTCTCCATCTTGCTTGTTCTCAGCCCATCCTCACTCTCTGACCTCTGGTGGGGCTCAGCTCCGCTGTTAATTATGACTAGAGTTGGACCGAACACTCCCCTCTTCGGGTTTGCAGCAGAACTACCGAACAGGGGAAAATTTCTGCCCCGAACTGCAAACTCCAAGTCTATGGGAGCAGAACATGAGAAATCAAAAGTGGCCATTTTGAAGGCTTATATGCAAGTAATTGGCCACAAAAGGGGTATGGGGGCCCAGGTACTGCCCCGGGGGACATGTATCAATGCTATTTTTTTTTTCTAAAAATTATAGTTTTTTCAGGAGCAGTGATTTTAATGATGCCTAAAGTGGTTGTAAACCCACTTTGAAAAAAAAAACAAAAAACTAACACCTGCAAGACAAAGGCATAATGAGCTAGTATGCATAGCATACTGGAGAGAGGAGGATCATAACAGAACTGAGTCACTGGAGAGAGGAGGATCACAACAGAACTGGGGTCACTGGAGAGAGGAGGATCACAACAGAACTGAGTCACTGGAGAGAGGAGGATCACAACAGAACTGGGGTCACTGGAGAGAGGAGGATCCCAACAGAACTGGGATCACTGGAGAGAGGAGGATCATAACAGAACTGGGGGCACTGGAGAGAGGAGGATCACAACAGAACTGGGATCACTGGAGAGAGGAGGATCATAACAGAACTGGGGGCACTGGAGAGAGGAGGATCACAACAGAACTGGGATCACTGGAGAGAGGAGGATCATAACAGAACTGGGGGCACTGGAGAGAGGAGGATCATTAAAGAACTGGGAGCACCGGAGAGAGGAGGATCATAACAGAACTGGGATCACTGGAGAGAGGAGGATCCCAACAGAACTGGGGTCACTGGAGAGAGGAGGATCACAACAGAACTGGGATCACTGGAGAGAGGAGGATCATAACAGAACTGGGGGCACTGGAGAGAGGAGGATCATTAAAGAACTGGGAGCACCGGAGAGAGGAGGATCACAACAGAACTGAGTCACTGGAGAGAGGAGGATCACAACAGAACTGAGTCACTGGAGAGAGGAGGATCACAACAGAACTGGGGTCACTGGAGAGAGGAGGATCCCAACAGAACTGGGGTCACTGGAGAGAGGAGGATCACAACAGAACTGGGGTCACTTGAGAGAGGAGGATCACAACAGAACTGGGGTCACTGGAGAGAGGAGGATCCCAACAGAACTGGGGTCACTTGAGAGAGGATGATCACAACAGAACTGGGGTCACTGGAGAGAGGAGGATCACAACAGAACTGGGGTCACTGGAGAGAGGAGGATCACAATAGAACTGGGGGCACTGGAGAGAGGAGGATCATTAAAGAACTGGGAGCACCGGAGAGAGGAGGATCATAACAGAACTGGGGGCACTGGAGAGAGGAGGATCATTAAAGAACTGGGAGCACCGGAGAGAGGAGGATCATAACAGAACTGGGATCACTGGAGAGAGGAGGATCATAACAGAACTGGGGGTATTGGAGAGAGGAGGATAATAACAGAACTGGGGTCACTGGAGAGAGGAGGATCACAACAGAACTGGGGGCACCGGAGAGAGGAGGATCACAACAGAACTGGGGTCACTGGAGAGAGGAGGATCATTAAAGAACTGGGGGCACCGGAGAGAGGAGGATCATAACAGAACTGGGGGTATTGGAGAGAGGAGGATAATAACAGAACTGGGGTCACTGGAGAGAGGAAGATCACAACAGAACTGGGGGCACCGGAGAGAGGAGGATCATTAAAGAACTGGGGTAGAGGTCGACCGATATATCGGCCGATATTTGGCTTTTTTTACTTAATCGGCATCTGCCGATTGTGCTGATAAAAAAAGCCGATTCAGCGGGACTTGCAAATGACTTCTGTAATAGAAGTCAATTGCAAGTTGTCTGAAGTTTTCTTCTCTCCTCCTCTGGGCAGCCTGCCAAGTCTGATAAGAAGATACATTGTATCTCTTTCAGGTTCTTTTATCAATAGACTGAACTCGTGGAGAAGTTTTCAGTTTAACCATTTAAAGACTAAATCTTTTCTGATACTTGTTGCTTACAAGTGAAAATCCTGTATTTTCTGCTAGAAAATCACTTAGAACCCCCAAAAATTATATATATATTTTTTTAGCAGAGACCCTAGGGAATAAAATAGCGGTTGTTGCAATATTTTATGTCACATGGTATTTGCGCAGCGGTCTTTCAAACGCAATTTTTTTTAAAAAAAATACACTAATGAAAAAAAAAAAGCAGTAAAGTTAGCACATTTTTTTTCGTCCAAAAGTTTTGATTACCTGTTTTTGTGTATTTAATATTTAAGATATAGTTATTTTTTTTAATCTAAATTCTACATACAAGTGAACTGATCGGAGGTTTGTTTTGTTTAATAAATGTTTAAATATAAAAAATTTTCTGTATCACTTAATACTTAAGGTTGCTTTCACACTGGAGCGGGCATGCATTGACGGTAAAACGCTGTTAATTTTAGCGGCGCTTTACCGTCATTTTAGCGGCGCTATTCGGCTGCTAGCGGGGCTGAAGAAGGGGTTAAATGCGCCCCTGAAGCGCTGCTTCCGAAACGCTTTGCAGGCGCTTCGGCAGCGGTGCGCATTCATTTCAATGGGCAGGAGTGGTGGAGGAGCGGTATACACCGCTCCAAAGATGCTGCTTGCAGGACTTTTTTTTAACATCCTGCCAGCGCATCGCCTCAGTGTGAAAGCACTCGAGCTTTCACACAGACTGCAGGGGATCCGTTTTACAGGCGCTATTTTTAGCCCAAAAGCGCCTGAAAAACGCCCCAGTGTGAAAGGGGTCTAACTGTTAGATTTTATGGGATGAAGGGGAAAAAAAAAAAAAAAAATTGGCCTAATATATCGGCCCAAAAAAATCGGCATCATATATCGGCCATCGGCCACCGCGATTTCTAAATATCGGCTTTGGCATCGGCCAGAGAAAAACCCATATCGGTCGACCTCTAAACTGGGGGCACTGGAGAGAGGAGGATCATTAAAGAACTGGGGGCACTGGAGAGAGGAGGATCATTAAAGAACTGGGGGCACTGGAGAGAGGAGGATCATTAAAGAACTGGGGGCACTGGAGAGAGGAGGATCATTAAAGAACTGGGGGCACTGGAGAGAGGAGGATCATTAAAGAACTGGGAGCACTGGAGAGAGGAGGATCATTAAAGAACTGGGAGCACTGGAGAGAGGAGGATCATTAAAGAACTGGGGGCACTGGAGAGAGGAGGATCATTAAAGAACTGGGGGCACTGGAGAGAGGAGGATCATTAAAGAACTGGGGGCACTGGAGAGAGGAGGATCATTAAAGAACTGGGGGCACTGGAGAGAGGAGGATCATTAAAGAACTGGGGGCACTGGAGAGAGGAGAATCATAACAGAACTGGGGGCACTGGAGAGAGGAAGATCATTAAAGAACTGGGGGCACTGGAGAGAGGAGGATCATAACAGAACTGGGGGTATTGTAGAGAGGAGCCGGAGATCAGCAGAGCTGGCGGACCAGAGCAGGAGAAACTAGCAATGTCACATGTAATGTGTGGCATGGGAGCAATATAGCGGGAGGTGAGAAGGGACCAGAGAGAGGGAAATCAGAGGATCGGCAGAGCTGGGGGTTACTACTAAGTGGGGATCAGCAATGCTGGGAATTCTGAGTGGGGCATCAGCAGAGCTGGGGGTACTACTGAGCAGGGAATATGCTGAACGAGGGTAATAATAAGCTGGTGACCTGCTGAGCTGGGCATCTGCTGTACAGGGGTACCAATAAACTGGGCATCTGCTGATTTAGGGTACTACTGAGCTGGGGTTCTATTGGGCCCCTTTAAAACAAATAGAAAATCAACACACTCAGGGCATTTGCCAAGCTTCATTAAAATATCAAAAAAGCATCACAGAGGCATTATCAAAGTATGAAAAAAGCATGTTGAAGAGGTAGGCGCTTTAATGTGTGTTAAAGTCAAAGCAAGTGTAACTGACACTCGTCCTATAATCCCCTCATCACTGTCACTCCTATAAAAGACAGTTCTCGTTGTTTCCTCACTCTCTGACTAAGGTCCATGAATAAAGAAATGAACTGGTAGGAGATCAGAGGACCCATTTACTAGTTACCTTGAGGGGGGAATTGTAAGATCCTCAGAGACAAAGCTGCCTGATGTGGGCGGAGTCCTGGTTTAGGGGAACCAATCTGCTCATGTCTAGTAATAATCTTTTTATTTCTATTTTAGTAGATGGACGGGAGATGAGGAAAACCTCAGAGGATTGTCTCACTTTGTCTCCAGACTGTAAAGTAGAAGATGAGGACATCACACAGTATAGTCCAGGAGAAAACCCGACTACCTCAAATGTCCATCCGGCACCACACAGTGTAGATGGACCATCGTATTCCTCTTATCCTGAGGAACCTCAGACTGTGAGGGACGGTGCCGTCCTTCCAACAGATAAGAGGTTTTCCTGTACTGAGTGCGGGAAGAGTTTCCCTTTTAAATGCCGTCTTAATGTACATAAAAGATCTCATTTAGGAGAGAAGCCACATTCCTGTCCTGAGTGCGGGAAATGTATTTCAGATAAATATAGTATTTCCAAACATCAGAGACTGCATACCGGGGAGAAGCCGTATTCCTGTCCTGAGTGCGGGAAATGTTTTTCGGATAAGTCCAGATTGTCCAAACATCAGAAATCTCACACAGGAGAGAAGCCGTATTTCTGTTCTGAGTGTGGGAAATGTTTTTCACAGAAGTCCAGTCTTTCCACACATCAGAGATCTCACACGGGGGAGAAGCCATATTTCTGTACCGAGTGCGGGAAATGTTTTTCAGATAGGTCCTCTCTTTCCACACATCAAAGGTCTCACACGGGGGTAAAGCCATATTCCTGTTCTGAGTGTGGAAAATGTTTTGCAAGGAAGTCCCTTCTTTACAGACATCAGAGATTGCACACGGGGGAGAAGAAGCATTCCTTGCCTAAGAAACAATTTTCCTGTCCTGAGTGTGGGAAATGTTTTTCAGATAGGTCCTCTTTTTCCACACATCAGAGGTCTCACACTGGGGAAAAGCCGTATTCCTGTTCTGAGTGTGGAAAATGTTTTGCAAGGAAGTCCATTCTTTACAGACATCAGAGATGGCACAAGGGGAAGAAGAAGCATTCCTTGCCTAAGAAACCATTTTCCTGTCCTGAGTGCGGGAAATGTTTTTTAGCCAAGTCCTATCTTTCCATACATCTGAAAGTTCACACAGGTGAGAAGCCGTATTCCTGTCCTGAGTGTGGGAAATGCTTTGTAACTAAATCAAAACTTGTCATACATCAGAGGTCTCACACAGCTAAAAAGCTGCATTCTTGTCCTGAGTGCGGGAAATGTTTTTCACAGAAGTCCAGTGTTGACACACATCATAGACTGCACACAGGTGAGAAGCTTTATTCCTGTTCTGAGTGCGGGAAATGTTTTGTACAAGAATCACAACTTGTCAAACATCAGAGATCTCACACGGGGGTAAAGCCATTTTCCTGTACTGACTGTGGAAAATGTTTTTCACAAAAGTGTAATCTTTCCGCACATCTGAGATTGCACACAGGGGAGAAGCGATATTCCTGTCCTGAGTGCGGGAAAAGTTTTTCACAAAAGTTTAATCTTTCTGCACATCAGAGATCTCACACAGGTGAGAAGCCGTATTCCTGTCCTGAGTGCGGGAAATGTTTTTCAAGGAAGTCCAATCTTTACACACATCAGAGATCGCACACAGAGGAGAAGCCGTATTCCTGTCCTGAGTGCGGGAAATGTTTTTCACAGAAATGCAGTCTTTCCAGACATCAGAGATCTCACACGGGGGGAGAAGCCACTTTCCTGTCCTGAGTGAGGGAATTGTTCCACACTGAAGTCCTGTCTTCCTGTATATCAGGGATCCCACACAACCCTCAAAGTGTATTAGTGCCTTGAGTGTGGGAAATGTCTTCTATATGAATTTTGCTAGAAAATTACTTAGAACCCCCAAACAATATAAATTTTTTTTAACGCAGAGCCCCTACAGACTAAAATGGTGGGTGTTGCAATTTTTTATATCACTTCAATGCAGAAAAACACAATATAATACCCAATTGTTTGGTAAAATATAAAAGATGATGTTACGCCGAGTAAATTAATACCAAACATGTCACGCTTTTCAGATTGGCAAGCTTCACGGGCAATGTTCATGTTTATGTCTTCATGTAATGCACTTTTTCTTTTTGTGTAATATCCTTTTTTTTTTCTTGGACGGCTTACTGTATTGTGGTGGGCGGTCCTTAATGTTTGACTGTATACTATACGCGTTGATTGAAAATAATAAAAAATAATTTCCAAAAAAAAAAAACATGTCATGCTTTAACATTGTGCATGTCCCTGGAATGGCGACAAGCTACGAAAATTATACTGTATTATCATTAGGCGGCACTTTTAAAAGCCTTTATAGGTTACACAGGAGGTCTGGTGCTAGAATTATTGCTCTTGCTCTGATGTTCTTACATAACAAACATACAATAAAAATCCCAGCATTATACCAAAAGACGAAAAATTTGTTCTTTTGCAAAGTAGAACCTCCGTAACGCATCAGACAGCCTACTGATCCGATTGTGAAGGAGGTTCTGTTCACTCCTAAGGTTCTGGCCCGTCATCTTAACTGTCGTGGAAAAACCCGCTATCCTCTTTTGCGTTAATAAGCACACAGTGCTTCAGTCTAATGGTATAATGCATCTTTAAAACCCAATGTCTCCCGTATTTCCCCAATAAACAGATATAATCACCATCTTAGCTCCTTCATCTCAGCACGACTGCCCTGCCGAGCAGAGCACTGGCTCTTTTATTCAAAGACAACAAAAGCAATCAAAAACAGGAAGTCCTGGCCCCAACAGCCAATCGCTTCCTCCATGGGAAATGACCTCACAGGATATGACAACACAGGATATGAATGTCAACACAGCAAATCCTTCCAACAGGATGGGTCCGTTCCTGCTGATGGGAGATTATCTGCAGGTGTACGCCATAGCACCCCAAATATGTTAACCAGGCATACAGGGGTGACACAAGCGCACATCCGCTAAATAATGTCTTTGCAGAGCGAACTCATCCCACCCCAGACGATCGTCTGTGCATCGCACAGGGGCCCTTCGCTGGCGGACATATCCTCACTCCGCAAACACCTCTCTCCAACCTCAGGAAGTTTTCCACTACCAAACGGATCTCAACCAGCGTCAGTCTACCCCAGTCAGCTTTTTAGAGCGGGTTGCGGGAGAACTAACACTGGGAGACACTATGACAAAACATATTAAAATACATCTTCATAAAATTTCCACAACAGTGGTGATACCTCACATGTGTGGTGCCATCGCTGTTTATATAATATGCGGGACTGACTCATGCATTTGCGTGCGAACACGGAGGGAACGGGTGGGGTGTTATTTATTTTTTTTATTATTTTACTTTTTTTTTTCTTTACAGTGTACCTTTAATTTTTTTGATCGCTTTTATTGTTCTCACAAAGAATGTAAACATCCCTTGTTATAACAATGGGCAGTGACAGGTCCTGTTTACTAAGACATCTCAGGTCTGTAAGACCCCAGCTGTCACCTCTGCCCTTAAGGCTCGGTTCACACAGGGGCAACCCGACTTACAGCATGACTTTGCAAGGCGATTTGGAGGCAACTTCAGCACAACTTCAGCACGACTTTGTGCAACTTACAACGCGACTTAAAGTTGCCTCCAGGACAGGCGACTTTGGCTGTGGCCAATCACAGAATAATCAGCTCTGTGGGAGGGAGGGGGTTGCCTGGGTAAACGTCGGAAGTACCTGTGTCAATTATTTTCTTTTTCCTGAAAAGTCGCTTCAATATAGATGGAGATCCGACTTGGAGGCAACTTCCATTAAAATCTATGGGTACAAGTTGCTTAGAAGTCGCCTTGAAGTAGTACAGGAACCTTTTCTGAAGTCGGAGCAACTTCAGTAGTGTACATTAAGGCGGCTCTCATTCACTTCAATGGAATTTCTTATGTCCAGCGACTTGGGGCAACTTGAGGTCTGACAAGTCGGATCACAAGTTGTTGTAGTATGAACCGACACTAAAAGCATTGGATCAAACCAAACCAGTTTGATTCGATGCTTTCCTAATTTAATTTAAAAACGGCGCTGGAAGTGACAAAATACTCATTGCAACCCACTCTGAAGCGACGTCTTCATCAATAAACTGGTTGACGAAATTCCGTTTGTCGACCTACCGTGAATCGATTTCCGCGTCGGGTGAAACACATAGACCCCTGAGGGAGTTTGAACACCTATGTCTTTTTGTCGGAGGTCCTCCCCGCCACACTCTATCAGCGATATATAAGTCTATATTGGCCCATACTCAGAATGCGCTTTCTGTATTTACAAGGACATGGTCAGAGGAGCTGGGATTCGAGGTCTCCGCCGCAGATTGGTACACTGCAATTCTCCTTACGCATTAATCTTCTAACTTAGGCTAGGCAAAGGAGACAAACTACAAGCTACTGTCCAGATGGTACCGCGATCCTGTACCCGTGCATAGGATCTTTCCAACTTCCTCATAAATAAATGGAACGCGTATACATATCTGGTGGGAATGTGATCACATACGCCCTTTCTGATCGCAGATATTTAAGGTCTATACAGAGGTCTATGATGAGCCCCTTCCCCCTCTATAGCCTTATTGTCCATCCTCCCGGGGGGTGATAAAATCCCAAAAAGCTAGCCTGCTTAGATTTTTCCTCTCTGCAGCTAGACAGTTGATCTCTAGACATTGGAAAAGCACGTTGATTCCATCTTTATCGACATGGGTGAACAAAATCAATATGACATTTTGCTTATGGAAGAACCACAGGCTAGAGAACTTGATAAATGGGAGAAAATCACCACACTATAACATTGGGATGCATTATTCCTCTTCAGAGAAACTCGGTAACAGACTCACACCTTAAACGTCAAAAGAGGAAAGGAGGGAGGCGCACCTAAGTTTAGTATTATAGTTTAATAGCGCAAAGTAATGCACTTACAAGAAAGAAGACATCAAAAGCATATCTACAGTATGGAAGGTCCTCCTCAAGGGGTGCCAGCTATCCGGTTTCCCAATGTTTGGCAGGTGTATGACCCTGTGAAGGATGCTGAATCCAAGACAAGGAAATGAGGAAAATCCAGGCTGCCTGGTGTGGACAGCATGAAGAAAAATGATGTCATCCGGTGGGCGGACCTCTGTGTAGGGAGAACAGGAAGCTAAGCTAGGCTGCAGATGGGAATTGATGAGGAAACAGATGGGCACGGTGAGGCTGCATTGTTGGCACAGTGAGGCTGCAGATGGGCACAGTGAGGCTGCAGATGGGCACAGTGGGGCTACAGATGGGCACAGTGAGGCTGCATTGTTGGCACAGTGAGGCTGAATTGTTGACACTGAGGCTGCAGATGGCACAGTGAATCTGCATTGATAGCTCAGTGAGGCTGCATTGATGGGCACTGACGAGGCAACATTGTTGGCACAGTGAGGCTGCAGATGGGCACAGTGAGGCTGCATTGTTGGCACTGATGAGGCTGCAGATGGGCACAGTGAGGCTGCAGATTGGCACAGTGAGGCTGCATTGTTCGCACTGATGAGGCTGCAAATGGGCACAGTGAGGGTACACAACATTATCTTTTAAAGTATTATTTTATTGTGGCATTATATTATTATCTTTAAAGTATTATCTTATTATAGTATTTTATTATGAATTGGGGGGGGGGGGGGGGGGTTGTCGGCACGGAGCATGACCTCCCTGAAATGAGCTTGCCACTTCCCTGAAATGAGTTTTTGCAGGTTGGGATGTCTGCCAACTGGACTTTGTTGTAACATTCATCTGGAGGTATCTCTATTAATAACTATATATACCCTGGTATATGTGAACAATTCCACTAGGACTCCTATCAGGCCCTTTGCTGATAATACCTGTTTGTACATTGTATTTATGTACTGTTATTAATTTCTTCTTATATAAAACGTGCATTATTTCTATACTGGTGTGCATCTGTATACTTATGGTTATTGGTATATTCTGGCTGCAGAAGTTCCTCTGCTCCAAATTACTTTGATTAGATTATTGATTAATTTCCCAGGAAGGGAATCCCCTCTGTTCACAAAGGTCCTGTCCTGGTTGAAGGCCCTCCTAACTTCATTACCAATCCCACTCTTCCACTTAGCAAAGGTTATTTATTACTTAATTATCTACAGGTTTCGTGCAGTATCCTGTTTGGAGAGGGATATTTCTCATAACCCCCCAAAAGGGGACTACACAGTACATACACACACAGCACAAGGCCGTGTTCACACTATGAGACGTTTCTCAGGGCTGCAGTTTCTCCGAGCTCCACATGGTGGTGATCTCACTCCTACCCAGACAGGAAGTCTCTATGGAAGGCAGGAGGTGATGTCAGGTACAGACAGGAAGTGATGTCAGGTATAAATAGGAATTTCTGGGTGAGAGGTGAGTCGGGAGGCAGTAGAGAGGAGACATTGCTGTAAGTGGCAACAGAGGAGGTAATAAGATCTTATTTTCTATTTACACCCAGTAACCCCCCGTCATGTCCGTCCTCTTCCTCCATAGTCAATGTGATGTCTTTTATCTCCAGCAGATGATGATACACACATATATAGTGTGGAAATGTAGATTAACCCCTTCAGGGGCAGAACATTTCCCCACTTACGGGTCCGGAACATTCTCTTTAATTTGGAGATGTGTCACTTTTCCCACCAATCACCTTCTTACCTCATCAGTCTATAATAACTGAATATATGACTTTTATTAGCGGTGGGAGATTGGAATACGTATGTATTTCTTTTATAACAGCACTGACAATGGAAGACGAAGGAAGATGAAGCTGTAGGGCTCAGGGGGACTCTAAAGCCTGGTACACTTTTTAATAGTTTCTTTTCGTTTAACCCAGCAGGCTGAACCAAAAACCCCCCCACAAAACTGAAGAGCTCGAGAGGAGCCATTGTACCAACTATCCGATGTTAGTACAACGATCTCCCCCGCTGAGCTATTGTGTTCTGACAGGGAGACAGCCCCCTCCCCCCCCACCAGAACACACCAGTCAGAAATCTCAGCTATTGGCTGGGAGCGCTGATCGGTCAGGGGCGTGGCCTTTTTTGGTCATGCCACTTTGACAGAAGCTGGATCGGCGGCTGTACACATAGGCCCAATGTCGGCTGGTTTCTATTAAACCGGCCGATACTGCCCGTGTGTATGGCATTATGGTAGGGAGGGGGGTCTTGGTCTATGATGGTCCCCCCACCTGCACTTACATTTCAAGACCTCCGTACCGAACTCCTGCAAGGAAAGGAAGTCAATTTTTACCTTATCTCACTGGTCAAATACTGTAAATTGTTTCAGGCTACCAAGTAGAATGAAGAAGGGCAGTCCTTCACCCCTTGGTGGGCACTCATTCTTACAGGAGGTGCTGTGCATCAGGGGAAGGATTTCCTATAGCGTCCCATGACACCTTCTTTGGTGGAATTCAGAATCCCGAGAACGCGCTGCCGCTCTGTACAATGTCCTGGATAATACAGTAATCTTCACAACCAAGAGAACAAACCCCTCCCCATTGTCCTCCCACCCACTCTGGCCTGGCATTGGAGGGAAGAGAACTGCTCTCTACTCCACCAGCATCATCCTCCTGCTATCCAATCCCTTCTCTTACTGCCGAGAGTGACAGTGACATCACTCCTGTCAGTCAGCAGGCAGTAGTCCTTAAATGTACAACAACCCTCCTATTACCCCCCCCCCCCCTCACATCCACATCCTATTATTGGTTGACCAATACCATCAAAATAATTCTTATTTTAATTTGCCAAACGTATCCGTCTACAAGGAGACCTGTATAGATCAAATGACGGCACCAATGAGGATGGAGGAGGACCGGAGTCACATGACTGAGAAGATACTAAACCTCACCCTGGAGATCATCTACCTGCTGACCGGAGAGGTGAGGAGGATTCTGGGAGGTCACATGACATCACTCTTATCTCTATTAATAAAACACAGACCTGACCGGAGAGGTGAGGAGGATTTTGGGATTCTAACATATTTATTGGTTTATTGGTTCTTCAATACAGAGATTTCCTCCTGTGAAGTCAGGTGATCATATGACCATCACAGTGCCTCCATGTGACTCCCTAAAACCTGAGAGACACAACATGCAGAAGATTCTAGAAGTCACCAAGAAGATGATGGAGCTGCTGACAGGAGAGGTGAGCGGTGCTGGGAATTCTGGGACATTATCCAGTAACAGACAAGGGATGTGTCTGGATGGTGACTGTATCATTGTGTGTGTCAGGTTCCTATAAGGTGTCAGGATGTCACTGTCTATTTCTCCATGGAGGAGTGGGAGTATTTAGAAGGACACAAGGATCTCTACAAGGACGTCATGATGGACAATCAGCCGCCCCTCACATCACCGGGTAAGAGGAGACTTTATTGTAAAGGAGAGAGCAGTACGGAGGGTCCACCTAGATCTCCCATCATCTGATAAACACATAGAAACAATGTATTCAGTCAGTGTGTGTGTTTCCTACAGATGGATCCAGTAATGGGAACCCACCAGAGAGATGTCCCCGTCCTCTGTATTCCCGGGATTCCACACAGGAAGGTCACACCATCCCTCACCATCATCAGGTAGATGAGGAACATTCGCTGAGCGTTATGATTTATACACAGCATATTTGGTACAATGAATTCTTTATTATATATTCAGAGTGGAAGCCTTGGGATTGTTGTTAAAAAAGAGTTTAAAGAGGAGGATGAGGAGTATGGTGTGATGAAGGAGCTTTTTGAAGGACACAAGGATCTCTATAAGGACATCATGATGGAATCACCTAATACCAGGAACCCACCAGAGAGATGTCCCCATCCTCTGTATTCCCGGGATTCCGCACAGGAAGATCATAATTATGCAAAACATGATCAGGTAGATGAGGAACAATTATTGGTAGGTGTGATTTATACACAGTGTGTTTGTTAAAATGAATGTTTTATATATTCAGTGTGGAATCCTTGGGGATGTTAATATTGTTGTTAAAGGAGAAGTCCAGCCAAAGCTCGTTTTTATCCTATGGATCACAGGAGTGCAGGACATTTTGCACTCCTGTGACCATTTTCAGCAGAGAGCGGGCTGAAGTCTGCTCTCCACTGATGTCACAGAAGTCAGTCACGGCACTGCAACAATGAAGTTTGGATCCGCCAGGTGCCTGGACTGACACCCAGCTCAGCCTCTAAACGAGCCGCTGAGAGGCTGAGTTGGTTGCCCCTGCTCCTACCCCCTCCACAGCTCAGCACTCCAGTGAGCGAGGAGGGAGCAGGGCAGAGAGCTGCGACTCACAGTCAGCAGCTCTTTGCTTGGGAAACTCTGAAAACTGAACGATGCTGCATCCACAGAGGTAAGTATGATTCTTAAAAAAAAAAACCTCACTTCTCTTTTAAAGAAGAGTATAAAGACCAGGATGAGGAGTATGGAGTGATGGAGGAGATTTTAGGACACAAGGATATGATGGAGCCACCTAATACCAGGAACCCACCGGAGAGATGTCCCCGTCTGTATTCCCAGAATTCAACAAAGGAAGATCACACCATCCCCCATTGTTATAAGGTTGGTGGGATGGAGCATCTAGAACATAGACTCTTGGAGATGATGTGTGGATTTTTTTTTTTTTTGGTAATGTCACAATATCAAAGTTTATATTTTACAGATCATTTTGTCTCTTGGTTTAGGGTGAAGATCTGATAGATAAAAAAACTGAGGTTAAAGCAGAAGAAGAGATGTATGTGAGGGGTGATCAGCAGTCTATGGAGGAGGATGGAATAACGGGGACATTTATAGAGGAGGACACTCCTACAGAGATCAACACAGGTGGGTCATTAACACTAAATACATTCCTCCACCCATATTGCTCACTGATTGGTCCAGAGTAGGGCAAGGACTGGGTGATATCATCCTGTAATACCCTGGTCACTTTCCTGAGCTGTGTTCCCTGTCCTGTATTCCTGTATTTCTCTCGGATATTCTTCCTTCCTTCAGTATCTGGACTGGATTTATGGAGATTCTTGGGTTCAGCTGGCAGCAAAATGTTTTCTTTGGGTCTTCTGCTCCATGCCCAGGTCTAGTAAGATCTTTGACAGAACAATTCTCTGTTTGCTGGCTGTGTTGGGTGGATGGATATGTCTGTATAATCTCAGACCCAAGTCACTGAGTGCAGTCTCAGGAGATGGGAGGCGGCGGGGTGGGATCTCTGCAACTTGTCTCCAGAATGTCATGACCCCTTACAAAATAAATGATGGAGTTGATTGTAACATTCTGGTGAGCCTTTACATATTCTCCAAAGAATACAGAGCACGGTGGTGGAATAATTTTATATATATATATATATATATATATATATATATATATATATATATATATATATATATATATATATATATATATATATATATATATATATATAAACATAATATATATTCTCTTTTGTTACACCCATTTCCTACCAGCTGGACATTTTATATCTGATGATTTGATTGGAGCACAGACTTTTACATGTTGATAATAATGGGATAACATCCTCAATCTTTGGAACCTTAAACAGAAAGTGTATCTAGGTACAATTATACATAATACTACTAGTATTAAATAAAATTCATACACAGATTACAAAATAATACCTAGGTGACCTGTATTTTCTCTAATTCCTGTCATTGTCGTTGGATAAGGATTAAAGATCATAAAAAAAAATAATTTGCCTGATTGTAAGGAATTCATGTAAAGATCCTGGAACACATGATACATATAGAAAAGTTCCATAAAAAAACCTGTAAAAAGCATGATAAATATTGAACACAACATCTGATACCTTGACGCGTTTTGTGGATTATAGCCACTCTTCAGGAGAAAGCATGTGGTAAGTATCTGCAATAAATCACATGGATTCCTAAGTGGTCTAGCATGGTAAAGGATATAAAATATCAAAACAAAAATGGTAAAAGGGCCCCCCCCCCCATATTAATTACAAAATATATTGATATGTTAGTGGTATGGTGCTAAGAGTTGTATGTCCCCTGGAGGTATCATTTCCGGAAACTGAGGTAGTGTGTTCCATGACAGCCAACACAAGCAATAGCCAAGGTGGATGTGTATCCATAGAGTATTCCTCATGTGTGGTCAATGGTGATTAGCACCAGCTGTGAAGGGCTTCTGTGGAGAATATAGGGATATATTGTATCCATAGTGTGTAACATAACTCAGTATAAATCCAATTATGCTATGGCTATTGCTTATGTTGGCTTTCTGACGTGGAACACACTACCTCAGGAATTGATACCTCCCAGGGGACATACAACTCTTAGCACCATACCACCAACATATCAATATATTTTGTAATTAATATAGGGGGTGTGCCCTTTTACCATTTTTGTTTTCATATTTTATATCCTTTACCATGCTAGACCATTTAGGAATCCATGTGATTTATTACAGATACTTACCACGTGCTTGCTCCTGAAGAGTGGCTATAATCCACAAAATGCGTCAAGCTATCAGATGCCGTGTTCAATATTTATCATGCTTTTTACAGTTTTTTTCTTTTTTTTTTTTATTGGAACTTTTTTGTATCATATGTTCCAGGATCTTTACATGAATTCCTTACAATCATGCAATTTATATTTTTATGATCTTTATCCAACAACAATGACAGGAATTAAAGAGAATACAAGTCACCTAGGTATTATTTTGTAATATGTGCATGAATTCTATTTTATTTAATACTAGTACTATTATGTATAAATGTAACTATACCATGTTACCATAATTGTAATTATGTATATTAACTCATTATTTTGCAACCACGTACTTCATATAAAGTCCCACTCCCCCCCCCCCCCCCCACACACACTTTTTCCTTTTGTTCATATTGACAGGGATGGAGGCATATGACTAGGACATTGCCTCATATAAAGTCCCAATTTTTTATTTTTTATATAAATAATGAGGGAGGAGTCAATAACCCAATGATGGGGGTCTTCAGGATCAGTCCAGTCTTCATCTTGGTGGTTCTCCCCCCATCCTCACTCTCTGACCTCTGGTGGGGCTCAGCCCCTCTGTTATTCATGACTAAATCATGGACTAAATAAGGAAGGGCAGGACTTCTTGTGTTGGGAAGATGGCAATGAGTGATAGAGGGGGTGGGGACACTTGTCCTATAATCCCCTCATCACTGTCACTCCTATAAAAGACAGTTCTCATTGTTTCCTCACTCTCTGACTAAGGTCCATGAATAAAGAAATGAACTGGTAGGAGATTCAGAGGACCCATTTACTAGTTACCTTGAGGGTGGAATTGTAAGATCCTCAGAGACAAAGCTGACTGATGTGGGCGGAGTCCTGGTTTAGGGGAACCGATCTGCTCATGTCTAGTAATAATCTTTTTACTTCTATTTTAGTAGATGGACGGGAGATGAGGAAAACCTCAGAGGATTGTCTCACTTTGTCTCCAGACTGTAAAGTAGAAGATGAGGACCTCACACAGTATAGTCCAGGAGAAAACCCGACTACCTCAAATGTCCATCCGGCACCACACAGTGTAGATGGACCATTGTATTCCTATTATCCTGAGGAACCTCAGACTGTGAGGGACGGTGCCGTCCTTCCAACAGATAAGAGCTTTTCCTGTACTGAGTGTGGGAAGTGTTTCCTTATTAAATTCAATCTTAATGTGCATAAAAGTTCTCGCACAGAGAGGGTGTATTCCTGTCCTAAATGCGGGAAATGTTTTTCAAAGAAGTCCAGTTTTTACACACATCTGAGATTCCACACAAGTGAGAAGCTTTATTCCTGTACTGAGTGCGGGAAATACTTTGTAGCGAAATCAGCTCTTGTCGCACATCAGAGATCTCACACAGGGGAAAAGCCGTATTCCTGTCCTGAGTGTGGGAAATGTTTTTCGCACAAGTCCCATGTTAACAAACATCAGAGATTGCACACTGGGGAGAAGCCTTATTCCTGTCCAGAGTGCGGGAAACGTTTTTCAGACAAGTCCCATGTTAACAAACATCAGCGATTGCACACGGGGGAGAAGCCTTATTCTTGTCCAGAGTGCGGGAAATGTTTTTCACAGAAGTCCCATCTTTCCACGCATCAGAGATTGCACACCGGGGAGAAACCGTATTCCTGTACTGAGTGCGGGAAATGTTTTTCATTGAAGGGCAATCTTGACGCACATTACCGATTGCATACGAAGGAGAAGCCGTATTCCTGTCCTGAGTGCGGGAAATGTTTTTCAAATAAGTCCCATCTTTACAGACATCAGAAATTGCACACGGGGAAGAAGCCACTTTCCTGTCCTGAGTGAGGCTGGGTTACACTGGTATGACACGACAATCGTACCACTTTGGATCCGAATTTGCCCTGTGATTTGAAGTCCGACTTCAAAGAACAGGGATCCAACTGCGCCCCCATCCCAATGCACCTTGTCCCCATGTTGATGAGGACAAGGGCCTCTTCCCGACAACCCTGGCCGTTGGTCGTCGGGGTCTGCAGGCAGGGGGCTTATCGGAATCTGGAAGCCCCCTTTAACAAGGGGGGGCCCCCAGATCCCGGCCCCCCAACCTATGTGAATAAGTATGGGGTACATTGTACCCCTACCCATTTACCTAAAAAAAAAAAGAGTCAAACACACAGTACACATATTTTTAAAGTAATTTATTAAGACAGCTTGGTCGTCTCTTCCGATCTCTTCTCCCCTCTCCGGCTCTGCTGCCTCCTCCGCTGACGTCTTCTCCCCTCTCCAAGTTTTCTCCGCTGATGTCTTTTAGCCCTCTCCGGTTCTTCTCCCTCTGTCCGCGTCTTCTCCACTATCTTCTCGCTCTTTTGCCGGTGGTCTTCTCCGCTGTCTTCTCCCTCTGTTCTTCTTCCGATGTTGACTCAACGCTCTCCCCCACTCTAATGCTGGGCGTGTGGTGTGCAACTACTTATATTGGCATAGGGCGGGGTCACCGGGTGATGTTATGGGGTGACCCCGCCCCTTGTGACGTCACTGCCTCATTTTGCCCTGGGCGGTGACGTCATAAGGGGTGGGGTCACCGGATGACATCACCCGGTGACCCCTGCCCCATGCCACTATAAGTAGTTGCACACCGCGCGCCCAGCATTAGAGCGGAGGAGAGCATTGGGTCAACATCGGAAGAAGAACAGAGGGAGAAGACCGCGAAAAAGACCACTGGCAAAAGAGCAAGAAGACATGGACAGAGGGTGAAGAACCGGAGAGGGCTAAAAGACATCAGTGGAGAAGACCCGGAGAGGGGAGAAGAGATCGGAAGTGACAACTGAGCTGTCATAATAAATTACTTTAAAAACATGTGTACTGTGTGTTGTTTGACTTTTTTTTTTTAGGTGAATGGGTAGGGGTACTATGTACCCCATACTCATTCACATACTTTGGGGGGTCGGGATCTGGGGGCCCCCCTTGTTAAAGGGGGCTTCCAGATTCTGATAAGCCCCCTGCCCGCAGACCATGACAACCAACGGCCTGGGTTGTCGGGAAGAGGCCCTTTTCCTCATCAACATGGGGACAAGGTGATTTGAGATAGGGGCGCAGGGCCCCCCCTTGCCCCAAAGCACCCACCCCCCCCACGTTGAGGGCATGTGGCCTGGTATGGTTCGGGGGGGGTTTTCGCTCATCCCCACCCCCTTTCCTGACCTGCTGGGCTGTGTGCTCGGATAAGGGTCTGGTATGGATGCCGTTTTTTCAGTGTGGGGGTTCCCCTGAAAATCCATACCAGACCGTAGGGCCTGATATGCTCTTGGAGTGGACCCTATGCCGTTTTTTATTTTTAATTTAGCGTGGAATTCCCTTTCAAGGTCCCCAGAGCATGCCAAAGTCGGATCAGTTAAGATGGCGATCCGACTGATCCGAATTCAGTGATATTCTATTGGCTAAAGTAGGATCAAAGTCGGACCAAAGTAGTGCAGGGAGCATTTTCAAAGTCGGACCAACTTGTGTCAGACCAGTTAAGATGGCTCCCATAGGGAAACATTGATTTTTCACACTTCATGTGACATGAGCTCCTAATGTCCTAGTGTTTGTCGTATCAGTGTGAACCTGGCCTGAGGGAAAAGTCCTGATGTACATCAGGTATCCCACACAACCCTTGAGGTGTATTAGTGTCTTGAATGCGGGAAATGTCTTCTATATGAATTTTTCTGGACATCGCATAGTTGGTGAGGTTGAATAAAGACACCAGTCCATCTAGTTCAACTTGTGGTGTGAGTGTGAGTTTGTCATTAGTAATTTCTATATCCCCGCATGTTGCGTTTGTTAAGGTGCCCATCTAATAATGTCGTTTTTTTAAACTATCGATGCTCCCTGCTGATACCACTGCTTGTGGAAGGGAATTCCACATCCTTACCGCACTGACAGTAAAGAACCCACCTTGCCACAAGGGAAGCCCTCTCGTCAAATCAGCCTCAGACCAGGTACGTGAAAGGTTAGCAGAGGGCGCAGTGGGATCAGGTCAGGATAATGAGCGGCGCAAGTTCCTGAGGGTGGGGAGCCCATCTGGGGCACCTGCAGGCACAGGGTCCTTGGGACTGTGAGAAACCATGAATCAGATCGAGACAAACTGCAATTAAAATCACACTTATTTAATGATAATAATAGTAAAAGGTAAACAGAGCAACAAAGTCAAATCATAGCCAGAGTTTGGTAACCGGAATGGATAGTTAGACAAGCCAGTACGTCCAGGAGCCAGAGATCAGCATACTTCAGGACAGGCCAGGAAATCAGGAAACCGGAGACTCAGCGTAGTGGAACTGCAAGCAGGATCAGGAACCAGATGGGACGTCGGCCAAGCCAAGTCTTCAACAGGTACACAGATGAGAGTCTCTGGATGTGTTGACCAAGGCGAAGGCAGAGAGGATCTGGACTGAACAGCTTAAGTAGCCAGCAGGACTGACGAACAGGATATCATTATCAGGTGCCCACTGTGGAAAAGATTGGAGCTGGCAATTAACCGACAGCTGAGCGCCCTGCTCTGAGAAGGAAGGGCTGAGCCCAGCCCTGACGGACCCCGAGCTAGTAAGAGCCTCTTCCAACTACAGGAAGCTACAGGCCATGGGGCAGGCTCAAAGCATTTGAAAGCAAGATCAGGGGGGAGGAGGTCCTGTTTCTCTCAGACAATTCTACGTTGGTGACATATGTAAATCACCAGGGAGGCACTATTAGAGCAGGTTACTCCAAATCTCAGCAGTCCACATAAAGGGGACCACTACAATAGAGGCAGATTTTCTCGGCCATCAGCCCATCCAGCAGGGGGAGTGGGAGTTAAACTGCAAGGTCTTTTCTCAACTGATCCAGCATTTAGGAATCCCAGAAATATACCTGTTTGCCAACAGAAGCAACAGCAAGTTCGGGACTTTTTTTTTCCGGTGCAGCGCCTTCCAGTCAGGCAGGATCTGCTTCTCCAGGGACCAGTCAGGCATCCCCATCTGGGTTTCTTCCACCTAGTGGCTTGGCTCTTGAGAAGGAAATACTGAAACAGAGGGGATGTTCAGAAAGAGTGATTGATTGAGAATCTCCTGAGTAGAAAGCCAAAAAATTTATGCTAAAGTCTGGAAGGTATTTTCCAGGTGGTATGATAAAAAGAGGGTGTCCCTTCGGACAGTCCCACTAGTTCCAGAATTCTCCCCCAAAGGGGCCACACGGGTGTGGAGTTGAACACCCTAATGCCCTGTACACACGATAGGATTTTCCGACGGATGTTGGCTCAAACTTGTCTTGCATACACACGGTCACACAAATCTTGTTGGAAATTCCGAACGTCAAGAACGCGGTGACGTACAACACGTACGACGAGCTGAGAAAAATGAAGTTCAATAGCCAGTGCGGCTCTTCTGCTTGATTCCGAGCATGCGTGGAACTTTGTGCATCGGAATTGTGTACACACGATCGGAATTTAGGACAACAGATTTTGTTGTCGGAAAATTTGAGATCCAGATCTCAAATTTTGTGTGACGGAAACTCCGATGGAAAATGTCCGATGGAGCCTACACACGGTCGGAATTTCCGACAACAAGCTCCCATAGAACATTTTCTGTGTACGGGGCATTAAGGTTCAGGTTATTGCCCTGTCTGTGTTTTTGGACCACAGGTTTGCAAAAGACCCATTAGTTAAGAGATTTTTGTTAGCCAGGGAAAGGGTGACTCCAATGATAGCAAACAGGTTCCCTTCTTGGGATTTATCGTTGGTGCTGGAAGCAATGACAAAGCACCCCTTTGAATCAATTGAGCAAATTTCAGTTAAGTTTTTGCTTTTTTGTTGGCCAATACCACAGCCAGAAGGATAGGTGATTTACAGGGCCTGTCCACTAAGGAACCTTTTTTGTTAGTGTTGGAAAACAAGAGTAATCCTTAAACAGAACCCCCTATATTTATCGAAGGTGACCTCAAAGTTCCATGGGTCACAGGAGATAGTTCTGCCCTCATTTTGCTGTAATCCTAAGAATGAGCGAAAAAGAAGCTTTCATTTTTTGGATGTCGGATGATGTCTTGCATACCTAGACCAAGTTAAGGATTTTGGGGAATCAAATCATCTGTTAGTTCTATTCAGTGCAGTCAAGAAGGGATTACAGGCTTCTAAACCTACGGTGGCAAGATTGATTAGACAGGCCATTATCTTAATTTATAAAGAGGTTCCCCAACCCCTGTAAACCTGAAAGTTCATTCCACGAGATCAGTGGTAGCCTCGTGGGTGGAAAGAGATGGAGCATTGCTATGACAGATCTGCCGTGCAGCCACATGGGCAAGCTAGGATAACTTTGCAAGACAATACAGAATAGTGTTATTGTCACAACAAGACCTGGCATTCACCAGAAAAGAATTCGCAGTCAGCGGTCCCACCCTGAGGTAGTCCTATGTACTTGATTTTTCTCTCTGTGTGCCATCCTGGCAGATGACTGGAGAAAATTTCTAGTTTGACTTACCAGTAAGGTTATTTCTAGGATGACAGGCCTACTTTCCCCCTGTTTGGTGCTTGGTGAAATTTTGTTTATGAGTGCTTCCCTTGTGCACTGGTGTAGGTTACTTTCTCATAGGGATGAGGGGATGGGCGGAGGTTTTTAATTTATATTTTTGATTGTGTTTCCTGTCAGGTGTAGCCAGTCATCTCTCATACCTTTGAGTCTGGTATGAATTTTATGGGGGTATCTCACACAAAAAAAACAAAGTGTGAGGTCCCCCTGGAAATCCATACCAGACAATGATCTCGCAGCATGAGCATGTGCCCCCCGAACCATATCGGGCCACATGCTCTCAACATGTGGAGGTTCCTTGCCAATGGGAACGGTTCCTAGCAAAGCACCTAGTCCTTATGTTGATGAGCGTAAGGGCCCCATTCTCACAACCTTGGCCAGTGGTTGTGGGAGTCTATGGACAAGAAAGGGGGCTTATCAGTATCTGGAACCCCCATTTAATATTAAGAGGGCCCCCAAATATTACCCCCTATGTGGATGAATATGGGTGTTGGCTGGACATTCTACCCCCAAGTTGCGGGGACCTAGAGAGAGTGCCCCCAAAGGTGGGCTGAGGTTGCAGTCACGTGAAATCAGTGTTAAAGTGCTGCTAAACCCAGGAGCCTGCATTCATTATATCTGATCTTCCACAGTACACAGAACATGGAAATACAATTATTTTAGTAAATATAAACTGCTAAATACATTTTCTCATCAGCAGTATATACAGTAGCAGTTGTGTGACTTCTATCAGTGTCCGCCTGATCACTGGTTAAAATTTGTAGGAGGAGTTTTCCTTCTCCTCTGACTGTCCTATGAGGCTGCATGACCCCTGACCCTCTGCCTGGAGAGTGCTGATTGGCCCTATGCCAATCACATGCACCCTCCCAAAAAGAAAACTCTCTAGCAATACACACCAAACTGAGCATGTGCAGAGTGCCTCCAAGGCTTTGTACTATCAGGAGATGGATTGGAGACTGTGCAAAAAGGGGAGGATCAGAGAGGACAGGATCAAGCAGCCTTTTTATACAGAGGATTAACCCCTTAGGTTCCACAAGAGTATAACAAGCATGCTTTACTGCATATACAGACTGGATTTTACTGTTACTGTGGATTTAGAAACACTTTAAGGCCGCCCTTTAACTTAAAAGTGGGGCTTTTATGAGAGCTCTGTTAACTCTCTGTAATCCATGACTGAACTTCAGTACTCTTTACATTTGTTCACTATGAACATAACTCCTTATTGGAATTCACTTCTCTCAACCTCTCTAGATGTGCAGCATTTCTGAGCCGGTACCACAGAGCTTGTACCAGACTCCTCCAACCCAGTAGTCCTGTCACTTCAATCCCAGCTACATTGATCCCTATTAGACATGTGCAATTCGTTTAGTTCCGAATTAGTTTTTTAAAGAATTTTGACAAATTCGTAAATTTCGAATTTTCTGAAATTTGAAAATTTAGAAATTCAAAAATTCGGAATTTTTGAACTCCAAATTTCGAATTTTCAAATTTCCGAATTTTCAAAAATTTGAAATGTCAAAATTCGAATTTTCGGAAATTGGAAAATTTCGGAAGTTCGGAAATTTGAAATTTCGGAAACTTGAAATTTCAGAAGTTCAAAATTTCGGAAGTTCGGAAATTTGAAATTTTCGGAATTTCATAAATTTGAAACTAAGAATGAAAATCTAAAAAATTCAAAAGAATGAAAATCTGAAATTTCTAAAACCCGAAAATCTGAAATGAATAACTAACTAATAATAAATATTAAATTATAGGTATTGGAATTTCCTTTCAAATTTGGCTGTTCGTGAACGTAACGAGTACAAATTTATCCAAAGTTACAAATTATCTGAAATAATGAATGCCGTATCTAAATGAATGGAACGATCTAATAATAATAATAATAATAAATAACAATAATAATAATAAAACTTTTTTATTAATAATAAATAATAAGAATTTGTTCCATTCCATTTGTTTAGATGCGGCGTTCTTTATTTCGGATAATTCGTAACTTCAGATAAATTTGTATTCGTTACATTCACAAACAGACAAATTTGAAAGGAAATTCCAATGCCTACCATTTAATAGTTAGTTATTATTTCTAATTTTACTGATTCTTTTTTTCAGATTTTCGAATTTTTGAATTTCCAAATTTCCAAAATTCGGAATTCAAAATTCGGAAAATTGAACATTTTGAAATTCGAAATTAAAAAATTCGAATTTCCGAGAAAAAACTGAAAGGAAACAAAAATTTTGTCAGCGCACACGTCTAATCCCTATGTCGCTATTGGATACAGAAAGCTCACTTCTTCATAAACCAATGCTTGTTCTCCTCCTGAGGCCTCACTCTATCACTCCTTACTTGAAAGACTAGGTCCCTATGATACCCTGTGCCACCAGTTTGGTTGCAGTATGTGGGGCAACAGTCACTAGAGCAAGAGCCAAGCAAGTGGTTGTAAAGGCAGAAGGTTTTTTATCTTAATGCATTCCCCCCTCAGCCCCTCTAATACTTATACATCTAGATCCGGTGCTGTTTCTTGACTTTCCCTCCTGATTGGTTGAGACACAGCAGTGGTGCCATTAGCTCCCACTGCTGTCAATTAAAGTCAGTTAGCTAATCAGGAGAAAGAGGGGGCGGGGTCAAACTGGGGCTCTGTGTCTGAATGTACACACAGAGCTGAAGATCTGCTCGGGTGCCCCCATAGCAAGCTGTTGCTGTGGGGGGCTCTTGACAGGAGGAAGGGGCCAGGAGAACCAAAGAGGGACCCGAGAAGAGGAGGATCAGGGCTGCTCTGTGCAAAACTATTTCACAGAGCAGGTAAGTATAACATGTTTATTATTTTTTATAAGAGATAAAACAAGACTTTACAATCACTTTAACCACTTGCCTACCGGGCACTTACACCCCCTTCCCGCCCAGGCCATTTTTCAGCGCTTTTGCACTCTGAATGACAATTGCGTGTTTGTGCTACACTGTACCCAAACAAATTTTTTATTATTTTATTCACACGAATAAAGCTTTCTTTTGGTGGTATTTAATCACTGCTGGGTTTTTATTTTTATTTTTTTACAAAAAAAGTTTTTACATTTTTTCTCTCAGTAAATTTTGTAACAAAGTAATTTTTCACCTTCGCTGATGTGTGCTGATGAGGCAGCACTGAGAGGCTGAACTGGTAAGCATTGATGAGGTGCACTGATGAGGAGGCACTAATATGCTGCACTTATGGGCACTGATAGGTGGCACTGATAGGCGGCACTGATGGACACTAATAGGCGGCACTGGTGGGCAATAATAGGCGGCATGGATAGGCAGTACTGATGGGCATTGAGTGACAGCAGTGATGGGCATTGATGGGCAGCACTGATAGGCGCCACTGATTGCCAGCACTGACTGGCATCGCTAATGGGCACTGATTGGTGGCACTTGTGGGCACTGATTTGTGACACTATATTGCAATATTGTAATCAGTGCACTGATGATCAATGCCCTGATTACATTCCTATAAGTTCCCCTGCATGGAGATGCCGCTGATCGGCTCTCCCCCTCACACACTCTGTCAGTGTGAGGCGAGGAGAGACGATTACCGGCACTTCCTTGTTTACATGTGACCAGCTGTGATTGGACACAGCCGATCACTTGGTTAAAGAGCCGCGGAAATGGCTCTTTACAGAGATCGGGGTCGCGCCGTGTCCTAGCAACACAGCGCGGCCGCGATCATATGACGGCGTCCCAGAACGAAGTCATTTGACGGTGGGAGGGCGGCAAGCAGTTAAACCCCTTTTCACTACCAGGGCCTCCATCACCTTCACCATGTCACCCACTCCTTGACTGATTGGGTGCTTAAGCACGAAATACAAGTATGGTAGTTATTAACAATGGCAATATAGCCTCCTTAGGATAGCTTCTCTGCTCATTAGACCTTTGTACTGTATCCTCTCTAACTTCTCTTATCCCCTTAATAAGCCCTGTTCATGCATGCACCCCTTTAATGACATCAGACCAGGCAAGTTAGATTACAACAGTAATAACTAACAAAAGAAAGAAGAAGCTCTTTTCTAAAGTAGAGAACTGTATCAGATGAACAAACAGTTCAACAATTTGTCCTCAGCATATATTCCAGTACAAAGTTATTTAAGTGCCCTTTAGTTGTGCCCCTGGTGCTTCGTTTTTCCCCCTGAGGTAGTCATACCTTAATTAGGTTTAAAGAGCCCTTAAGTCCAATAGAGTCCTTTGAAAGGCAAGAGTCCATAATTTGCAGCATAAGTCTATACCCTTAAAACCCCGACTGGGCTCCCACAAGGGGTGGTAAAGCAGCAGAGCGGTAGCTACATCTTAGTAAAACAAGAGACCTTCTCCCGCTTGTCCTCCTCTCCCTCCCTCTTAGGTATTCAGGGTCTGCAGGAGAAAAAGGGGGGATTGATTCCTTAAATCCCTGGGCCCCTGTGCTCTCGCCCATCCCCACCTCATGCCCCGCAGCTGTGATGTTTCAGGATGGAGAGCAAGGAAGGGGCCGGTAAATGTGTCATTTATAAACCCCTTCCTTGTCTGAATGAATAAAGTCAGTGATCTGTACCAATCTATTTCTATTCCTGTCCATTTATTCTTCACCTCCACCTTCATTTGAGTCCAGCTGTGTTTGATTATACTGATTGGACTTGATTAGGAAAGCCACACACCTGTCTATATAAGACCTTACAGCTCACAATGCATGTCAGAGCAAATGAGAATCATGAGGTCAAAGGAACTGCCTGAAGAGCTCAGAGACAGAATTGTGGCAAGGCACAGATCTGGCCAAGGTTACAAAAAAAAAATTCTGCTGCACTTAAGGTTCCTAAGAGCACAGTGGCCTCCATAATCCTTAAATGGAAGATGTTTGGGACGACCAGAACCCTTCCTAGAGCTGGCCGTCCGGCCAAACTGAGCTATCGGGGGAGAAGAGCCTTGGTGAGAGAGGTAAAGAAGAACCCAAAGATCACTGTGGCTGAGCTCCAGAGATGCAGTCAGGAGATGGGAGAAAGTTGTAGAAAGTCAACCATCACTGCAGCCCTCCACCAGTCGGGGCTTTATGGCAGAGTGGCCCGACGGAAGCCTTTCCTCAGTGCAAGACATATGAAAGCCCGCATGGAGTTTGCTAAAAAACACCTGAAGGACTCCAAGATGGTGAGAAATAAGATTCTCTGGTTTGATGAGACCAAGATAGAACTTTTTGGCCTTAATTCTAAGCGGTATGTGTGGAGAAAACCAGGCACTGCTCATCACCTGTCCAATACAGACCCAACAGTGAAGCATGGTGGTGGCAGCATCATGCTGTGGGGGTGTTTTTCAGCTGCAGGGACAGGACGACTGGTTGCAATCGAGGGAAAGATGAATGCGGCCAAGTACAGGGATATCCTGGACAAAAACCTTCTCCAGAGTGCTCAGGACCTCAGACTGGGCCGAAGGTTTACTTTCCAACAAGACAATGACCCTAAGCACACAGCTAAAATAACGAAGGAATGGCTTCACAACAACTCCGTGACTGTTCTTGAATGGCCCAGCCAGAGCCCTGACTTAAACCCAATTGAGCATCTCTGGAGAGACCTAAAAATGGCTGTCCACCAATGTTTACCATCCAACCTGACAGAACTGGAGAGGATGTGCAAGGAGGAATGGCAGAAAAACTTGTTGCATCTTTCCCAAAAAGACTCTTTCTTCTTGCTTCTACTAAATACTGAGCAAAGGGTCTGAATACTTAGGACCATGTGATATTTCAGTTTTTCTTTTTTAATAAATCTGCAGAAATGTCAACAATTCTGTGTTTTTCTGTCAATATGGGGTGCTGTGTGTACATTAATGAGGAAAAAAATGAACTTAAATGATTTTAGCAAATGGCCACAATATAACAAAGAGTGAAAAATTTAAGGGGGTCTGAATACTTTTTGTCCCCACTGTATGTCTTCCCATAGTAAAAAGCGGAGTTCAGCAGGGAGGAGTGCAAGGGCACTGCGGTCAGGGTCTGAGGATCCTAGTCACGCTTCCACGGTGCTATCCTCCCTTGAGAGACCTGAAGCGACTGGCCAGTCTGAGCCATCCAGACCCTCAGGTGTTGCAATTGCTTCCAATATTTCAGCCTCTACATACGTCACCATGGATGATTTATCTGCAGCATTAGCTGGGTTGGAAGGGAAAATTGCAGATATGCTTGCATCTTCCTCCCAGGATGGGAGGAAAAGCGGCAGGTTCCCCTCTCCTGCCCCTGTCCTTCCAGCATTGGAACAGGGGTGGGCAGGAGATGTTGAATTACCTTTGGGGGATCAGGAACAAGGGCATACGGATGTCTCTTCCTCTGCAAATGCAGTCTCAGAAGAGCCTTTTTCAGTCTCACAATCCCAAAGACTGTTGGTTCAGTCCCTTACGGAGTTGGTCGGTCCTGGGTATAAGTTGCCCCCAGCAGGGGCAGCTGAAGCCTCCTTTTCCTCTTTTGGTTCCCTAAAACCTCCACAGGATCCTCATGAAGGTGCTTGCTTACAAACTAGTTAAAACGCACGGCTGCTGGAACGCATAGTTGCCGGAGCACATAGTTGCTAAAACGCACAGCTGCTGAAACACAAAGTTGCTGGAGCGCACAGCTGCTGAAACACATGGTTACTGAAGATAACTGTTTTTACAAGTTCGCATGTTTGCATAAAAATACATGATTATGGGTGTACAAAATGCATGTTGGGACATGTTTGTGTAAAAACAAGAAACAGAACATGTTTATTGTTGATCACATAAAGACACGTGATTGCATAAGGTGACAGGATCACTTAAGCATACATGGTCACATGGTGCAAGTTTATGTTTGTATAGATATACCTGGTTTTACATAGTTGCATAAAAAATGCTTGATCACATAAAAATGCTTAGTCTCATAAAAGATGCTTGATCGCACAAGGATGCTTGATCGCACGAGGGTGCTTGGTCGCATAGAGATGCTGGATTGCATAAGAATGAATGGTCACCTAAAGTTGCATGATCGCCTAAAAATGCATGGTTGCATAATGAGGCATGTTAATACAGGTTTGCTTAAATATACGTGATTCCTCATGATCGCATAGGAATACATGTCTGCATAGATACGTGTTGCGTAATGTTGCTTAACACATTTCATAAACGCATGCTTGCCTTGCAAAGATGCTTGTTCCATGGCACAGGTGCTATATGGATACGTGTGTACAGCGCACACTTTTCATGTTTTGCCTATAAGCACATCTATATGAACTAGGGCTGGGGAAAAAAATCGATTTGAATCTTGAATCCAGTTGAGAGGTCAAATCTATTCAAATTTTCAGAAAATCGATTTTTTAGATTTTTTTTTTTCCACCAGGACTGGCGCTGACACTGCGCCTGTCCTGAGGAGCTGCTGGCAGGAGTTTTTAGGTGAGGCCGCGGCTTCGGCCTAGTCCGCGAGGCCGGACGCCGCGGACTAGGCCGAAGCCGTGGCCTCGCTTAAAAACTCCTGCCCGCAGCTCCTCAGGACCGGCGTGGTGTCCATCAAAAAAAAAAAAAAAACTCGATTCGAATCGTGAATCAAGTTTTTTTTTTTGGAGAAAATCGCCCAGCTCTAGTATGAACCCATGCTTCCATGAAAGCATGCTTCCATAGAGGCATATTGGTTTAACACATGCTGCATACATTAAAACTGTATACATATGTACTTGTTTTTTCTGGAACCATTTATCTATGTGTTTATTTGCATAGGACTACAGAAGTTTTTGCGATTCGCAGTGGAACAGCACCTCTTCCAGTTTGTGGCCTTGCCCTTCGGGTTAGCCACCATGCCCCGGGTGTTTACAAAGTTCTGGGTCCGCTTCTAGTAAGGCTAAGGGCCCAGGTTATAGCAGTAATGGCATACCTAGACGACCTTCTGCTGATAGATCAGTCGATTGCACAGCTAGACCAAACTATGTCCAGCATGGTCAAGTATCAGGAACACCTGGGTTGGGTTCTCAACCTAGAAAAATCATCCTTACATCCAGTAAGAAGGCTGGAGTAGTCGGGACACACCCCGAAAAAAATAAATAAATAAAAAAAAGAGTCTTTTTGCCTCAGACAAAAGTCAGCGCTATAAGAGAGCTGGTCCATGTGGTCAAGGCAAGGAAAAGTCCTTCCATTTGCTTTTGCATGAGGTTGCTAGGGAACATGGTGGCTTCTTTCGAAGCGGTTCCCTATGCTCAGTTTCATTCAAGATTGTTGCAAACCGTATTCTGTCTACTTGGAACAAGAAGATCCAAGCCTTGCATTATCCAAGGTATCTGGCCCCAAGGGTAGAGATGTAAAATTTTGGGGGAAAAAAACTGAAATTTTCGGAAAAATTGAAAAAAATACTACATTAGCACTTTTTTGTCTTTTTAAGATTGAAAGTCATTCTGTTACTTTAAGAACATAAAGTATGACTATGGACAATTTGACTTGGCATAAAATTATCACAACTAGCATATTAAAAATATATAGTGTAGCCAAACAATTATCACAAACAGAATTTACTTTTTTATAATATTTATTTGTAACAAAGGGAGCAACAATCTCCTGAACTGCTTAATAGTTTATGTGGAAAAAAGCCTCCACAAAACATTTTTCAAAAAGTAACAATTTTTCATATTTCCTCTCCACAGTATTAAATAAAAATAAAAACCCAATTCCCATAAAAAGAATTGAAGATGGGGGAAGTGTTAAGAATAGAGTGGGACTAAGTTTCAGTGGACATTTAATCAGAATCATTTTCTGAGCTGAAATTGTCATTATCCATCTCTGCTTCTGCAGCTACTCTTTTTTGTCCGTCATCACAATTAGGAACTTCTAAAAACTTAAGGTTTGACCGGACCGGTTCTTTTTACAATAGCAGCACAGCACCTCCTAAAGGAAGAAATGCATACTATTCTTGCATTGGAGGGTTCCGTTTGTTACCTAGGACTTGCTTGTCCTCACTCAGTGCACAGAAATTAGAATAATCTGATATCATACATATTTTTTAGAAATGATTTGGAAAATATTTGAACACCCTGTCTTAAAATATTTTATTCATCATGTTAAAACAAAATACTCCACAATTTTTTTTTTTTGTGGGACAAAAAAGCCTTCAGGAAAAAAAACGTTTTTTTTTCCGAATGTTTCCGTTCTTTTTTCCGGGCCTACACATCTCTACCCAAGGGTACGCCAGAGTCTCAGTTGGTGGTTGGTAACCAAAAAATTTGCAGAAGGGAAGATCCTTCATACCGGTTACCTGGAAGGTAGTGACAACGGAGGCCAGCCTCTTGGGCTGGGGAGCAGCCCTGGAAGAGACCACTGCCCAGAGGAAGTGGTCAAGATCCGAGAAAGCCTTGTCCATCAACACCCTTGAGGTTCGGGTGGCACGTCTGGCTCTAATGGCCTGGACATTCAGGTTGCAGGATTGTCCTGTCAGAATACAATCCGACAATGCCACAGCAGTGGCTTACATCAATCACCAAGGAGGCACCAGAAGTCACGCAGCCTGAGGGAGGTGAACCATGTTCTGGCTTGGGAAGAGAAGCATATACCTTGCCTATCTGCAGTCTTCATTTCGGGAAGTGGAGAATTGTCAGGCGGATTTCTTGACCCGCCGTCAATTGTTCCCGGGAGAATGGTCTCTACATCCTGACCTTTTTCTGGCCATATGCCAGACATGGGGTATCTCGGTCATAGATCTATTGGCGTCCAGGTTTAACACAAAGTTGGACAACTTTGTGTTAAGGGCAAGGGATCCACTCGCAAACGGGAGATGCATTAGTATCCCCGCGGGTTCAGTTTTCACTGGTTTATGCGTCCCCCCCCCAGTGCCACTACTACCTCGGCTTCTATGCAGGATCAAATGGGAACGGAGGCCGGTAATCCTAGTAGCTCCAGCATGACCCAGACGATCTTAGTATGCAGAGATCGTAAGGGTGGCAGTAGGGGATCCATGGACTCTTCCTTCTTGTCCAGACCTACTTTCGTAGGGGTCGGTATTCTATCCTGCTTTGCAAACGCTGAATTTAACGGTTTGGCTATTGAAGTCCACATTCTAAAAGAATCGGGGGCTTTCAGGTTCAGTGGTAACTACCCTGATTAATGTAAGAAGGCTGGCCTCTAGGACCATTTACTATAGGGTCTGGAGGGCCTATGTTCCATGTGGAAACCAAGGATGGCATCCTCGGAAGTATGTCATAGGTAGAGTTCTTGACTTCCTACAATTAGGAATTGAAATTTAAGCTAGCCTTGAGTTCTATCAAGGATCAGATCTCGGCCTTGTCAGTGATTTTTTCCAAAGGCCGCTTGCTTCGCACTCTTTGATCCGGGCCTGTATACAAGGGGTAACCCGTATAAATCCGCCAGTTTGGTCATCCTTGTGCCCGTGGGATTTGAATCTAGTTTTGTCGGCTTTACAAAGACAACCCTTTGAGCCGATGTGCCTTTTTCCCTTCTGACAAGGAAATGGGTGTTCTTGGTTGATCCTAGCTGATTAAGCACTGTGAACTTTTCCTTGCCTCAACCTCCGCAAGAGAGTTTCAGAGTTTGGCAGCTTTCTTTGTAAAGAGCCATACCTAATTATTCATAACGATAAGGTGGTGTTGAGTCCTCACCCAACCTTTTTTTTTGCCTAAGGTATCTAATTTCATCTGAATCAAGATGTTTCCCTACCTTCCTTTTTTTTTTTCAGAACCTTGTTCTGCGGAAGAATAGTTATTACATTCTCTCCATGTAGTGAGCGCATTTAAAGTCTGAAGGATTCAGATACAGAAAACTGACCCTAGGAAAGGGCAGGCAGTGTTGGAATCAACTGTTTCAAAATGGATTTGTCAGGTTATTATTCAGGCTTATGGTTGAAAAGAAGGGTTCCGCCTTTTTCAAGTTAGAGCGCACTCTACCAGGGCAGTGAGTGCTTCATGGGCAGTGCATCCCCAAGCCTCTATGACTCAGATTTGCAAAGCCGCAACTTGATCGTCAGTCCATACATTCACTAGATTCTATCAGGTGGATGTAGGACAGCAAAAGGATACTGCCTTTGGGCGCAGTGTACTGCAGGCAGCAGTATAGGTCCTCACGTCTGATGGCGGCCTCCTTTTATTTGTGTCTCCCTCCCCTCAAAAGGCATTGCTTTGGGACATCCCACATGGCTGCTCTGTGTCCCGTGATGTACGATAAAGAAAATAGGATTTTTATAACAGCTTACCTGTAAAATCCTTTTCTTGGAGTACATCACGGGACACAGAGGTCCCTCCCCTCTTGTTGGGATACTTATTGCTTTGCTACAAAAACTGAGGTACTCCTTGTATGGGAGGGGATATATGGAGGGGGACTTCCTGTCTTTGATTGCACCAGTGTCCATCACCTGAAGGTGGCCTATAACCCACATGGTAACTACTGTGGCTGCTCTGTGTCCCGCAATGTACTCCAAGAAAAGGATTTTACAGGTAAGCTGTTATAAAAATCCTATTTTACCCTGCCCCAGTGCCCTGCCCACCCAGTAACCTCAAAATAGCACTCAACACTATCTGGCTGTCAGGTCCTGTGCTGGCCATGGCCTATGGGTCCTTCTGGCCATGGCCTCTGGGTACTGCTGGGAGCTGGCCATGGCCTGTGGGTTCTGCTGGGAGCATGCTGCTGGCATGTGGGTCCTGCTAGCCGCTGGCCTGTGGTTCGGTGGGCCACTCGACTGGACTTGCCCCCCAGGCCTAAGGCTGCCAGCCCTCCCCTGCCACGGACTAAGACTGGGGTGCCATTAAAGTTCATGTAAAGGCAGGCGTCCCAATACTTTTGGCAATGTAGTGTATAAGGATATAGAGTACATACAAACACAGCACAAGGCCATGCTCAGACTATGACTCGTTTCTTGGGGCTACAAATCCTCTGAGCTCCACAAGGTGGTGATTTCACGTCTACCCAGGCACGTCTCTATGGAAGACAGGAAGTGATGTCACATACAGACAGGAAGTTCCGGGTGAGGGGTGAGTTAGGAGGAAGTAGAGAGGAGACATTGTTGGAACTTGCAGCAGAGGAGGTAAAAAGTTATTATTGTACAGGATTTATATGGCGCTAACAGTTTGTTCAGCACTTCACAACATGAGGGTAGACAGTACAGTTACAGTACAGGATGAATCATAGGGCCCGGCTCGTTAGAGCTTACAATCTAAGAATATTATTTTCTAGTTACACCCAGTAACCCCCCGTCATGTCCGTCCTCTTCCTCGATAGTCACTGTGATGTCTTTGATCTCCAGCAGATGATGATACACACATATATATAGTGTGGAAGCCTAGATTAACCCCTTCAGGGTCAGAACATTTCCCCACTTACCTGGCCGGTACATTCTCTTCATTTTGGAGATCGATTCTAGTAATATGTTCCTCTAAACAAACAGCACTGACAATAAATAGACAAGACAATGACCATCCTGACCATACATGGCCTACAACGAGCAATTATTACACCACACAGGCAGATCAACCCCTTCAGGACCAGAACGTTCCCCCAGTTATGGGGCCGGGACATTGTCTTCATTTTGGAGGTGTGTCACCTTTCCCACCAAACACCTTCTCACCTAATCAGTCTTTACTAACGGATTATATGACTTTTATTAGTAGGGGGGTTGGAATATGTATGTCTTTATTTTAGAAGATTCAAATAGGAAGAGAGAGGGAAAATGTTATTTGTAGAAAGAATGTCCTGAAAACTAATTTTTCCATATTGATCCAAGTCTCAGATATTCATTCACACCATCCCTCACCATGATCAGGTAGATGGGTAACAATCACTGATAGAATTTATACACAAACATGTTTATATATTCAGAGTGGAAACATCGGGGCTGATAATATTGTTGTTAAAGAAGAGTAAAAAGAGGAGGATGAGGAGTATGGTGTGATGAAGCAGCTTTCTGAAGGACACAATGCCATTATGATGGAGCAATCAAGTAACAGAAACCCACCAGAGATATGTCCCCGTCCTCTATATTCCCGGGTTTCCTCAAAGGAAAATCACACCATCCCTCACCATCATCAGGTAGATGGGTAGCAATTGATGTGGAAATTTGAAACATTTTTTCCCTGGCAGGTTCAGTGGCTCAACCTGCATTGGCGACAATTGAGGTATGTCAGTCCTTGAAACAGGTACTCAAGGTGGTCCCTGAACAGAAGGGCCAGGAATTAGCTGAGCTGCCAGCGGCTTTGTGCTTTGCAATTGACGCAATTAGAGATTCTATTCTTCAAACCTCTCGCCTTACTCTTGGGTTGGTGCATATGCGTAGAATCTTATGGTTGAAAGATCGGTCAGCCGAAGCACCATGCAAAAAGCTCCCTGCTGGTTTTTCTTTCCGTGATGAAAAGCTGTTTGGGGAGGATTTGGACAAATATATCCAAAGAATATAAAGTGGGAAAAGGAGTAAACGCCCCTCGTTCAAACGGGCTCTTTCTCCAGTGCCAGGGGCATCAGCCTCCAGGCAGTCGCGATGGCCTCCACTGTCAGGTTCAAGAGGTAAACCTCAGGGTCAATCCCAGGGACAAAAGAGGTCCTGGGGGGAAGAAACCCGCAAGACAGAACGTTAAAGCCTCTTTATGAAGGGGCGCCCCTGCCTGCTCGAGTGGGGGGAGGACTTCTGCAGTTCTCAAAGGTCTGGCAGGAAGAATTTCGGGACAGATGGGTGGTCTCCACAATAGCTCTAGGTTACAAACTAGAGTTCTGAGAATTCCCGTCTTCTCATTTCCTCAGGTCAAATGTCCCCAAAGATCCAGAGAAAAAGAAGTCTCTCTTTCTAGCGTTAGACCGACTTTTGTCACAAAGGGTGATCATGGTGGTCCCTGTGGAAGACCAGGGGTCAGGGTTTTATTCAAACCTTTTCACGGTACCAAAACCAAATGGGGATGTCAGACCCATTCTAGATCTCAAAGATCTAAACCGGTTCCAGAAGATTCGCTCTTTTCGCATGGAATCAATTCGATCAGTAGTCTCCATCCTACAAGGGGGAGAGCTTCTGGCATCAATCAACATCAAGGATGCATACCTGCATGCACCTATTTTCCCCGCTCACCAGAAGTATCTGCGTTTCGAAGAAGATAAACTTCATTTTCAGTTTGTAGACTTGCCTTTTGGTCTAGCTACTGCACCTTAGGTGTTTACAAAACTTCTGGCCCTTCCTCTGGCCAAATTAAGGACTCAAGGTATAACAATAATGGCATACCTGGACGACCTGCTCTTAATAGACCGGTCGGTAGTCAGCTTGAATCAAAGTGTAGTCACCACAATCAACTACCTGGAATACCTAGGTTGGGTCATCAACCTAGAGAAATCTTCTTTAAAGCCAGTAAGAAGATTAGAGTACTTGGGTCTGGTCATAGATACAGCCCAAAAGAAGGTGTTTTTACCCCAGACAAAGATCAGCGCCATAAAGGAGCTGGTTCATGGTCAGGGCAAAGAAAGGTCCTTCCATTCTCCTTTGTATCAGGTTATTGGGGAAGATGGTGGCTTAATTCGAAGCAGTTACCTATGCTCAGTTTCATTCGAGACTGCTGCAAAACAGTAACCTATCGACCTGGAACAAAAAGATTCAGGCACTAGATTTTCCAATGTGTTTGTCGCCAAAAGTGCACAGGAGCCTCAGTTGGTGGAGGATATCCGAGAATCTGCAGAAGGGGAAATCCTTCTTACCGGTTACCTGGAAGGTAGTAACAACAGATGTCAGCCTTTCAGGTTGGGGAGCAGTCCTGGAAGAAGCATCTGTCCAAGGGAAATGGTCCAGAACCGAAAAGACCTTGCCCATCAACATTCTAGAAATTCGGGCAGCGGGTCTAGCCCTAAAGGCCTGGACATTCTGGTTGCAGAATTCTCCTGTCAGGATTCAATCCAACAATGCCACAGCAGTGGCTTATATCAATCACCAAGGGGGCACCAGAAGTTAGGCAGCCCAGGCAGAGGTAAACCATACCCTAACCTGGGCAGAAAAACATGTGCCGTGCATTTCGGCAATCTTCATTCCAGGGGTAGAAAACTGGCAGGCAGACTACCTAAGTCGCCAGCAGTTGTTCCCGGGGGAATGGTCCCTTCACCCCAACATCTTCCAGGCTATATGCCAACGATAGGGGATCCTGGATGTAGATCTGTTTGCATCCAGGTTCAACAACAAAGTCAACAACTTTGTGTCAAGAACAAGGGATCCACTCGCCTGCAGAACAGATACGTTGGTGACTCCATGGGATCAGTTCTCACTGATTTATGTGTTCCCTCCTATCCTGCTGCTACCTCGACTTCTTCGCAGGATCAAGCGGGAAAGGAAGTCGGTAGTTCTTGAGGCCCCAGCATGGTCCAGAAGATCTTGGTATTCAGAAATAGTAAAGATGGCGGTAGGAAACCCATGAACCCTACCACCATGTGCAGACATGCTATTTGGTTTGGCTATTGAAACCCACATTCTAAGGAATCGTGGGCTTTCAGGCTCAGTGATACCTACCTTGACTAATGCAAGGAAGCCAGCTTCCAGAGTCATTTATTATAGAGTCTGGAAGGCATATGTTTCTTGGTGTGAATCCAGGGGTTGGCATCCTGGGAAGTATGTCATAGGTAGAATTCTTGCCTTTCTGCAAATGGGGCTAGAGATGAAGCTGGCCTTCATCAAGGGCCAGGTCTCGGCCTTATCAGTGTTGTTTCCATGTCCGCTGGCTTCGCATTCTTTGATCCGAAGCTTTATATAGGGGGTAACGCGGCTTAATCCCTTGGTTAATTCACCCCTGAACCCTTGGGACTTGAATTTAGTTCTGTCTGCATTACAGAAACAGCCTTTTGAGCTGATACGACATGTTCCTTTGGTCCCTTTGACAAGGAAACTAGTTTTTCTGGTAGCCATTTCTTCTGCAAGAAGGGTATCAGAGCTGGCAGCTCTTTCTTGTAAAGAGCCATATTTAATCGTTCACAAGGATAGAGTGGTATTGCGTCCTCATCCTAGCTTTCTGCCAAAGGTGGTTTCAAGTTTTCACCTAAACCAGGATATTGTTTTACCTTCATTTTTTCTAGAACCCTGTTCTAAGGAAGAAAAGTCACTACACTCTTTGGATGTAGTGAGAGCAGTCAAGATCTATTTGAAGGTGACTGCTCAGATTCGGAAACAGATGTTTCGTTTGTGTTGCCGGAAGGTCCTAGGAAAGGACAGGCAGCATCAAAATCCTCTATTGCCAAATGGATTCGGCAGGTAATTATTCAAGCTTATGTCTTGAAGAGGAAGGTTCCACCTTTTCAGGTCAAAGCGCACTCCACCAGGGCTGTTAGTGCTTTGTGGGCAGTGCATCACCATGCCTCCGTGGCTCAAATCTGCAAGGCCGCAACCTGGTCTTCAGTTCATGCATTCACCAGATTCTATCAGGTGGATGTAAGAAGGCATGAGGATGTCTCCTTTGGGCGCAGTGTGCTGCAGGCTGCAGTATAGGTCCTCAGGTCTGATTGCACCCTACTTTTGTTGTGTCCCCTCCTCTCAGGTGGCATTGCTCTGGGACATCCCAGACAGTAATTACTGTGGCTTTGTGGCCCGTGATGTACGATAAAGAAAATAGGATTTTTATAGCAGCTTACCTGTAAAATCCTTTTCTTGCAGTACATCATGGACACAGAGGTCCCTCCCCTCTTTCTGGTTACACGTGTATTGCTTTGCTACAAAACTGAGGTACTTCCGGTAAGAGGAGAGGTTATATGGGGAATTGAACTTCCTGTTTAGGGTGTGCCAGTGTCCATCACCTAAAGGTGCCATAAAACCCAGATAGTAATTACTGTGGCTCTGTGTCCCATGATGTACTCCAAGAAAAGGATTTTACAGGTAAGCTGTTATAAAAATCCTATTTTTTGGGGATTTAATCATAAGAGATGGGCCTAGTTACTGTTTTCTGTATCTCAAAAGACCAACATCTTTTGTCCGCATAGTAACTAAGTTATACTATTGTCTTTACAGTGAGGAGCAGACATTGTGTCTCCACCTGATCATAAGTCCTTGAAATGCTGATTTATACTGAGATCAAGGAGGGTTGCTTACTTAACAACCATAAACATGGTAGACAGGAAGGCACCGGAAATTCTAATTCATAGGTGAGAAGCATGATGACCAACTAGGATTGAATTTCAGCCAATCGGGATTCAATGCCACTTCTGAACCAATAAAAGTAGTCCAGGGGTGTGATTGGTGGGGATGGGTAGAGAGGGAACATAAAAATCAATGCGCTCATTGATGCGGCCTCTCTCTTAGCCTCATGATCGGGTGCAAGCATGGACATGTAAGGTCTGACTGGGTATCGTATCAGCACCATTCTTTGTTTCGTTTGTGGTAACTTTCCTTAATGTATTAGTAACATTTTTTTTTTACATTGCAACATCCTTTTTTTTTTGTAATTACTTACTGTATTTTATTAATAACATCATTGCTTTAAGAGTTTTATCAGCTATGTTATATTTGGTAATATCTGATTATTTTAACATTTCTTTTCTGTATAAATAAATTAGATTGTTATCCTTTTTTGCAAGTTATCATTCATTACTGATTTTATTGGTTATAGCTGCAACCGCATTGGTTGATTCTTATATAGACAAGGTTGTACTCACTTATTTGATGTATCATTAAGTGTATAAGTGAGGTAGGTAAAAATCGCCATATCACAATTATTAGTAGTTATGATTTATACACAATCACGTTTGTTACAATAAATGTTTTATTATATATTCAGAGTGGAAACCTTGAGAATTATAATAGTGTTTTTAAAGAAGAGTACAAGCAAGAGAACAAGGAACATGGTGTAATGAAGGAGCTTTCAGGACACAAGGATATGATGGAGCCACCTAATAACATAAATCCACCAGAGAGATGTCCCCGTCCTCTGTATTCCTGGGATTCCACACAGGAAGATCACACCATCCCTCACCATCATCAGGTAGATGAGGAACAATCACTGATAGTATCATTAGGATCTGTACATTATCTGCATTGTTACAATAATGCCATTTTAATTATATATTCAGAGTGAAAACCTGAGAGATTCTAAAGTTGAGGTTAAAGAAGAGATAAAAGAGGAGGATGGGGTGATGGAAGAGTTTCCTAAAGAACACAAAGATCTGTACCAGGACACCATGGTGGAGTCATCCAGCTACAGGAACCCACCAGAGACATGTCCCCACCCTCTGTATCCCCGGGATTCCACACAGGAAGATCACACCATCCCTCACCATCATCAGGTAGATGATGAACAATCACTGGTAGTTATACATTATGCACAAGCATGTGTGTTACAATAAATGTTTTATAATATATTGCAGATTGGAAACCTCTGGGATAATAATATTTTTGTCAAAGAAGAGTTTAAAGAGGAGAAGGAGGAGTATGGGGTTATGGAGGTGTTTTCAGAAGGAAACAAGGATATTATGGAGCTGCCTAGTAACAGAAACCCACCAGAGAGATGTCCCCGTACTCTGTATTTCTGGGATTCTACACAGGAAGATCACCCCATCCCTCACTGTTACAAGGTTGGTGGGACGGAGAATCTAGAACATACAGTCAGGTCCATAATTATTGGGACATTGACGCAATTCAAATCTTTTTGCCTCTATACACCACCACAATGGATTTGAAATGAAACAAACAAGATGGGCTTTAACTGCAGACTTTCAGCTTTAATTTGAGGGTATTTACATCCAAATCAGGTGAACGGTGTAGGAATTACAACAGTTTGTATATGTGCCTCCCACTTTTTAAGGGACCAAAAGTAATGGGACAATTGGCTGCTCAACTGTGGCCAGGTGTGTGTTATTCTCTCATTATCCCATTTACAAGGAGCAGATAAAAAGTCCAGAGTTCATTTCAAGTGTGCTATTTGCATTTGGAATCTGTTGCTGTCAACTCTCAATATGAGATCCAAAGAGCTGTCACTATCAGTGAAGCAAGCCATCATTAGGCTGAAAAAACAAAACAAACCCATCAGAGACATAGCAAAAACATTAGGTGTGGCCAAATCAACTGTTTGGAACATCCTTAAAAAGAAAGAACGCACCGGTGAGCTCAGCAACACCAAAAGACCCGGAAGACCACGGAAAACAACTGTGGTGGATGATCGAAGAATTCTTTCCCTGGTGAAGAAAACACCCTTCACAACAGTTGGCCAGATCAAGAACACTCTCCAGGAGGTAGGTGTATGTGTGTCAGTCAACAATCAAGAGAAGACTTCACCAGAGTGAATACAGAGGGTTCACCACAAGATGTAAACCATTGGTGAGCCTCAAAAACAGGAAGGCCAGATTAGAGTTTTCCAAACAACATCTAAAAAAGCCTTCACAGTTCTGGAACAACATCCTATGGACAGATGAGACCAAGATCAACTTGTACTAGAGTGATGGGAAGAGAAGAGTATGGAGAAGGAAAGGAACTGCTCATGATCCAAAGCATACCACCTCATCAGTGAAGCATGGTGGTGGTAGTGTCATGGCATGGTCATGTATGGCTGCCAATGGAACTGGTTCTCTTGTATTTATTGATGATGTGACTGCTGACAAAAGCAGCAGGATGAATTCTGAAGTGTTTCGAGCAATATTATCTGCTCATATTCAGCAAAATGCTTCAGAACTCATTAGATGACGCTTCACAGTGCAGATGGACAATGACCCGAAGCATACTGCAGAAGCAACCAAAGACTTTAAGGGAAAGAAGTGGAATGTTATGCAATGGCCAAGTCAATCACCTGACCTGAATCCGATTGAGCATGCATTTCACTTGCTGAAGGGAAAATGCCCCAAGAACAAGCAGGAACTGAAGACAGTTGCAGTAGAGGCCTGGCAGAGCATCACCAGGGATGAAACCCAGCATCTGGTGATGTCTATGTGTTCCAGACTTCAGGCTGTAATTGACTGCAAAGGATTTGCAACCAAGTATTAAAAAGTGAAAGTTTGATGGATGATTGTTAATCTGTCCCGTTACTTTTGGTCCCTTAAAAAGTGGGAGGCACATATACAAACTGTTGTAATTCCTACACCGTTTACCTGATTTAGATGTAAATACCCTCAAATTAAAGCTGAAAGTCTGCAGTTAAAGCACATCTTGTTTGTTTCATTTCAAATCCATTGTGGTGGTGTATAGAACCAAAAAGATTAGACTAGTGTCAATGTCACAATATTTATGGACCTGACTGTACACTTACAGTGACAATGTGTGGATTTTTTATGTGATCTCACAATATTAAAGCTTATATTTTACAGATGATATTCTCTCTCATTTTCTTGATGTAGAGTGGAGATCCAATTGATATAGAATTTAAGGTTAAACCAGAAGAGAGGTATGTGAGGGATGATCAGCATTCTATGGAGGAGGATGGAATAACGGGGACATTTATAGAGGAGGACACTCCTACAGAGATCAGCACAGGTGAGTCAATAACACTAAATACATTCCTCCACCCATACTGCTCACTGATTGGTCCAGAGTAGGGCAAGGACTGGGTGATATCAGCCTGTAATACCCTGGTCACTTTCCTGAGCTGTGTTCCCCGTCCTGTATTCCTGTATTTCTCTCAGATAATCTTCCTTCTCTGTGCTGCAGACACAATTTATGCATCTAGACTGGATTTACGGAAATTCTGATGTTCAGCTGGCAGCAAAATGTTGACTCTCACTATAGGCATTGCTCAACCTAGGCACCAGTGGCATGTTTCTTGGGTCTTCTGCCCCATGCCTGGGTATAGCAGGATCTCTATCTTTTCAATTCTTCTGGGGTCACTTGCTCTGTTTTCTTTCCTTGCTGTTTCTGGGTGGAGGGATATGTCTATATAGTCTCAGACACAAGTCACTGAGTGCAGTCTCAGGAGATGGGAGGCAACGGTGTGGGACCTCTGCAACTTGTCTCCAGTAAACATTTAAAGTGGTTGTAAAGGCTCGCGGTTTTTCATCTTAATGCATCCTATGCATTAAGGTGAAAAAACATCCGACAATACCGCCCCCCCCCCCCCCCCCCCGTTTTACATACCTGAGCCCATTCACCTGCTGCGCTCGCCCCCGATGTCCTCTTCGCCGCTCATCCTGGTCGTTTATTGGCTAGAGTGGATGGATTGAAAGCAGCGCAGCCATTGGCTCCAATGACGCGGCGCGCCGGGGGGCGGGGCCAAGTGATACAGTGAGCGGCTATAGCCGCTGGCTGTATCACGGGAGCGCGCCCGCAAGAACTAATCACCATGCGAGAGAGCTCGCATGAAGGTGGTTAGTTCTTGCGGGGAGGAGCTGAAACAGCCAACGAGGGACCCCAGAAGACCAGGTTCGGGGCCACTCTGTGCAAAACGAGCTGCACAGTGGAGGTAAGTATAACATGTTTGTTATTTTTTTTTTTTTTAATTGCCTTTACAACCCCTTTAAGCTTCCACTGATTTCTCCTGATACTCCTGACCCCTGCACTATATACACTATGTTGAACATTACATGCTCTTAACCCCTGCACTATATACTCTATATTGTACATTACATAATTCTGATACTATATGGTCCTATCTGTCTGTTGTATCTTATACAATATGTTGTACATTACATAGTCCTGACATCTTCTCTCTTCCCTCTACTATATATTATCTCTCTCTCTCTCTCTCCCTCTATAGAGAGAGAGAGAGAGATCTCTATATAGATAGATATAGATATATATATATATATATATATATATATATATACACACATACATAATATGTCTTTTGTTACACCCATTTCCTACCAGCTGGACATTTTATATCTGATGATTTGATTGGAGCACAGACGTTTACATGTTGATAATAATGTTATAACATCCTCCAACTTTGGAATCTTAAACAGAAATTGATAATGAGGGAGGAGTCAATAACCCAATGATGGTGGTCTTCAGGATCAGTCCAGTCTTCATCTTGGTTGTTCTCCCCCCATCCTCACTCTCTGACCTCTGGTGGGGCTCAGCCCCGCTGTTATTCAGGACTAAATCATTGACTAACTAAGGAAGTGCAGTACTTCTTGTGTTGGGAAGATGGCAATGAGTGATAGAGGGGGTGGGGACACTCGTCCTATAATCCCCTCATCACTGTCACTCCTATAAAATACAGTTCTTGTTGTTTCCTCACTCTCTGACTAAGGTCCATGAATAAAGAAATGAACTGGTAGGAGATCAGAGGACCCATTTACTAGTTACCTTGAGGGTGTAATTATAAGATCCTCAGAGACAAAGCTGCCTGATGTGAGTGGAGTCCTGGTTTAGGGGAACCAATCTGCTCATGTCTAGTAATAATCTTTTTATTTCTATTTTAGTAGATGGACGGGAGATGAGGAAAACCTCAGAGGATTGTCTCACTTTGTCTCCAGACTGTAAAGTAGAAGATGAGGACATCACACAGTATAGTCCAGGAGAAAACCCGGCTACCTCAAATGTCCATCCGGTACCACACAGTGTAGATGGACCATCGTATTCCTCTTATCCTGAGGAACCTCAGACTGTGAGGGGCGGTGCCGTCCTTCCAACAGATAAGAGGTTTTCCTGTACTGAGTGCGGGAAGTGTTTCAATTCTAAGTCTAGTCTTAATATGCATAAAAAATTTCATAGAAGTGAGAAACCGTATTCATGTTCTGAGTGCGAGAAATGTTTTTCAGATAAGTGGCATCTTGATAGACATCAGAGGTCTCACACGGGTGAGAAGCCATATTCCTGTTCTGAGTGTGGAAAATGTTTTGTAGAGAAAGCAGAACTTGTCGGACATCAGATTTCTCACACAGGAGAGAAGCCGTATTCCTGTTCTGAGTGCGGGAAATGTTTTTCAAGAAAGTCTCTTCTTCTCAGACATCAGAGGTCGCACACGGGTGAGAAGCCGTATTCTTGTTCTGAGTGCGGGAAATGTTTTTCAAGAAAGTCACCTCTTCTCAGACATCAGAAGTCTCACACGGGTGAGAAGCCATATTCCTGTTCTGAGTGCGGAAAATGTTTTGTAGAGAAAGTAGAACTTGTCAGACATCAGGTTTCTCACACGGGTGAGAAGCCGTATTCCTGTTCTGAGTGCGGTAAATGTTTTTCAAGAAAGTCTCTTCTTCTCAGACATCAGAGGTCGCACACGGGTGAGAAGCCGTATTCCTGTCCTGAGTGCGAGAAATGTTTTTCGGTTAAGTCGAATCTTGATGCACATCAGCGGTTGCACACGGGTGAGAAGCCGTATTCCTGTTCTGAGTGCGGGAAATGTTTTTCAAGAAAGTCTCTTCTTCTCAGACATCAGAGGTCTCACACAAGTGAGAAGCCGTATTCCTGTCCTGAGTGTGGGAAATGTTTTTCAGTTAAGTCGAATCTTGACACACATCAGAGATCTCACACAGGTGAGAAGCCGTATTCCTGTCCTGAGTGCTGGAAATGTTTTTCAGATAAGTCGCGTCTTTCCTATCATCAGAGGTTGCACACGGGTGAGAAGCCGTATTCCTGTCCTGAGTGCGGGAAATGTTTTTCAGTTAAGTCCAGTCTTTCCTTTCATCAGAAATCACACACGGGTGAGAAGCCGTATTCCTGTCCTGAGTGCGGGAAATGTTTTTCAGTTAAGTCGCGTCTTTCCGATCATCAGAGGTCGCACACTGGTGAGAAGCCGTATTCCTGTCCTGAGTGCGGGAAATGTTTTTCAGTTAATTCCAGTCTTTCCTATCATCAGAGATCACATACGGGTGAGAAGCCGTATTCTTGTCCTGAGTGCGGGAAATGTTTTTCTCAGAGTTCACATCTTTACAGGCATCAGAGATTGCACACAGGGGAGAAGCCGTATTCTTGCCCTGAGTGCGGGAAATGTTTTTCACAGAAGTCTCATCTTTACACACATCAGAGATCTCACATGGGGTGAAGCCATATTCCTGTCCTGAGTGAGGGAATTGTTCCTCACTGAAGTCCTGTCTTCCTGTACATCAGGGGTCCCACACAACCCTCGAGGTGTATTATTGCCTTGAGTGCGGGAAATGTCTTCTATATGAATGTTGCTGGACATGTGGGGAAGAAGCACACCCTGATATACACCTCAGATATACTCCATGGCTGATCTTCATCATGTAAGAAACAGTTCATAAGGAGATCACAGATCACCAAAGACATGGATGAAGTGTTGTACTGTGTTGGACATTGATAGCAGGAGAAAAATAAAAATGGAGTCATTACCTCTCATTGGTCAATTTTGTGGTGTTAACTTTTTTTTTCCATTGATTGAACTAGATGGACTTGTGTCTTTTCTCAACCAGACTATCTATATGTAATAAACATTTACAGGTCTAGTTTAAATAAACTGTTAAGTGTGACACGCATTCGCCGTACTATGACAAATTCTGGTCGTATTTTTTTTCATAAAGTGATTTCCTATGATCATTGGCTCCATCCAATGTCAATAATGTGGAATCTTAGGTAGTTCAGGAGAGATACCTCATTATGGCCACTAGATGGAGCTGACAGTTATATAAAATCACTGTGTTATCTCCTTCACGCCTAAGTACAATTCTGCAACTTTGACATAGTTACATAGTTACATAGTAGGTGAGGTTGAAAAAAGACACAAGTCCATCAAGTCCAACCTATGTGTGTGATTATGTGTCAGTATTACATTACATATCCCTGTATATTGCGGTCATTCAGGTGCTTATCTAATAGTTTCTTGAAGCTATCAATGCTCCCTGCTGAGACCACCGCCTGTGGAAGGGAATTCCACATCCTTGCCGCTCTTACAGTAAAGAACCCTCTACGTAGTTTAAGGTTAAACCTCTTTTCTTCTAATTTTAATGAGTGGTCACGAGTCTTGTTAAACTCTCTTCTGCGAAAAAGTTTTATCCCTATTGTGGGGTCACCAGTACGGTATTTGTATATTGAAATCATATCCCCTCTCAAGCGTTTCTTTTCCAGAGAGAATAAGTTCAGTGCTCGCAACCTTTCCTCATAACTAAGATCCTCCAAACCCTTTATTAGCTTTGTTGCCCTTCTTTGTACTCGCTCCATTTCCAGTACACCCTTCCTGAGGACTGGTGCACAGAACTGGACAGCATACTCCAGGTGCGGCCGGACCAGAGTCTTGTAGACCGGGAGAATTATTGTTTTATCTCTGGAGTTAATCCACTTTTTAATGCATGCCAATATTCTGTTTGCTTTGTTAGCAGCAGCTTGGCATTGCATGCCATTGCTGAGCCTTTCATCTACTAGGACCCCAAGGTCCTTTTCCATTCTAGATTCCCCCAGAGGTTCTCCACCCAGTGTATAGATTGCATTCATATTTTTGCCACCCAAATGCATTATTTTACATTTTTCTACATTGAACCTCATTTGCCATGTAGTCGCCCACCCCATTAATTTGCTCAGGTCTTTTTGCAAGGTTTCCACATCCTGCGGAGAAGTTATTGCCCTGCTTACCTTAGTTTCGTCTGCAAATACAGAGATTGAACCCCATCCTCCAGGTCGTTTATGAACAAAATAAATAGGATTGGTCCCAGCACAGAACCCTGGGGGACCCCACTACCCACCCCTGACCATTCTGAGTACTCCCCATATATCACCATCCTCTGAACTCGCCCTTGTAGCCAGTTTTCAATCCATGTACTCACCCTATGGTCCATGGCAACGTACCTTATTTTGTACAGTAAACGTTTATGGGGAACTGTGTCAAATGCTTTTGCAAAATCCAGATACACCACATCTACGGGCCTTCCTTTATCTAGATGGCAACTCACCTCCTCATAGAAGGTTAATAGATTGGTTTGGCAAGAACGATTCTTCATGAATCCATGCTGATTACTGCTAATGATACCGTTCTTATTACTAAAATCTTGTATATAGTCCCTTATCATCCCCTCCAAGAGTTTACATACTATTGATGTTAGGCTAACTGGTCTGTAATTCCTAGGGATGTATTTTGGGCCCTTTTTAAATATCGGTGCTACATTGGCTTTTCTCCAATCAGCTGGTACCATTCCAGTCAGTAGAATATCTGTAAAAATTAGGAACAACGGTCTGGCAATCACTTGACTGAGTTCCCTAAGTACCCTCGGATGCAAGCCATCTGGTCCCGGTGATTTATTAATGTTAAGTTTCTCAAGTCTAATTTTAATTCTGTCCTCTGTTAACCATGGAGGTGCTTCCTGTGTTGTGTCATGAGGATAAACACTGCAGTTTTGGTTACTGAAGCCCCCCGATTCACTCGTGAAGACTGAGAAGAAGAATAAATTCAATACCTTCGCCATCTCCCCATCCTTTGTAACCAGATGTCCTTCCTCATTCTTTATGGGGCCAATATGGTCTGTCCTCCCTTTTTTACTGTTTACATACTTAAAGAATTAAAGAATTTCTTGGGATTTTTTTTTGCTCTCCGCTATGTGTCTTTCATGTTCTATCTTAGCTGTCCTAATTGCACCCTTACATTTCTTGTTGCATTCTTTATAAAGTCTGAATGCTGAGGATGATCCCTCAACCTTGCATTTTTTGAAGGCCTTCTCCTTTGCTTTTATATGCATTTTTACATTGGAGTTAAGCCATCCAGGACTTTTGTTCGCTCTTTTAAATTTATTAGCCAATGGGATACATTGGCTAATGCCCTTATTTAATATGCTCTTAAAGCAAACCCATCTCTCCTCCGTATTCTTTGTTCCTATTATTTTATCCCAATTTATGCCTTTTAGCAAGGTTTGTAGTTTAGGGAAGTTGGCTCTTTTGAAATTCAGTGTCTTTGTATTCCCTTTTATGTTTCCTATTTGTGTGATTTATACTGAAACTAATTGACCTGTGATCGCTGTTACCTAAATTGCCCCGTATTTCCACATCCGTGATCAGGTCTGTATTGTTGGTAATCAGTAGATCCAGTAATGTTTTATTTCTAGTTGGTGCGTCTACCATCTGACCCATAAAATTGTCCTTCCTCAATTTAGCTCCCAAGTCCCTAAAATCGTTCTTTAGGACACTCCATCTGCCTCTGACTTTGTCAATTGTGCCAACGTGCACCATGACAGCCGGGTCTTCCCCAGCCCCTCCCAGTAATCTGTCCACAAGATCCGTGTTGTGCCAAACCCGAGCGCCCGGTAGACAACATACTGTTCGCCGCTTCAGGTCTTGCTTACAGATTGCCCTCTCTGTCCTTCTAAGAATTGAGTCCCCTACCACCAGAATCTCTTTCCTTTCCCTTTGCTGCCCCCCCCCCACTCTCCCTGGAGGATTTCTTCCCCCGGCAGCTAGGAGAGTCCCTCAGCTCCAGCAGTGCTGGTCCCTGACTGGTTTCACCAATGTCACTCAATGGAGCGTACTTATTGGGATGCTCCAGTCCTGGATCGGTCTCCCTGGCACTTCCCCCTCTACCCCTCCTGTCACCCATCTACTCTTTGCTGGTGCCTGCACCTCTTTGTCTCCACCCGCCTCTGTGCTGGCCCCTGCCGTGTACGTTCCTGGCTCTCCTTTAGTATGGAGGGACTTCTCAGCGCTGACAGTTGCTTCCCCAGATTCAGAACCTGGGCTTCCAGGGAAACAATGTGCTTACATTTTGCACAGCAGTATTCGCCCTCGATCGGATGATCAAGGAATGCATACATGCAGCAAGATATACAAAGAGTCGCCTCTCCACACCCGCCGGGCATCGTACCTATTAAATTTAGTGAGGATTGGGGATTATACCCTGTCCAAATTACCTAACAGCTAGCTTCCTGGCACTAATACTCAAGACAATACACAGGTACACAACAAAATACACAGGTACTCACAGACCTACGTGCACTCGCAATACACAAGTATACAGTACACAATACACAAGTACTAACAATCCATACACACTACTCAAACAACACTCAGGTACTTACACTACACAGGTACTATGACCCCTGTTATAACCTCCTGTTTTAAACTCTGGTTTATAACTCACCACTTAGACCGGTTCCACTTACACAGAGTTCCAGCAGCATGAGCAATGACATGTGTTAGTAAAACCGTACATATCATCACAACTACTTTGTGCCTCCAGGTGGATTATACGTTTGTTTCAGGACAAATTGGGCTTTCGTTTGGTGATAAATGGTAATGGATATCGCCTGATTTTTTTTTTCATTATTAAAGAACTGGCCCAAAATAGTATATACTATTAGTAATTAATAGTAATACTCGTTTTAGAGTCAAATAATCAACACATATTTGTACTTGTGACTAACCCCTGTCCTCAACAGGCCTATGTCCGCCATAAATGCTTCCTCTGTCCTGAACCAGCACTATCCAAGATCCCTTAGCTCACCCAGTCACCAGCCGTAACACAGCGTAGGGTGAACAACAACATCAAAACTCCTTTATTCAAGCACATGTTACAACAGATATACAACTCAGAGACACTGCCCCCACCCTTGGATTCAGGGCGGGGTAAACTGTCCAATCACAATAGACACACAGGTCAGGTGTATTCAAATTTCTCATCAGTAAACAGTCTTATCAGCAGGGAGAGCTGTTGAAGGAATTCTCCCCCACCAATCCCACAGCTAGCTAATTTACATACACATCCCATAATATCCAAGGCAGACAGACACAATAGAACATTGGAATACAACCCCAAACCAAACGATCATAGCAAAGAGTCCACAACAGCATGAGACAACACACAATATATACAACATTCCAGTGTGGCTGTGTGTGTGTCTAAATAGTACAGATCATAATGGGGTTCTCAGTCACCCTGTGCCCCTAATGGATGCAGGATGATTTACACATAAGAGGGGCCAGGGGAGCTGGACACGGAGTCTCCAGAGCCCTCCAAGGTAAGCTGAGTTCCACAAACTACCCACCCAAAGTGACTCCTGTCACAGTACTCCACCATTTTTCTTTCTGACCACCACTGTTGGGGATGCATATGGGATTTTACACTCAAAAATGATGTTTTAATCTTTCATTTTGTGCAAGCACTCTCGAACATCATCCAGATCTTTAAGAGGTGTGCGCCTGGGTCTTTCTCTAAATCGGGTGCTATCTGTTAGGCGAATACTGTGCTGAATCCTTTTAGCACACCCAACATCCATGTCATCAGATTCCATTAGCTGTTCTCCTAACGCTTATTTTTGCTCTGCAGGACCATCAGCATCATTCAGGTGAAAGTCTAATTTGGTTTCTTTCTCCTCAACCTTGGCAGGGTAGGAGCTAATGGATTCCATTGGGTAACAATAGGCTACCTTTTTTCAGGCTGGTATTATAACTGGGTATGTGGTAATGTTTCGAACAGTAACAACATCCATTCTTGGACATTTTAAACAATAGTCTTTCCTTTCTGGTACTATCTCCCAGCCATTCTTTGCAGCCTCTTTTGTATCAGTCTCTAGCAGGAAAAAGCTACTGGTTGCACTTTGTAAAATTTCCACATAAACACGCAACACTCTCACTCCCCCGGCTGGAAGTTCTATGGGATGCCATGGATTTCCTACACACCCTCCAGGAAGATCAGGAGCAAAGGCTTGGCAGATATTTTGAAGCTCTGGAGCAACAGGCAGTGAAGGTAGAGGAGTTCCCTGTTGGGGCTGAAGAAACCGTATGAAAGCAGCCTCAACATTGGAACCCAAAATAATAGGAGCATACTCGTTACCCCCAGGTGGAGGGCTCACATAAGCAATGACTTTAGGTGGGGATCCTTATCAGCTATCACATCAGGAATGCGTAGGTCAACTTCTAGACAACCATCCATAAAAACAGGATTTTCTCCCACACCATAAACAGGCATAGTGTTCACAGGTTGCAAAGGGAGCTGGTTTAAGTGTTGCTAATAGAAGGGCCTGTACATGATAGTCAGCTGAGAACCAGTATCAAACAGAGCAGTAGTGGGTATATCATTAACACACAAATTCAAAGTACATCTGCAGCCTATTCCAGGTAGTTCGGTAAACATTGTTTTCTTGATTTTCCCTGTTTTCTTTTGTATACATGTCCAGCTTTACTGTGAATTTCAGAACTATCAGCCAGCAGTGGACACTGACTAACTGTGTGGCCTGCTTGTCCACAGTGGAAAAATTTAACGTGGAAGAGAGGCTTATCACTGTAGGTTTTATCAGCAGATTGAGCTCTAGGCTGTGGGAATCCCCCCCACTTCATTGTTTTTAACAGTCTCATTTTTGTGCTCAACCCAAGAACTGTTTAACTTTGCTCCTAGAAGGGGTACTAAAAAGGATATCAGACTCCTGTTTCTTTACTTTAGTCATAGTTTCAGGGAAACTAAAGTTTCTCTCTCTCAAAACAACTCTTAGGACCGGTGACATTGGGTGATGTGGCAGTAGCCCCTTTATTATTTGAGTCCTAAATTTGTCAACATCTGTAGGAGAGATTACCTTTTCAGTGAGCAATCTCCCTAGAAGCACTTCTAGCCTCCTCACAAACACAGAAACATCTTCTTCCTCTTTATGTTTTGTCTGTTTAAAATCAGCAAGCATCTGATCAGGGTCACGGTGCTGTCCATAAGCATCTGTCAAAACATCAATATATTCTTGAGCACTGGTACTCACATGAGTGTCCTTGTAAGTTCTAATGATAATGGATGCTGGTGGTCTTAAACTTTCCGTGATACACTGTTTTTTCTTTTCCTCCGAGCAGGTCCATTCCTCTATCACTTGTTGTGCAAAATCTTTCCACACCTCAAAGCTTTCTTCACCAGCGGGGACAGGTAGCACTCCTGAAAAAGCCTTTAATTTGTGATAAGATCCAGCATGTAAATTCTGAGCATTGACTTCAGTGACTTTTAGAAGCAAGTGCTCAATATTTGTTTCCTGCTTAGCGGCTGTAGCAGTCAACATTACAGTTTCTCCTGATGAAGCCGTTGTATTCAATGGTTCACACTTTACAGGCAGGGCTGGTAACTTCCGCCTTACTGGAATTGAGATTACTGGAAATACTACAGCACAACCAACTACTTCAGCCCCTTTTGGATATATGCAAAAGGACCCTTTAACTGGATTTAAATCCACCTCACTGGGACAGAGATAATGGGTATTCAGTTCATAGCTCTCTCTTTTATCCTCCAGAGCAGCAGACTGCAAGGTTTCATTTCCTTTAGTGCCTCCTGCAGTCTATGGGTGCTCACAGCGATAGGTACATATGGAATAGCAAATGTCCTTTTAAGTGGCAGTCCCTCTTCCAGGGCCCGCTGCCTCACAGCTTCTGTTGATAACAATGACATGGTTGTTCCTTAATGTCCTGATCCAAGATATTGATCTCAGCAGTGCCTCCAAATGTAGCGCTATTCTTTCCACACTCTGGGGCTACTGAGATATGATGCCGTCACCTGTATAGTATTTTGGAGCAGAGTCTTCATGATCTGTATGATCAGGACAGGATCTTTAACATCATAGTTGCCAACAGTCCCAATTTTCCCAGGACAATCCTGATTTTGGGACCTCGTCACGATGAAAGCTTTTCCCGATTGTTTTCCCGGGATTTTTGGTTTGTCCCGAGATAATCGGGAATGTTTTTGGCAACAAACGGCAATGGCTACACAAAAATGGCCGCCGTCGCCTCCACGGAGTGTATTTCCCCCTTGTGCTCAGTGCAGAGAAGAGGGGCAGCCAATCGGCTTCTCTCTTCAGTGTACAAATAGAAAATTTTATTGTATACTGAAGCCTATTGGCTGCAGGGATTGGCGACCCCTATCCTATCTCCACTGAACACAAGGAAATGTTCAGTCTCCACATGCCGCCGCCAACCCTCCACTCCGCCCCGTGTGTCTGAAGAGCTCCACTAATGGAAGGACCAGGGCTCGCTGGTGGGGACAGTGCACTGATGGTCCTGGCTCCCCCCTTGCGATGAGCGGGGGGGGACACAGTCACACGTCACTGATGGAAGGACCGGGGCTCTGCTGGCTGGGGACAGTGCACTGATGGTCTTGGCTCCCCCTTGCACCCTGTCCCCTCATGTCACCACCATACCTGCACCCCCCTCCCCCCATGTCACCACCATACCTGCACCCCACTCCCCCCATGTCACCACCATACCTGCACCCCCCTCCCCCCATGTCACCACCATACCTGTTTCCCCCCTCCCCCTGTGTCACCACCATACCTGCACCCCCCTCCACCATACCTGCACCCCCATGTCACCACCATACCTGTTTCCCCCTTCCCCCTGTGTCACCACCATACCTGCTTCCCCCTGTGTCACCACCATACCTGCTTCCCCCCCCCCGTGTCACCACCATACCTGCACCCCCTCCCCCCGTGTCACCACCATACCTGCACCCCCCTCCCCCCATGTCACCACCATACCTGTCCCCCCATGTCACCATACCTGCCTCCCCCTCCCCCATGTCACCACCATACCTGCCCCCCTCCCCCATGTCATCACCATACCTGTTCCCCCATGTCGCCACTATACCTGCACCCCCTCCCCCCATATCACCACCATACCTGCAGCCCCCCCCATGTCACCACCATACCTGCCCCCCTCCCCCATGTCATCACCATACCTGTTCCCCCCCATGTCAACACCATGCCTGCACCTGCCTCCCCCCATGTCACCACCATGCCTGCACCCACCTTCCCTCATGTCACCACCATGTCTGCACCCCCTCCGGCCTAGTCACCACCATGCCTGCACCCCCTCCGGCCTAATCACCACCATGCCTGCACCCGCTTGGCCTAGTCACCACCATGCCTGCACCCCCTCCGGCCTAGTCACCACCATGCCTGCACCCCCTCCGGCCTAGTCACCACCATGCCTGCACCCCCCAGGTCAGCATCATGCCTGCACCCCCAAATCACCACCATGCCTCCACCCTTCCCCAAGTCAGCCTGTAACACCCCAAGTCACCATGCCTCCACTCACACACCTCTCCCCCTTGTCACCACTCTTGAGGAGATGTAGCTAGACTGCAGTCAACACTCTATCTGCAGCCAACACTCCGCTGGGGACACCTGATGTAAGAGGCACTCCGCTGGGGACACCTGATGTAAGAGGCACTGTACTGGGGACACCTGATGTAAGAGGCACTGTACTGGGGACACCTGATGTAAGAGGCACTGTCCTGGGGACACCTGATGTAAGAGGAACTGTCCTGGGGACACCTGATGTAAGAGGTACTGTCCTGGGGACACCTGATGTAAGGAGGCACTCCGCTGGGGGCACCTGATGTAAGGATGGACTTTGCTGGGGGCACCTGATGGCATCTAGTGGCAGGTGACACGCTCAGGGGTCCCACTGATTCTGCATTATGGTGAGTTGAATGATTTCATTCTATATTACAATGTAATAATAGAAATAATGCGCTTCAATCATCCTGACACCATAATAACCATGGTGCCGGGGTGATTGAAGCGCTAACACCAGGTGTTTGGAGTATCTTTATCTGCTGATTGTTAAACTCTGGCATACACATTGCTATTGTGGTGTAGGATCTGGGTCTGCTGTCCCTATATCCCTCTCCCTCTACCCCCCTTTCCCCCTCCATCCCTCATTCATCTCAGACTCTAACCACACCCCTTTTTGAGCCACGCCAACTATTTCGTGTAAACCACACCCATTTTGGGGGGCTTCGCGCAACACTTTTTTTCTATGCCACGCCTACAAATGCATGGCCCGTCCCCTAAGTATAGTGTAACTCCTACAGCCAAAAAAGTGTCCCAAAAATTTTTTTTACAATGTTGGCAACTATGTAACATGCGCAGTGCCTCCACTCAATTGGGGCTTGTGAATAGCAAGTGAAATCCCAATTGAGAAATGTATCTCCACATAGACAGTAATCCACACAGCTTTGTATTTGAAAGTCCATGTATTGAAGAAATAACATTCAGTGAACCATCCAACATAAGGTATTTTCCAGACAGGAACATGAAATCATTAACAGTCTCTATGTATGTCTCAGTGAAGGGAAACTGCAACAAGTCTGTTCTCTCTAAGCAAGAATTCACTGTTCTCTTTCTGCCACATGTCTCTCTCTCCACTCACTTACCCACAAAACCCCTTGCCATCCTCTGCTCTTCTTGATGACCTCATCCTTGGTGAGAGAGAGAGAGCATAGCAGCCATATTGAAAAAGGGGCAAACAAGGGTTTCATGATGAGTGGATGTGCTGAGTAGACACTCTCCACTCTACTCCCCATCCCCCCAGGCTATGAGGCAATCAGCAGACGGCAATTAGCAGACAGCTGCAGCTAGAACAAACAGACAGAATGGAGATGCCGACACGCAGACAGACAGCACAGCAGTAAGTGGTAGGTATACCTGCTTATCTCTCACCATGTGCAATGGAGGGCGAACGCCAAGCTGAGAGACAGACAGCGGGGAGGCACGGAGCAATGGACCCCAGCAGGAACTCAATCAATGGGCGCAACACTGCCAGTACAGCCAGACATGATCCTGGCCCCCTGACACCGGGCCGCGGCTCCCAGACACCGGATCACAGCTTCCAGGTATCAGGACGCGGTGTACAGGCTGGAGACCGGAGATCCCTGGTGCAGGGGAGAGGGAGGACAGCGCCTGGAAGTAGCAGCAGCCTGGTTCACAGCCTGGGTCCCCCAGGGGAGTGAACGGGAGCCGGTCTGAATTGAGTGGCATATGATAGCTCAGCATTGAGAAGGGAGCCGGATTTGGAGTCTGAAGCAAGCAGAGGCAGAGATGGACCCCTGAAAGAACCTAAAGACCCTCAGGTAAAAGACTGTGTTATTATGACCCCTTTAACGGCCACAGCAGGGGTGGCATTTGCCTTGAGGGAGGGTATAGGGACAGATAATGGAACCCCCCTGTGTATGTGTAGGAGAAGGTGGAGAAGGAAAGGGGATGGACTGTGATAGAGTCAGGTTCCCCCAGAGAAGGACAAAGTTCATTGGCAGTGCAATGCCCCAACTCTGCATGGAGTGAGGGTAACATATCCCCGAGGATGGAGGGGAACGCTGAGGGTCTAGAGATGGACATTAGAGAGCTCCTTAAAGCCCTGCCTACTAAAACAGATATCCAGGAATTGATAGCAGGTGTGGAGCAGTCATGCCAACAAGCAGTGGAGGGCCTTAAATAGGATACTTGTGTATTAGGCCATAGGGTAGAGACACTTGAAAATGGGCATGAGGAGGTGGTAAGAGCAGTAACGGATATTCAAGATACAGTGAAATATCATGAGGAAGCCCTAAATTTATGTAGGGATCAACTGGACGATCATGAGAACAGGGATCGCAGGCAAAATATTCGTATAAAAGGAATACCAGAAACGATTAGGATGCCTGAGTTGCTTACGCCTGTTCAGTTATTTTGCCAGATAATGGATGACTCAGCACCAGAGAATATCGAGGTTGACAGGGTCCACCGCATTCCATCTTACACTCTTCCAAATATGGAGAGACCAAGAGATATTATATGCAAACTACATAAATTTACTGTGAAAAGAATCTATTATGAAAATAGCCTGAAGTAAAGCTGAAATAATTTATGATGGAGTGTATGTATCACTGTACCCTGACTTGTCACGCCGGACATTAATGCAACGGCGGAATGTTAGGCCACTACTGGAGGTCTTGCGTACTGCGGAAGTCAAATACCGTTGGGGGTTTCCGTTTAGTCTTACGGCCTCTCGAAATGGTAAGACAGCAACCCTTCGCACTAAGGATGACCTGCAGTAGTTTTTAGAATTATTAGACTTGCCTCCTACAGATTTTGAAGATTAGAGAAAGTACAATTTTGGGAATCCCTTACAGCACCCTGATCAATGGCAACAGGTGCACACTGGAATTCGATGGAGAAATCGTTCAAGTGGGCACAAAGAGACATGATGGGCATGGCAGGGCCCATTTAAAGACTGGGACGGAGGGGTGAGGAGTGGTTAAAGGGAAGGGATATTGGGACTCTAGATGAATTTTTTTTTTAACACCCCTCCCCCCCACCCCCCCTTTTTTTATGGGGGGTTGGGGAACGGGTGGGGTTTGGGGGAAGCAATATATCATATATATTTTTTTTTTACAATGTTGGGGGTTTCTCAGGGGCTTATCCCTTTTTTTTAGGGGGGCTTCCAGGCTCACCATTTCCACTTTAATCACTTTAATGTTTCATCTCACCCTTTTTTTTTTTTTTTAGAAGGTGACTGTAAAGGTGACTGCTAAAATTGTTAAGGTTATACACAAGGTTATATACAAAGTGTGTGTGTTGGTGTTTATGAAATTATGTACTTCCACCCCCACAGGTTACGTTTTATTTAATTTTTTTTTATATATACCCCTACCCCCCCCCCTTACTTTTACTGTTTTTTTGGGGTTTTTTTCCCCTTTGAGGGGATGAGTCCCTTTTGTACCTCCTACATCTCTGGTCCCCCTACTCTGAATTAATATCAGTGAGATAGGGTAACAAGGGATTCCTACAGATAAGATAGTAATAAGGGGGGGAATGTAATAGGCTGCCTGGCAGTAGAGGGATAGAGGGATGCATGTTAAGGTATTGGGATAACGGTTTGAATTACCCATTAGATCAGGTCCGATATAATGGACTTGAGATCCTGCAGTAAGATTGTTGCAAGAGGTGTACAGTGATGGAACATGTGTGCAGAGGTGTACAGTGATGGAACATGTGTGCAGAGGTGTACAGTGATGGAACATGTGTGCAGAGGTGTACAGTGATGGAACATGTGTGCAGAGGTGTACAGGGATAGAACATGTGTGCAGAGGTGTACAGTGATAGAACATGTGCACAGAGGTGTACTGTACTTCATATAATGGGGGGCCCCTGTGTGTCCTGAGCAGGGACAGTGTACTCATAATGGGCAACCCCCTGTCATGTCATGTGGATGGGGGAGATGTAACTGCTTATATTGAGAGACCCCTGTGTGTCCTGACTCACTGGGGAGGAGCCAGGGGTGGGGCTGAAGGGGGCCCCGTCAGGTGGGCTGTAGGGGACCCCATGATTTCTATCAGCAGCCCTGTCTCCATCTATGGTGGTCCTGCCCCAGGATTAAGGTATTTTGGGAAGAGATCGCTCCATGGGTAGAGAGGTTGTCCTCTTGACCCATGGAATTAACACCCTTAAATGTTTTATTTCATTGAACACCAATGTCTATTAGATCATATAAGAAAAGCATTACTCCACATCTATTAAATGCAGCCAAATTGTTAATACCCAGGCTATGGAAACAGACTAGAAGTCCAACTCTGTTGGACTGGAAGAGAGAGGTCAGTTCAATAATGGAGGCTGAAAGATGGGTACATGTGATTAAAGATAGAAAGGAAAAATTCAGGGCAAGCTGGGAACAATGCTCTATGGAGATCGTGTAGAGTAATAATATATAAAGCCGCATGGTCTCTGGGCTCGGATGCGGTTGCCCCTGGGGGGAGATAAGAGGGCTTTTTTTTTCCCTTTTCCCTTTCCCCCCTTTTTCTTCCATTTCTGTAGGGGATATAGGTAGGGGGAAGGAGTGATGCACTTGATGTTGAGGAAAGTGGGATTTAATAATGGGAAGAGGGGACAAAGCACATAGGGGGGAGGGTAAAGGAAGATAGATATATAGGATAGGGGGTATAAGGAGGAGATATGGTTAAAGGAAGATGAGGTGTATATTCACTATGGATAGGTAAGGGTGGATTATGGCTTATAGAAGCCTTGTCCTTTTTTTTTTTTGGGTGTTAAGAGTGATATGGACATGGCTCATAGAAGCCTCTCAATTTTTTTTTTTCTTCTTGGCTTGGGTGAATTGGGAACACATTTAATAAAAGAATTCGGAGGAGGGAGAGGGGAAAGTTTCCGTTTTTTTTTTATTTTTTTTTTTGGGGGGGGTGGGGGAAGGAATTGGGAAGTAGATAAAGATCTGTTGTCTTTTTGTGATAAATATAAATATGTTATGAAGGTTGTTTTAATGGACATGTCAAATTTAATAAAAATGTAATAATAAAAAAATGAAAAAGGGGCAAACAATCACTGCATAACAGGAGTATACACTTGGCAAATGGTCAAATAAATTATCACATCACTACAAGTGTATAAGTATATACAGTACATACACACACAGCACAAGGCCGTGTTCACACTACGAGAGGTTTCTCGGGGCTGAAGTTTCTCTGAGCTCCACAAGGTGGTGATCTCACCTCTACCCAGACAGGAAGTCTCTATGGAATACAGGAAGTGATGTCAGATACAGACAGGAAGTTCCGGGTGAGAGGTGAGTCGGGAGGAAGTAGAGTGGAGACATTGTTGGGCCTGGCAGCAGAGGAGGTAATAAGATCTTATTATTATTATCCCTTTCATGGCTAAGCCTATTTTTGACATTTGGTGTTTACAAGTTTTTTTTAGCAGAGAATCTAGAGAATAAAATGGTGATTGTTGCAATATTTTATATCACATGGTATTTGTATAGCGGTGTTTTAAACGCTACTTTTTGGGAAAAGGGACATTTTCATGAATTAAAAAAAAAACAAACAGTAAAGTTAGCCCAATTTTTTTGTATAATGTGAAAGATGATGTTACGCTGAGTAAATAGATACCAAACATGTCACACTTTATAATTGCACGCACTCGTGGAATGGCGACAAACTACGGTACCTAAAAATCTCCATAGGCGACGCTTTAAATTTTTTTACGGTTACCAGGTTAGAGTTATAGATTAGGTCTAGTGCTAGAATTATTGCTCTCGCTCTGACGATCGCAGGGATACCTCACATGTGTGATTTGAACACCGTTTACATATGGGGATGTGACTTCCGTATGCGTTTTCTTTACTGCTCGAGCTCGCGGGGACAGGGGCGCTTTAAAAATAATTTTTTTTTCTTATTTATTTTTATATTTATAAATTGTGTTTAAAAAAAAAAAAAATGTGATCACTTTTATTGCTGTCACAAGGAATGTAAACATCCCTTGTGACAGTAATAGGTGGTGACAGGTACTCTTTATGGGGGGATCAGGGGTCTAAAAGACCCCCCGATCCCTCCTTTGTACTTCAAAGTATTCAGATCGGCGATTCTGAATACTGTATATATTTTTTTTAAAACCGACGCCATTGGCAGCCGAGTAAACGGGAAGTGACGTAATGACGTCGCTTCCGTGTTTACTATTAGGAGGCTGGAACGAAGCCACTTACGGCTTCGTTCCAAACTGTCACTAGCCGCTGGAGGTGGCGGATTGGTGATCGGGCCTCCCGGTGGATCGTGAGGCCCGGTAAGAGCGGCGGGAGGGGGGGGGACGTCCTCTCCTGCTCCTCCGGTATAACAGCCGAGCGGCTTTTAGCCACATCGGTTGTTATATCTGGAAAGCTGATCGCCGGCTCTAAAAAACAGTACCGGGATGATGCCTGCAGCTGCGGGCATCATCCTGGTATAACCCCTGAAAGCCGAGTACGCACATCTGCGTACGCTCGGCGGGAAGGGGTTATACAGGATTTGTATAGTGCAGACAGTTTACACAGCACTTTACAGCATGAGAGCAGACAGTACAGTTACAATACAATTCAATACAGGAGGAATCGGAGGGCCCGGCTCATTAGAGCTTATAATCTAAAAATATTATATATATGTAGCGCTGGTAGATTTTCTAATCTACCGCTTATAGGTAAATATAATGGGTCACCTGTACTGTACATAGATCAGATTCAATTTATTGTTAGATTAGCCTCTGTTCCAGCTTGGCTGTGTTGCGTGCAGTTCCACATTCTGCCTGTGGGTGTCGTTGTCACCATGGGTCGGTGTTGGAGAGCAACCAGCTAAACTTGCAGGGGTCTCAAACTGGCGGCCCTCCAGCTGTTGCGAAACTACAAGTCCCATCATGTGGAAGTCATGCTTGTAACTGTCAGCCTTGCAATGCCTCATGGGACTTGTAGTTTCGCAAAATCTGGAGGGCCACCAGTTTGAGACCCCTGATCTAAAGTATAGGAGTGCTCTTCTGTCCCGTAGACAACTCGGCGGAGGTGGTCCTCTGGGTTGCATTCTGGGAGAGGGTATTTATGGGACAGACGCCATGTTTCGGGGGGATTAGAGTCTTAACTTTGCGGCCCTCAGGGCTGGGAGTCGGAACCTTACAGCCCTCCGGGCTGGAGGGTTGCACCGCTGCAGCCACGTGGGTGGGCCCAGAAGCCTGTCTGGGGCCTGCTATGGCTGGGATGGTCCTGTGCTGTCTTGCGGGAAGAAGCCGGACAATCGGGAAGATCCAGGGGAGGACCCGTCTTGGAAGGGACCATGCAAGGCTGGTCTTGAGAAGGGCCTGGTGACTCGATTGGAGGACGTATCCTAAACTACCCTACCGCACAAGTACTGCCGGGTCGGCTTAAAGGTTCTGGTACTGTGTTTGCTGTTCATCGAAAACTACTACATCCTGTGGCAGAGGATCGTACAGTTTTGTTCTACTCAAGTCTGTGGCAGAGACTTTTTGTTCGTGCTCCGTACGGCTGCTAGGTTAGTGAGAGAGACCTATCCTAGTCAATTTTGAGGATGGGATCTAGCTTGCTCAATGTGAACTGGCTAGTTCCTATCCCACAGAATAACCTGTTTGCCCCTTGTGGTCAGGTCATGTATAAGGATGGGAACTAGACAGTTCACTATGAAGGAGCTAGTTCTCATCCTGGCAAGAGAGAGGGAAGGAGAGAGAGAGAGGGGGAGAGAGAGAGAGAGATACAGAGAGGTGGAGAGGTATACAGAGAGGTGGAGAGGTATACAGGAAGATATCTAGAGAGAGGGGTATACAGATTAATATAGAGAGATATACAGAGAGGGGTATACAGGAAGATATACAGAGAGGGGTGTACAGGGAGATATACTATAAAAGAAGATGAATGGACAGAGAGATGGAGGGAGAGACCTTCAGGGTGAAAATCATGTTCCCGCCCTCGAATTTCCTGCTTCCTGTTCACATGTTTCCTGTGACATCACAAGGTGAATCTGGGGGATGGGAACTAGCCGCTACTGTGGCAGTAGAGGAGGTAATAAGATCTTATTTTCTATTTACACCCAGTAACCCCCCGTCATGTCCGTCCTCTTCCTCCATAGTCACTGTGATGTCTTTTATCTCCAGCAGATGATGATACACACATATATAGTGTGGAAACCTAGATTAACCCCTTCAGGGGCAGAACATTTCCCCACTTATGGGGCCGGAACATTCTCTTCATTTTGGAGATGTGTCACTTTTCCCATCAAGGTGATGTTCAGGGTTTAAGAGACCCCTGATGTCTCCTTAACTGCTTGCTGACCGCCGGCTGTCAATTGACGGCCAGGCGGCGCAGCTCTCGTTGCGGGCGGGCGTCGTATGACGGCCTCGCTTTCCCAGCCCACCAGGGGGCGCGCGCCGCCGAAGGCGATCGTGCACGCCCGCCGTGTCACTGGGCACCCGGTGCGCGTGCCCGGCGGCCGCGATGTCCGCCGGGCACCCGCGATTACCGGTAACACAGCAGGACCGTGGATCTGTGTGTGTACACACACAGATCCACGATCCTGTCAGAGGAGAGGAGACCGATGGTATGTTCTTGTGAGTCCCCGCCCCCCACAGTTAGAAACACTCCCTAGCAACACAGTTAACCCCTCGATCACCACCTAGTGTTAACCCCTTCCCTGCCAGTCACATTTCTACAGTAATCAGTGCATTTTTATAGCACGGATCGCTGTATAAATGTGAATGGTCCCAAAAATGTGTCAAAAGTGTCCGATATGTCCGCCGCAATATCGCAGTCACGATAAAAATCGCAGATCGCCACCATTACTAGTAAAAAAAATAAAATAAATAAAAATGTTATAAATCTATCCCCTATTTTGTAGACGCTATAACTTTTGCGCAAACCAATCTATATATGCTTATTGCGATTTTTTTTTTTTTACCAAAAATATGTAGAAGAATACGTATCGGCCAAAACTGAGGAAAAAATGTGTTTTAAAGAAAAAAAAATTTGGATATTTATTATCGCAAAAGGTAAAAATGATTGTGTTTTTTTTCAAACTTGTCACTCTTCTTTTGTTTATAGCGCAAAAACTAAAAACCGCAGAGGCGATCAAATACCACCAAAAGAAAGCTCTATTTGTGGAGAAAAAATTCTAACAATTTCATCTGGGTACAGTGTTGTATGACCGCGCAATTGTCATTCAAAATGTGACAGCGCTGAAAGCTGAAAAATGGCCTGGGCAGGAAGGGGGTGAAAATGCCCGGTATTGAAGTGGTTAAAGAGGACCTGTCATTTTCACTATGGTATCACATAGGAGGCTATTAAAAGGTGCATTGTAGCGCATACCGGAGTGAGAGCAATAATTCTGGGGCCGTTATTCACGGTTAACTGCAAACTAATGACCTGTAAGAACCTTTAAAGGGGTTGTAAAGGTTCATGTTTTTTCACCTTAATGCATCCTATGCATTAAGGTGAAAAAACCTCTTACGATCACTGGCCCCCCAGCCCCCCCCCCCCCGGTTTACTTACCTGAACCCTGGAAAGTCCCACGTCACAAACACGCTCTTCCTTTGCTTGGTTTTCTCAGCTCTTCATTGGATAGATTGATAGCAGCACAGCCATTGGCTCGCCCTGCTGTCAATCAACTCCAATGACACAAGGGCCAGGGGGCGGGGCCAAGTCCTGTAGTCGGCAGCTATGGACACCGAATGCAGGTCTCGGGAGTGCGCCCGCACGGTAACCCCCTTGGGAGAGTGCTTCCCAGAAGGGGTTATCAGAAGCAGGGAGGAGCCGAGACAGCCGCTGAGGAACCCTAAAAGATGAGGATCAGGGCTACTGTGTGCAAAACGAGCTGAACAGTGGAGGTAAGTATGACATCTCTGTTTTTTTTTTAATAATCAGAATTTTTTATTATTTCCATTTTACAATACAACAATCTTCATACATTGTTACAAACAAAAAAGAAAAACCCCTCCTCACCCACCCCAGACCCTTATTACATTACATCTTCTACTACCACATTCGCTTGACATCTCTGTTTTAAAAAAAAAATATTCAAACCTTTAGTGTCACTTTAAAGTGTCGCCTTGGCACAATTTGGGGTACTGAAGTTAGTCATTGTCTCATGAAGAGGCAATTCTAAGGGTTGACATAATTGTGTGTTGGATGCTTAAGCTTGTTAAGGATACAGCTTTTGTGTCAGAATTTATTATGTACAATATCATGAGATATCACCGTACCGTTTTTGTCCGTAGTTGTCTATCAAGACAGGTTGTGATTTGATTTTCAATATATTTTTTTTTAAACTGTTAGACCTAAGACAATTTTGAAGCAGTTGGAGATAGTTGGTCACTTATTCATCCAGTCATCGGCTTCCTGTGAGTGCTGTGACTGTATTGGTCGGTAGATATACCCTGCTTCTAGTTTGTGCAGCCCTACCACCATAATGCCCTGCAGCAACTGTCCTCCCCCTACTATCTCCTCATGCAGCAACTGTCCTCCCCCTACTATCTCCTCATGCAGCAACTGTCCTCCCCCTACTATCTCCTCATGCAGCAACTGTCCTCCCCCTACTATCTCCTCATGCAGCAACTGCCCTCCCCCTACTATCTCCTCATGCAGCAACTGTCCTCCCCCTACTATCTCCTCATGCAGCAACTGTCCTCCCCCTACTATCTCCTCATGCAGCAACTGCCCTCCCCCTACTATCTCCTCATGCAGCAACTGTCCTCCCCCTACTATCTCCTCATGCAGCAACTGTCCTCCCCCTACTATCTTCTCATGCAGCAACTGCCCTCCCCCTACTATCTCCTCATGCAGCAACTGTCCTCCCCCTACTATCTCCTCATGCAGCAACTGCCCTCCCCCTACTATCTCCTCATGCAGCAACTGCCCTCCCCCTACTATCTCCTCATGCAGCAACTGTCCTCCCCCTACTATCTCCTCATGCAGCAACTGCCCTCCCCCTACTATCTCACCGTGTAGCAACTGCTCGCCCCCTACTATCTCCTCAAGCAACAACTGCTCTCCCCCACTATCTCCCCGTGCAGCAAATGCTCTCCCCCTACTATCTCCCTGTGCAGAAACTGCTCTCCCCCTACTATCTCCCTGTGTAGCAACTGCTCGCCCCCTACTATCTCCCTGTGCAACAACTGCTCTCCCCCTACTATCTCCCCGTGCAGCAACTGCTCTCCCCTACTATCACCCTGTGCAGCAACTGCTCTCCCCCTACTATCTCCCCAAGCAACAACTGCTCTCCCCCTACTTTCTCTCCGTGCAGCAACTGCTCGCCCCCTACTATCTCCCTGTGCAGAAAGTGCTCTCCCCATGCAGAAAGTGCTCTCCCCGTGCAGCAACTGCTCGCCCCTACTATCTCCCCAAGCAACAACTGCTCGCCCCCTACTATCTCCCCAAGCAACAACTGCTCGCCCCCTACTATCTCCCTAAGCAACAACTGCTCTCCCCCTACTATCTCCCTGTACAGCAACTGCTCTCCCCGTGCAGCAACTGCTTGCCCCCTACTATCTCCCCAAGCAACAACTGCTTACCCCCTACTATCTCCCTAAGCAACAACTGCTCGCCCCCTACCATCTCCCTAAGCAACAACTGCTCTCCCCCTACTATCTCCCCATGCAGCAAATGCTCTCCCACTACTGTCCCCTGTGCAGAAACTGCTCTTCCCATACTAACTCCCTGTACAGCAACTGCTCTCCCCCCCACTATCTCCCCATGCAGCAACTGCTCGCCCCCTACTATCTCCCCGTGGAACAACTGCTCTCCCCCTACTATCTCCCCGTGCAGCAACTGCTCTCCCCTACTATCACCCTGTGTAGCAACTGCTCTCCCCCTACTATCTCCCCAAGCAACAACTGCTCTCCCCCTACTATCTCCCCGTGCAGCAACTGCTCACCCCCCACTATCTCCCCATGCAGCAACTGCTCGCCCCCTACTATCTCCCTGTGCAGCAACTGCTCTCCCCTACTATCACCCTGTGCAGCAACTGCTCTCCCCCTACTATCTCCCGAAGCAAGAACTGCTCTCCCCCTACTATCTCCCCATGCAGCAACTGCTCACCCCCTACTATCTCCCCATGCAGCAAGTGCTCTCCCCATACAGCAAATGCTCTCCCCCTACTATATCCCCGTGCAGCAATTGCTCTCCCCCTACTATCTCCCAGTGCAGCAACTGCTCTCCCCTACAAACACCCTGTGCAGCAACTTTGCCTCTCATATGAGGTCTCCCTGTCTTTGTAGTACTTTGAGGTAAATGAACAGCCTGGTGATGGGGGGTGGTAATTTTAGTGCCCACTGTTTACCGCACAGTAAGGTGAAAGCGGGCTGCATACAAATGGGGCTCCAACAACGTGTATGCTGCACATCTGTTGGTTACTTTTATTTGCTAATTCCCACTAGTGCTCTCTATGTTATATTATATCTCTTGTTACGAAGACTTATGTATATCATGTACTCCTCAGCTCCATCTAGTTGCCCCAATGTAGTACCTTTATACTGCCCATAACAAAGAACATTCGTTCAGAAGAGGAAAGAGCCAAAAGAACAATCTGTGTTGCTTAAATTGCACAGAACCAATGTACATTCAGAATTGCTGGAAGAAGGGCTATGCAAATGTTTTTTAGAAATAGACCCATAAGTAACCCAATCTAAATATACCAATTCCCACTGGGGGCAGCCCACCTATTAAAGAGGTTGTAAACCTCCGAAAAAAAAAACCTGCAAGACAAAGGCATAATGAGCTAGTATGCACTGCATACTAGCTCATTATGAAATACTTACCTTGTAACTATGCCCTGCAGTGCCACCTGCACTCCGCTCCCACAGCAGACAGCTTTCCCTGGAGTTACTTCCTGGTTCACGGGCTCCGGAGCTGTGATTGGCCAGAGCTGCGATGACCTCACTCCCACGCATGCGTGCGGAAACCACCAGTCTCGGCACGGTTCCCAAAGAAATGGCACCAGCGGCCTATTTCTTCGGTGCGCATGCGCCGATGACGTCGGCAGCAGCGAGTATAGTGAATATCTCCTAAACTCTGCAAGTTTATGAGATATTTACAGTACATACAGGTAAGCCTTATTATTCGGCCTTATTATAGGCTTACCTGTAGGTACAAGTGGTGTAACAGAGTTTACAACCACTTTAACCCCTCACATCCCCATCCTAATATTGTACAACCAATACAGTCCAGATAATTCTCCACTATCCGTCTACAGAGCAACCCACATCGATCACATGACCACATCAGTGAGGATGGAGGAGGACCGGAGTCACATGACTGAGAAGATACTAAACCTCACCCTGGAGATCATCTACCTGCTGACCGGAGAGGTGAGGAAGATTCTGGGAGGTCACATGACATCACTCTTATCTCTATTAATAAAACACAGACCTGACCAGAGAGGTAAGGAGATTTCTGGGATTCTAACATGATATTCTTATTGGTTCTTCAATACAGAGATTTCCTCTTCTGAAGTCAGGTGATCATATAACCATCACAGTGCCTCCATGTGACTCCCTAAAACTTGAGAGACACAACATGCAGAAGATTCTAGAAGTCACCAAGAAGATGATGGAGCTGCTGACAGGAGAGGTGAGCGGTGCTGGGAATTCTGGGACATTATCCAGTAACAGACAAGGGATGTGTCTGGATGGTGACTGTATCATTGTGTGTGTCAGGTTCCTATAAGGTGTCAGGATGTCACTGTCTATTTCTCCATGGAGGAGTGGGAGTATTTAGAAGCTAGTTAGGAGGGTACTACATTACTAAGAATGTTTTATTAGATCTTTCAGAGTGGAATCCTCAGGGATGATAATATTATTGTTAAAGAAGAGTATAAAGAGGAGGATGAGGAGTATGGAGTGATGGAGGAGTTTTCAGAAGGACACAAGGACATGATGGAGCCACCTAATACCAGGAACCCACCAGAGAGATGTCCCCGTCCTCTGTATTCCCGGGATTCCACACAGGAAGACCGCTGCAGTTCAACTCCAAGTGTCAAACTGCAGTGAACAACTTAGACTCCTCCCACGCGTTGCGTCACCGTCACGTGACTTTCTCAGGGCTCTTGAGAAAGTCACATGACGGTGACGCAACGCGTGGGAGGAGCCTAGGTTGTTCACTGCAGTTTGACACTTGGAGTTGAACTGCAGTGGTCTTTTGAGAAAAGTCTCGTCCACAGCGGCTGACCGCAATCTGCATACTTATATGCTTTTACACAACTGGGCGCACGTGAGTATATTTCTGAGTGGTTTGCTTGTGTCCTTTTATTCAGTTCACCACGCAATGATGCATTTCCCTGCTTGTTTTTCATAAAATCGCCGGTGTTGAGAACCAGATGACCAACATGAATATGGCTGAAGCAGGATGCTAAAACAAGTCATGAACAATGATCTAACACTTTAATTAATTTAGCTTATTAAGGAATGAGCTGCTGGGACTATTTCATTCTGATTCTGGAGTAATATATCTTCACTGAAAACTCTCTCCCTATGATTGCACATATTGGCAACATACACCAGAGTGGTTTTTATAATTTTGTTCACATAAATTTTAGTATTGTGGTGTTTTTAGTGTGGTTTTCACAAAATAATTTGTTCACATTTTAAATTTAGTTTTGTGGCGTCTTTTGTGGGTTACAGCGCCAGGTTTTTTGCTACACTCCACACTTGTTAAGTTATGTCTATATATATTCACATATGTGCCTTATTCATCAGAGTGGCATAGTTTATGTGTTTTTTCACAGGATTATTTAGCACTGGAGCGGATTAGTGTGTATGTATTAGCACCAGGATCATTCAACTAATGATTTTATTACAGGCTTTGCACATTTTTATGGTAGGTAATGGTTTAGGTCCATTATATGCACATTTTGCACATCATTTTATGCTGACTGATCATATATTAGAGCGCATCAATTTTATATGTTTTTTCAGTGGTTCACCACTCTCTATCCCACTTTTCAAAAGGTATAGGATCTTTGGGATAATTCTCGATTTAACTCAGAAGCAATTCCCAACACCCCTGATTGAACACCCTCCTTATTAGATTATTCCGGTGTTTTTCCCTATTTCTATCCATATGACTTCTGTTTTGTCAAAATCCATGGTGTACCCCTCCCCTCTTTTATTTTATTTTTTTTCTTGATGTTCTTACATGTTATGCCGCATACACACGGTCGTAATTTCCGACAACAAATGTTCAATAGGAACTTGTTGTCGGAAATTCTGACCCTGTGTAGGCTCCATTGGACATTTTCCGTCGGAATTTCCGACAAACAAAATTTGAGATCTGGATCTGGATCTCAAATTTTCCGACAACAAAATCTGTTGTCAGAAACGATCGTGTGTACACAATTCTGACGCACAAAATTCCACGCATGCTCGGAATCAAGCAGAAGAGCCGCACTGGCTACTTCATTTTTCCTGGCTCGTCGTACGTGTTGTACGTCACCGCGTTCTTGACGTTCGGAATATCCGACATTCTTGTGACCGTGTGAATGCAAGACAAGTTTGAGCCAACATCCGTCGGAAATAAAAACATGGATTTTGTTGTCGGAATGTGTGATCGTGTGTACGCAGCATTATAGTTTTTTATCATGTTGTACCTCATTGGCCTGAAGAGCCACAATAGGGTTATGAGATATTCCCCCTGCACACTTAATCGGCTCCACTGGCCTATAACCCTAATTCTCAACTTTTGCACTTTTTATAAGTGGTACATGTTCCTTTTATGACTGTTTATACCTTTTTGTATTGTGCTGTTACATGTAAATCTTTATTTGATATGACATGTTTGGCTATGTTCTACTGATATTGTTCTTTGTATTGTTTTGGAAAACCCAATAAACATACAATTATACAAAAAAAAAAAAAAAAAGACCCAAAATTTCTCCTGTACCCTTAAAAGCATGAGATAAAAAAACCCAAAAAACTTTGATCTCATGCTATAAAAAAATAGCTTTGTTTACATCTGCCCTAACCGGACGTGACAAAATGCTCCTCACTTCTGGTCTCCTACCTATACCATGAGATGATCAGAGACCTTCCGGTCCCAGATCAGCTCTATGATCAGCCAGCTTCAACGTCTGCCTTTCTGATCTCACAGGAGAGTTTAGAGAGGCATCTGCAGAAGGAGAGGGGGACAACCCTCTCCCATCATGCTCCAGTGGCCACCAAATTCTTGGATGGCTGGAAGATATATGAATATTCATAACCCAGCCTGGCAGAGAAACCTACTACTATAGCTAATATAGTGGTGCAGTGACAGCTACTATCAACAGTGAGAGATCACAACCCCACTGAGCTTAGGGAGAAACCGAGAACACAACTATAAAAATCATAACTGGGTTGGCTACCACCCAGCCAAAAATGACATTGTCCTCTCATGTGCAACCTATCTAGGAGGGTGCTACATTACAATGAATGTTTTTATATTGCAGAGTGAAAACCTCGGCGAGAGTAATATTGTTTTTAAAGAAGAATATAAAGAGGAGGATGAGGAGTATGGAGTGATGGAGGAGTTTTCAGAAGGACACAAGGATATGATGGAGCCACCTAATACCAGGAACCCACCAGAGAGATGTCCCCGTCCTCTGTATTCCCTGGATTCCACAAAGGAAGATCACACCATCAGTCACCATTACAAGGTTGGTGGGATGGAACATCTAGAACATGGACTTATGGAGGCAATGTGTTGATTTTTAAATGTGATGTCTCAATATTAATGCTTATATTCTACAGATGATATTTTCTCTCATTTTCTTTTTTTTTTAGTGGGAAGAACCAATAGATATAGAAATTGAAGTTAAAGTAGAAGAAGAAGAGACGTATGTGAGGGATGATCAGCAGTCTATGGAGGAGGATGGAATAACGGGGACATTTATAGAGGAGGACACTCCTACAGAGATCAGCACAGGTGGGTCATTAACACTAAATACATATCTCCACCCATACTGCTCACTGATTGGTCCAGAGTAGGGCAAGGACTGGGTGATATCAGCCTGTAATACCCTGGTCACTTTCCTGAGCTGTGTTCCCTGTCCTGTATTCCTGTATTTCTCTCTGATAATCTTCCTTCTCTGCTGCAGACACAATTTATGTATCTAGTCTGGATTTATGGAGATTCTGGGGTTCAGCTGGCAGCACAATGTTGCTGGACCTAGGCATGTGCTTTGGGTCTTCTACCTCATACCCGGGGTCTAGCAACATCTCTGACAGAACAATTCTCCCAGGGTTACTTGCTCTGTTATTTGCTGGCTGTGCCGGGTGGAGGGATATGTCTGTATAGTCTCAGACCCAAGTCACTGAGTGCAGTCTCAGGAGATGGGAGGCAGCGGTGTGGGACCTCTGCAACTTATCTCATATAAACATTTAAGCTTCCACTGATTACTGAATAAAATTAAGTCCTTACCCCTCAGTTTTACGTTGAGTACTCCTGACCCCTGCACTATATACTTTTATTCTGTGCATTACAAAGTCCTGACACTATAGTCCTAACTGTTACATGTAATATACATTATGTTGTACATTATATAGTCCTGACTTTGGCTCTCTACCCTCCAACCACTGCTATATATTTACAGTATGTACACATAATATGTATTCTCATTTGTTACACCCATTTCCTACCAGCTGAACATTTTATATCTGATGATTTGATTGGAGCACAGACTTTTACATGTTGATAACAATGTGATAACATCCTCAAACATTTGCAACCTTAAACAGAAAGTGATAATGAGGGAGGAGTCAATAACCCAATGATGGTGGTCTTCAGGATCAGTCCAGTCTTCATCTTGGTTGTTCTCCCCCCATCCTCACTCTCTGACCTCTGGTGGGGCTCAGTCCCAATGTTATTCATGACTCAATCATGGACTAAATAAGGAAGTGCAGGACTTCTTGTGTTGGGAAGATGACAGTGAGTGGTAGAGGGGGTGGGGACACTCGTCCTATAATCCCCTCATCACTGTCACTGCTATAAAAGACAGTTCTCGTTGTTTCCTCACTGTCTGACTAAGGTCCATGAATAAAAAAATGAACTGGTTGGAGATTCAGAGATCCTCAGAGACAAAGCTGCCTGATGTGGGCGGAGACCTGGTTTAGGGGGAGCCAATCTGCTCATGTCTAGTAATGATCTTTTTACTTCTATTTTAGTAGATGGACGGGAGATGAGGAAAACCTCAGAGGATTGTCTCACTTTGTCTCCAGACTGTAAAGTAGAAGATGAGGACATCACACAGTATAGTCCAGGAGAAAACCCGGCTACCTCAAATGTCCATCCGGCACCACACAGTGTAGATGGACCATCGTATTCCTCTTATCCTGAGGAACCTCAGACTGTGAGGGACGGTGCCGTCCTTCCAACAGATAAGAGCCTTTCCTGTACTGAGTGTGGAAAGCGTTTCCATTTTAAATTCAATCTTGAAGAGCATAAAAGATCTCACACAGATGAGAAACCATATTCCTGTAGTGAGTGCAGGAAATGTTTTTTGAAGAAGTCCTATCTTTTCAGACATCACAGATATCACACAGGGGAGAAGTCCTGTCCTGACTCCAGGAATTACTTTGTAGAAAAATCAGAACTTATCACACATCAGAGGTCTCACTCAGGTGAGAAGCCATATTGCTGTCCTGAGTGTGGGAAATGCTTTTCAGTGAAGTCTCATCTTTACTCGCATCAGATATTGCACTCAAGGGAGAAGCCGTATTCCTGTCCTGAGTGTGGAAAATGTTTTTCACAGAAGTCCCATCTTTACAGACATCAGAGGTTGCACACAGGTGAGAAGCCGTATCCCTGTCCTGAGTGTGGGAAATGTTTTTCATGTAAGTCCACTCTCGACACACATCATAGATTGCACACGGGGGAGAAGCCATTTTCATGTTCTGAGTGCGGGAAATGTTTTTCAGATAGGTCCAGTCTTCACAGACATCAGAGATCTCACACTGGGGAGAAGCCGTATTCCTGTTCTGAGTGTGGGAAATGTTTTGTATATAAATCAGAATTTGTCATACATCTGAAGTCTCACACGGGGGAAAAGCCATACTCCTGTCCTGAGTGCGGGAAATGTTTTTTAAAGATGTATAATCTTTCCGTCCACCAGAGGTCTCACACAGGGGAAAAGCCGTATTCCTGTTCTGAGTGCGGGAAATGTTTTTCACAGAATTCCTGTCTTTACAAACATCGGAGATCGCACACGAGGAAGAAGCCATATTCCTGTCCCGAGTGAGGGAATTGTTCCTCATTAAAGTCCTGTCTTCCTGTACATCAGGGATCCCACACAACCCTCGAGGTGTATTAGTGCCTTGAGTGCGGGAAATGTCTTCTATATGAATGTTGCTGGACATCACATCTCTCATGTGGGGAAGAAGCACACCCTGATATACACCTCAGATATACTCCATGGCTGATCATCATCATGTAAGAAACAGTTCATAAGGAGATCAGAGATCACCAAAGACATGAATGAAGTGTTGTACCGTGTTGTCCATTGATAGTCGTAGAAAAATAAAAATGTCATTACCTTTCATTGGCTGAGTACATTTTGTGACATAAGCTTTTGTTAATATTTAGAGGTCTATTTTTTAAAAATTCATCGTATAAATTGGACAAGGTTTCATCCAGCCATAATAAATACTGGCCATGTTTTATTTAACACAGTGATTTCCTATAGTTGTCAGCTCCATCTAGTGGTCATAATGTGTTAATCCGCTATTCTAATTTTCTGATGGAGGTATTTCAGTAAAAAATTATGGCCCTTTAGTTTCCTCTGTCAGGCATGGTCGCTTCTTAATAACTGGGATCATACTTATCCGTACAGTAGACATTGAAGGAGATACGTTAATCACACCCATAGTAATGGTAAATTAACCTTTGACCTAAAACTCAAAATACCGCATTTGGTCACTAGATAGCGCTAAGTATCATAGGAATTAGTGCCATCTACGTAGTTGCCAAATACAATATTTTCCATTTTAGATCAATGAAAATAGCCTAATAACATTTGTTTTTTTTATCCCTATTCACACAGAAGGGATGTAGATGCACTGTCACTGGGTGAATTGCCATGCAGAATATTTATAAATAATAAAGATGCAGCGCTTCAAATCAATGAATTACACAATATGTGACAATAAAGTTAAAAAAAAAAAAAACTGTAAAAAAAAGTATACAAAAGTTACATTTAGGTTATTCAACAGTGCCATGCATAAGAAGGTTAATCCAGTCCACAATAGTAGGGAAGGTGCACAAATATAAAATAGTGAATCAGATGAAATCGTCACGCTTTAAAGTGAAAGACCTTCACTTTCCTTTGTGAAAAGTCCATATAGACACAGGTGGTTCTCAGTGCACTCCAACCATAAGTGCTCCTTATCAGAACTTGTTGACCTCTTCAGAGCTAATATGGAATGTGTGACCGAAATTACTCAAAGACAAGACATGAAAGATACTCTCATAGCGTAAAACTGTATAGTGAAAGTGTATTCGAAAATTAAAATGCACGCTCACATGTTGATAAATCAAAACTGGCTTTATGAACGTTTGTGGCTCCAAATGGCGTTCCTACAGGCTTGTAAATGAACAGTTCCAAACATCCAGTGAGCTCCGTGTGTGTAATGACATCCCCGTCGTAGGCTCCACCCTACACATTTCGTCAGAGATGACGTCGTCTGGGGGACGGGCAAATTTTCAATAAAAAGAAGCCTTGTCCACACCCAAATGAGCTACCTCTTCAAAATTTATTAAGTATATGTAATGCAAGATAAAAAATTAAACAGCATCACACACCCAAAGTCCCCGCACTACTCCTCCCCCACCCTACATTCCAACCGTCTCCTGCTGATATCAAATCTCCGGATTGTTGAAGCATGTTTTCAGAATTTGACAGTGGGGGATTGCAGCAATCTGATACAGCAGGAAAGGTGGGGAGGGGGTCCAGTGGATGGCTCAAACTGATGGAGGCTGGGGAGAGAGAGCTGCTGAAATGAGGGGAAAAAAGCCATGGGAGAGGCAGGAGGAGCCCAAGCCACAGCCGCATATGCCCACAGTCAGATCGAGAGCTGGAGCTGGTGGAACCCGTCATGCAGGGTAGTTTCCCGCACTGCTCCTATGTGAACTCACTCAGCCTCAAAATCACTGGGTTCACATAGGAGGGGGGGGCTGCATGCGATTCAGACAGGAATGGCATCACAATCCTGTTCAAATCGCATTCAATTCTTTGCAGCGTGATTTGCTCCCATTCATTTTGTATGGACACAAATCATACCACAAAGTATTCTTACTTGGTATCAGCGAGAACTTGACCTAAAATATCCATACTCGTACTGGCCAATAAAAAAAGGATATCGGTGCATCTGTAAGATATTGTAAGGGGGAGAGGATATGCATTTGGGTGGCAAAAATATGAATGCAATCTATACACTGGGGGGGGGGATGGACTGTAGACTATGCAAGGCAGTGCCCTGCACATGGGGTACCTTTTCTGTGATCCTCAATGCCCCTGGATGAGGTGGAGGCCACGATCAGGTGAAATCAACCTTAAGGCGTGCCTCTGACTTAGAGATGAGCCGTGCACCGTATGCAGTTAATGTCTGTGTTAATTCCCAGTAGAACTTGCAGTCCCATATTCTACATACCTTGACTGTGAAGTGTTGCATTTATGTTGGACCCTGCTGAGCCTTTGTCCCCTCCACTTGTCCAGTGTACATCTGCCACCTCACTCCCATTGACAGAATGGGGTCCCACATGAGCACCTGCACGGACCTCATTAATGCTCTTATTTAATTCCTCACTCTCCCTCCCATACCATACGACTGGGCTGAGGGTTTCCAAAATGCAGGATCAGTCCTGGTTGCTTTGGGAAACCGACTGCTGGGAAGGAGGCCAGAGCACTGACCCCCCTCGCTACTAGAGAACATCTCCACTTGCCCAGGTACCACGCTTCATGACAGACTGCTATTCTCTTTAGACCAGTCCCTTGGTTACCCGTACCAACTGCTCTCTTCCGTTACTCCTATGCAGAGTTAACCTCTTGCGACTGACTGCTTCATACACTGTAAGCGCTTTAACTCACCCAAGTCAGCTTAGCTTGTCTGCCATTTGACCGTCGTGCACCCCTTTTGTAACTTCAGACCGTTTTGTCACGTTTTTTTGGGCTGTGTTCGATATGTGCAATGAGAGATCACACAAATACTTAAAAGTATTACATTTATTAAAAGTATAAAATATAACAAGATATAAAATATAACAAGAATACTTAACTAAAGATGCTGTTTCTGCCACGGGGCCCTCCAAAAAGGCGTGGCATGGCAATCAGACCAGACACTTGCATGTTACATGATGAAGCTCTGGATGAGACAAATTTATTCCAGTTTGGGCTGTGGTATTTAGACTTACTGACTTCTCCTCCTCCAAGACTAGATTTTGGAAACAAAATGACAGCCTATTGCAGACTCCTGCGGTTATAGAAGAAGTCCAAAAAGAGCTATGTACTTCCAGACCAATGACCAGCCCGACTGCGATAGAAGGATTCTGTGGGAAGCCCACAAGGTGGTTATCAGGGGAATTCTTCTCAAGCATGGGTCACGGCTCAAACGGCAACGTGAGAGAACCTTTTGTATCTCCTCGATGATATCCACAAACTAGAATCCCAACATAAACAGACCCAGACTCCAGCACTCGAACGGGACCTTCTGTCCCTTCATAAACAAACATCAGACCTACTACAATACAAGGCCAAAGCGGAGATACAACGATGTTGCAGACTTAACTACGAATCAGGAGACAAATGCAGTAGACTGTTAGCCCACTCAATCAGAGAGCAAAAATTGGCTTCCTATGTACCTCAAATTATTACCTCTCAGGGCCACAAAGCCGTCAACAGATTGCCCAAGGCTTTCGAGAATTTTATTTTTCTCTCTACAACTTGCCAGAACAATCTCCACCTCAGACCCAAATAGAAGATTACATTGCGACATCCCAACTTCCCCAACTGTCCCCTGAAGTACGGGAAGACCTGGAAGCACCAATAACTTTAGATGAACTTCAGACTGCACTTAGTCTCACAAAGACAGGCAAAGCTCCAGACCCAGACGGCTTCTCGCTTCAGTACTACAAACTATTCCTCCCACTTATTGGTCCCCATATGGCAGAACTGTTTAATCAATTAGGATCGACAACACTCTTCCCGAGAGATTCCTTAAAAGCTCACATCACATGATTCCTAAGGAGGGAAAAGATCCATAATGCTGTGGTAGTTACAGAGCTATCGCACTCTTGAACTGTGGCCTTAAACTATTTACAAAGATCATCGCCCTACGTATTGCACAACATCTACAACCGCTGATTAATTTAGATCCAGTGGGTTTTATCACATCTAGAGAATAACACGCGATAACACACTCAAAGTGTTGAATCTTTCCACACAGCAAAAACATCAGGATCTCCATATGTGATCATAGGAACGGACACTGAAAAAGTATTTGATGGCGTAAATTGGCGTTTCATGTTTGCCGCTTTACGCAACATAGGCTTGGGGGAACATATGCTCCAATCGATAACCAAGACCTATTCACATCCGACCGCACAAGTAAAAGTTAATGGGTTTCTGTCATACCCTTTTCCCCATCACGAATGGGATGCGGCAGGGATCCGCTATCCGCTATCTCCCCGCTATTGTTTGCCCTCTCGTTAGAACCCTTCCTTAGCAATATCCGTCTAAACATTACTGGAGTCAAAGTGGGCAACGCGCAACATAAAATCTCAGCGTACATGGTCGACCTGCTCTTCTCCCTCACTAATCCGTCAATCTCTCTGACAAATCTTATCAGGGAATTTGAAACCTATGGTCTACTGTCCAATCTGAAGATTAATTTTGGCAAATCGGAAAATATGGGGGTGACAATATCCCCTGTGTTACTTCGGTCCTTAAAACTAACCTTCAAGTTCAAATGGACGGATACAGCCCTGAAATATCTTGGAACATTTATCCCTTCAGATCTATCTCGGGTCTTCAAACTCAACTTCCCTCCTCCTCACTAGAACTTGTATCTTACTAGAGACTTGGCATCGGGTACTACACTCATGGTTTGGTCGATGTAATCTGCTTAAGATGCGTATCTTACCCAAATATTTATACTTTTTCCAAACCTTACTAATCAAGATATCTTCCACTTACTTTCAACAAGTTCACTCCTTGTTCCTCAAATTTATATGGGCACACAAGCAACCTCACACTCCCCAATGCCAATTAACTCTACCTAAACAGTATGGGGGCATTGCCCTACCTGACGTACTAAAATACTACCAGGCAGTTCACCTAGGCAGACTCATAGACTGGAACCGCCATTCGGCCGGTAAACTATGGGTTCAAATTGAACAAGCCCAAACTGATATTATGCTAAAGGGAGCACCTTGGTGCTATGACACTCTATCGTTGGACCCGAAGGTGCACCCTTTAATAGGTCCCACTGTCAATCTATGGTCGCAAATATTCACAAAGACCTCTCTCTCAACCATGGACTCGCCCCTAATGCCCATCCTTGGAAACCCTTGTTTCCTCCCTGGTCTGACCGGCCATTATTTTCATATTCTACGACAAAACAACTGCTTCCGAGCATCACACTTTTTGCTATCAGAGAACTGGCCCTCCATCTCCTGTTTGATGGACTCATCCAGCTTCTTCCACCTACCATTTTGGAGTGCTTTACACTTCATCGCTTTCTCCATTTCCTTCAGAACCCTAGGAGATTCGGGGGGTCCCAACTGTCCACATTTGAGGAATACTGCCCAGAGGGCGTATTACCACGAGTACTCCCAAAAATGTATGACTCACTCAATACCCCTATAAATCAGCCGCATCTACCATGGGTAACTGAATGGGAAAGGGAAGTGACTCATACATTTTCACCTATCCAAAGACAACGTATTATTAGGTTTTTGCTGAAGTCATCCATCTGCACAAAAATCCAGGAAACCAACTACAAAATTCTGACGTGGTGGTATCGTACCCCGCAGCTGTTACATAAATTCCATCATGAAGTAGCTGATCGTTGTTGGAGATGCCGGGAGGAGGGAGGTACAATGCTGCACATTTTTTGGTCCTGTCCTAGGATAGTGCCTTACTGGAGGGAAATACGGAACATTATTCCAAAATTCACAGACCTTATTATTCCAGATGATCCACCATTTTTCTTACTACACGCTACATCTATTCCAGCAAAAAAATATAACAAATCAATACTGAGACATCTGCTGAATGCAGCTAAATCATGCATCCCTCTTAAATGGAAAGATGCATCATCCCCGACTATTAGATGCTGGCTACATAAAGTGGATGAAATCAAGAAATTTGAAGATCTCACACTTTCAGCACAACATAAACAAGAAAAATATTCTGAGCTGTGGAGAATATGGAATTTGTTTATCCTTTCTGAAGAAGGTCTAACCTTGCTTGGCCCTTGACTATTGAACAGCTAATTCAGTGGCAGCCTCCAACTCAGGACCCCCTCCCTCTCTTTCCTCCCCCCTCCCTTCTTTACTCACCCTCCTTCCCTCTTCTTCTTCTATTCTTCTCTGCCTTTCTAATCGAATCTTCTCCTTTCTCCTCTTTTTGTGTATTTGAGATAATGCAAAATAGTGAAGGTAATTCCGGGACTTGCTACCAGTAACCTATCCTTTAGGGATTATGCTACATAGTTTAGTCCCCTATGGAATGTACAGTGACACTGTTGTGTATATTTCACCCTAAACCTTCTGATATACATTGTCTTATTCCTATGCAACTGTAATGTATGTAATGTATTTGTTTTATATTGTTCCTGTGGTGACCTTTTGGTGGTTTAAACAAAAATATTTGAAAAAAAGAAAGAAAAAAGTTCCCCAGCTAGGTGGTTGGACATAGGAAAGGCCACCCCTCCCCCTTTCACCAGGACACCACACAGCACTCTCAATCCCTCTTCTTCCATCACACACAGGGCCCCTGATGACTCTCACACAACCCCCACACGCAGGACCCCTGATGACTCTCATACAACCCCCACACACAGGGCCCCTGATGACTCTCACACAACCCCCACACACAGGGCCCCTGATGACTCATACAACCCCCACACACAGGGCCCCTGATGACTCTCACACAACCCCCACACACAGGGCCCCTGATGATTCTCATACAACCCCCATACACAGGGCCCCTGATGACTCTCATACAACCCCCACACACAGGCCTCCTGATGACTCTCATACAACCCCCACACACAGGACCCCTGATGATTCTCATACAACCCCCACACACAGGGCCCCTGATGACTCTCATACAACCCCCACACATAGGGCCCCTGATGATTCTCATACAACCCCCACACACAGGGCCCCTGATGACTCTCGTACAACCCCCACACACAGGGCCCCTGATGACTCTCATACAACCCCCACACACAGGGCCCCTGATGATTCTCATACAACCCCCCATACACAGTGCCCTCCACTCCCCTCCACCAGACACTACCACCTCTAAGAGTACCTGGATACACAGTGAGAAGCAATGACTTCTACATATCTAGGAGTGTGGAGAAGCCAGACACTCATTACCGGACACCACAGAGGTAGCATTGCCCCTTTTCTGGTCCTAAACACACTTACACTTTATGCTATGATTCTTGCGATTCAGATATCGCTGAACAAATAGCTAAGAAGAGTGACTGTGCTGGCAAATTGGATATACAGTACATATACACACACAGCACAAGGCCGTGTTCACGCTACGAGATGTTTCTCTGGGCTGCAGTTCCTCTGAGCTCCACAAGGTGGTGATCTCACTTCTACCCAGACAGGAAGTCTCTATGGAATACAGACAGGAAGTGATGTCAGGTACAGAGAGGAAGTTCTGGGTGAGAGGTGAGTCGGGAGGAAGTAGAGAGAAGACATTGCTGGAAGTGGCAGTAGAGGAGGTAATAAGATCTTATTTTCTATTTACACCCAGTAATCCCCCCGTCATGTCCGTCCTCTTCCTCCATAGTCACTGTGATGTCTTTTATCTCCAGCAGATGATGATACACACATATATAGTGTGGAAATGTAGAATAACCCCGTATATTACAATGAGGGAATTTATGGTCTGTACCACGAGGGGAGTTATTGATGTCAGTAAATGTCGGTTCCAGACATTGTATGTGGGGGGAATGAAATGATAATTAAAGGTTGGGATTAGGGAAGATTTCTGTAAGATTTTACACAGGAATGATCAGCGCCCCTCCAGAGACACTATGATGAGTCTCACAATAGGAGTCTGAAAAGGACTGGATTTTGGGGGGATGAGATGGTGAACCCGGAGGAGGGGGAATAAAAAGGAATTTTTCAGCTCAATACAATTGCTCCGGCTGGACTGAATATTGATATTGTGTTGTTTGTTTTTGATTTATTTATTTTTTATAGTTTTTTAATATCGTTTTACCAGTTATTAAAGGATTGTAAGGCTTCGTTTTGTTTTTTTTTGTTTTTTTTTTTAATAACAAACATATCATACTTACCTCCACTGTGCAGCTCGTTTTGCACAGAGTGGCCCCGATCCTCCTCTTCTGGGGTCCCCGGCGGCTCTTGCGGCTCCTCCCCAGCATCGTATAACCCCCTAGGAGAAGCTCTCTCCCGGGGGGTTACCATGCGGGCGCGCTCCAGAATCCAGAATTCGGCGTCCATAGACGCCGAATGTAGGACTCGGCCCCCGGGTCATTGGATTTGATTGACAGCAGCGGAAGCCAATGGCTGCACTGCTATCAATCTATCCAATCAGGACACGAGACACCGGCCGGAGCTGGTGTGCTCCTTCCTGTCGTGAGGATTTCGGGGCTCAGGTAAGTATAAGGGGGGCTTGGGGGCGCTGCTGCAGTAAAAAAGGTTTTTCACCTTAATGCATAGAATGCATTAAGGTGAAAAACGGCGAGGGTTTACAACCACTTTAATGAATATAAATACAGTTTTACATGAATTTAGTGCTTCATGATATAGAAGATAAGTTATATAGATGACTAAGGAATCTGGAGGGAGGGAGTAGGACCTGCCAAAATCCTTGCTTGACAAATATTAGCATTTTCCAGTAGAAACAGTCAGATCAGAAATGTCGGATGTCACCAGGTTATGAGAGGCACCCTCTCTGATTACATCTAAGCGGTATCCGGCCCGCCATCCACCAGAGTATCTGCGGCTAGGGCTCTGGTGGTAAATTAGCACTTCTGCGCCTTATGCTGGTATTCCCCATTTACAAACTATAGAGGTGTCTATTGGTTCACAGTTATGAGATTGGGGGGGGGGGGCGAATAGTTCCAGCAAAGGTGGTGAAACAGTCAACAGGTCCCATAACGTATGGTCAAAAGTAAATGGATTCAAACATGCTTGGGACAAACCTAGATCTATACTGAGACAAAAAAATGTAAAAAAAAAAACAAAAAACATGAAAAAAAACAAACAAAATGGGCAGACTTGATGGACTACTCGGACTTTTTCTGCCGTCACTTTTATATGTTTCTATGGGTCGTTAACCCTTCACATGGGGTACCTTTTATTGTGCCATGCTCATCAATGCCCCAGGACAAGATGGGGACTGCTTTCAGTGAGATTCAACCTTAAAGTGGAATTTCACCCAAAAGGGGAAGTTCTGCTTGTTTGCATCCTACACTCCACTGCCACATTCGGCACTTTTTTGGGGGGAGCGGGTACCTGGATTTGGGGGGGGGAGCGAGCATTGACCGCAAGACTTCACTGCTGGTTCCCCTAGTTACGATACCTATATCACTGGATCCCTGTACAGGTAAGTGTCCTTATATTAAAAGTCAGCAGCTACAGTATTTGTAGCTGCTGGCTTTATTTTTGGGGGGGGGACTGGAGCTCCTCTTTAAAGTGGTTCTCCATCTTGAGATGGCCGTACACCATGTACACATGAGCAAATAGCCTGGACCCCAGTTAACCCTCTGGTCCCGGGTCAATGCACACCCTGACTGTAATTTGTTGCAATTAGGAGGGACATGCTGAGCCACTCCACCCATCCAGTGTATCTCTGTTACTTCACTCCCAGTAACAGAATGGGGTCCCATCATGCACCTAATCGGGACCTCATGCTTGCACCTAACTAACTCTTCCACTTCAGTACCTAGTGGCTGGTCTGAGGGCCTTCTGCTGTGCTGATCATCTGCTCCCGTTGTTATTGGAGATGGACCACTTGGGGATGGAACCCCAGAAGTAATATCCTCACTGCTAGAGGACACACCTCCTATCACAGGTACCATGCTTCAACGCAGGCTGCTTGTACTGGTTGCTAGACTCCCATTACTCTTGGTAACCACTTGCTCGTACCCTTTAGCATATTCAAGTGTTTGTAACCCTAAAAATATATATATATATATATATATATATATATATATCCTGTTTCTTTAACCACTTAAGGACCAGCCGCCGCAGTTATACTGCGGCAGGTTGGCTCCCCTGGGCGAATCACCATTCCTGTAAGTTGGCCGCTTTAAAAGTTGTAGGGGGCACGCCCGCGACGCTGATGCGCGTGGCGGTCAACCGCAATCGCTCCTGACAGAGACAGAACGGAGATCTGTCAATGTAAATAGACAGATCTCCGTTCTGTCAGGGGAGGAAAGACAGATCTCCTGTTCCTACTGATTAGGAACAGCAATCGGACTCCTCCTCCAGGCAGTCCCACTCCCCCCACAGTTGGAAACACTCCCTAGGTCACGCATTTAACCCCTTGATCGCCCCCTAGTGTTTACCCCTTCCCTGCCAGTGACATGTATACAGTAATCAGTGGCAGGTCAGACGAACGGACCTCTCCCCCTCCTGTCAATCAGATGTTACACATTGGTTCACGCCGTGTGTTGTTATGACAACACTACAGCATGGACCGCTATGGCAACAAGTGACAAACAAATGTCACAGCGGCACTGCCGAGTCGGACCTTGGTTACTTATCTCTGTGACCTGACCCCAAACAAAGATATCCTATAGGGGACATGTTGCAGGATGGGCATAACAAAATGATCAGCTATAGGGGATGGGGGAATTAACCCTTACAGTATGTCATAGAATCAGGAAGTAGTGTGTCTGCACTAATAGCATCCCTGTAATAACCTATTGTCAAACTGGCCTGGGGGGGGGGATCTATGTTCTTAGGATAGATGAGTATGGTATCCAATTAATCTAGTATCAATAAACCAGAATAAAGGGGTCGGCGCCGCTCACAGTCACGCCCAGTCCCGCCCTATGATGGACATAACACAGGTCCAGGGGCGGGACTGGGCGTGACGGCGGCGCCGGAAAAAGCCGAGAACACTCGAGTATGTGTATCTCGGCTCCCTGCAGTCTCGGCACCATTTTTGAATCTACCCACGAAAATTCTATTGTACACTGAAGCCTATTGGCTACAGGGATTGGCGACCCTTCCCCGCTCTCCACTGAACACAGAGAAATGTTCAGTTTCCACCCGCCGCCACCGCCAACCCTCCGCTCTGCCCCTTGTGACTGTCCGACGAGCGCCACTGATGGAAGGACCGGGGCTCGCTGGCTGGGGACAGTGCACTGATGGTCCTGGCTCCCCCTTGTGATGAGCGGGGACACAGTCACACTGACGGAAGGACCGGGGCTGCGCTGGCTGGGGACAGTGCACTGATGGTCTTGGCTCCCCCTTGCACCCCCTCCCCCTGTGTCACCACCATACTTGTTTCCCCCCTCCCCCCATGCCACCACTATACCTGCAACCCCCTCCCCCTGTTTCACCACCATACCTGCACCCCCTCCCCCCATATCACCACCATACCTGCTTCCCCCCTCCCCCTGTGTCACCACCATACCTGCTCCCCCCCCGTGTCACCACCATACCTGCTCCCCCCCCCGTGTCACCACCATACCTGCTTCCCCCCTCCCCCCGTGTCACTACCATACCTGCTTCCCCCCTCCCCCGTGTCACCACCATACCTGCTTCTCCGCTCCCCCGTGTCACCACCATACCTGCTTTCTCCCTCCCCCGTGCACCACCATACCTGCTCCCCCCTCCCCCTCATGTCACCACCATATTTGCAACCCCCTCCCCCCCATATCACCACCATACCTGCAGCCCCCTCCCCCCATATCACCACCATACCTGCCCCCCCTCCCCCATGGCATCACCATACTTGTTCCCCCCATGTCGCCCATATACCTACACCCCCTCCCCCATGTCAACACCATGGCTGCACCCACCTCCCCCCCATGTCAACACCATGCCTGCATCCCCCTCCCCCCATGCCTGCACCCCCTTCCCCAAGTCACCACCATGCCTGCACCCCCTCCCCCAAGTCACAACCATGCCTGCACCCCCTCCGGCCTAGTCACCACCATGTCTGCACCCCCTCTGGCCTAGTCACTACCATACTTGCACCCCCCCAAATCACCACCATGCCTCCACCCTTCCCCAAGTCAGCCTGTAACACCCCAAGTCACCATGCCTCCACCCACACACCTCTCACTCCTTGTCACCACTCTTGAGGAGATGTAGCTAGACTGCAGCCAACACTCCATCTGCAGCCAACACTCCACTGGGGGCACTGATTTGAGGCACTCCGCTGGGGACACCTGATGTAAGAGGCACTCCGCTGGGGACACCTGATGTAAGAGGCACTCCACTGGGGACACCTGATATAAGAGGTACTTTACTGGGGACACCTGATGTAAGAGGCACTCCACTGGGGATACCTGATGTAAGAGGTACTGTCCTGGGGACACCTGATGTAAGGAGGCACTCCGCTGGGAATGCCTGATGGAAGGAGGCACTCTGCTGGGGGGATCCATGAGTGGTCTTGTTTCTGATTTAAGTTCATGTCTTCTCAAAATACACAGACTCTGGGAACTGGAGGTTCCATATCCATATTTGGAGCCTCTATGCCTCAAACCAGCAATGACTGTAGATGTTAATGTAATCCGCTCAAATCACTGGGGTCCCCTGCCATAATGTGTTGGTTGTAAGTAGGTCTCCTGCTATAGTCTGTTGCCTACTAGTCTGAGGTGGGGTGAGATTACTGTTCATTATGCTAATTAACTCACCTATTGTTTTGTCTGTCTGCTAGCAAACCATTGTGGGAAGTTTATGCTTATGATGTGTATTGTACTTTTATCCAGGGTGAGGGGCTTAGTACCGAATAGTCTGGGTGGGTACTGAGTCACCCAGGTGGCTAGTTATTTATTTAACTTAATGCTTATAGTATATGTTGGTTGTTGTTTAGCTATGGTAATAATATTCCTGTGTACAGTTTGTATTGTTAGGGTAATATGATCAGGAGGGGGTGTCCTTCTGTAGGGTATAAAGTATGGGTCTGAGTTTCAATAAAGAGTAATTCCTTTGGAGTTTACCTCATATCTTGTATGTGTACGAGGTTTGGGATAAGAAGAGCTGGTATTAGCTCTCGGTCTGCTTAGAATGGTTTGGAGGGCAGGAGGTGCTCTTTGGCAGATGGAAGCACCTAGTCGGCGTTCCATCACAGGCAGCAAATAGGCAATCATTACAATATGCAACCAACACAATAATGGAGTGCAAGGGTCAGGAGTATGGAGCATAGAGCCCCTTACATTGCTGGTCAGGAAGAAGAAAACATTCCCCAGCCTGCCATGAAGAATAAATGTCATCGTTGGTGTCAGAGGGAGGAAAATACTGAGGGTTCTGAGAGAAGTAGAGAAGATGAGGGGTCTCTGAGAGTGTACTGCACTGCATCTGAAGGACTCTGGAACCCCTGAGAACAAAGTGTAGCTGAAGGACTTTGGGGGCCTCTGAGAAAGTAATCAGGGGTAGTCAGGCTGCAAGGCTCTGAAGTAGGGGGGCTGTAGGGTTCAGGGGGGCTGTGGTCTCTGATGGTTGTCCCACCTGCATTTACTTTTCAGACTGCCTCCTCAAAGAACTCCTACCAGAAAGTGAAGGCATCCTTCATCTTACCATCTCACTGGTCAAGTGATATGTTCCAGGATATAAAGTGGAATGAAGAAGGATACTTGTTCTTAGAGGAGGTCTGTTTGTGCAGCATCTTCCAATGGGTGGCCAGTCCAATACTTTCCCATGACACAGGCTCTGCCCGGGGCTGAGCCCCCAGGAACCTACTGCCACTCTGTTCAATGTCCTGGATATTACAGTATACTTGGCAACCAAGAAAACAAACGCCTTCCCCCTGCTGTTCTTCTCCTACCCACACTTGGCTGCCATTGGAGGGAAGAGAAAAGAAGACTCCTCACCCATAGGTCTCTTCCCCACCAGCAGCATGCTTTCCAATCCAATCCCTTCTCTTACTGCAGAGAGTAACAGTGACATCACTCCTGTCAGTCAGCAGGCTGCCAGAGATTGGAGCCTTGCAGCCGAAGTTCTGGCAATTATCCTGATTAGCCGGCAACTCCGGCCAAAACTCAGCAAGTTCCCCTTCCTGGATATCATGATGACCCTACATTGACCTCACAGCACTGCCTCAGAGCACACAAGTCAAATCATATTTATCATTTCTTTACTGCAGATCTAAAACTAATCAAAACCAGTTTAGAAACCAAACAAACCCAACAGAGAAAAGAGAATTTCTGATTTCATGTTTTCATTAAAGTGTAGCAAACATTAAACAATCCAGACTAAATGTGTTCCCATGGGGGCAGTAGTTCTTCAATGTACAACGACCCTCCTATTACCCCCCTCACATCCACATCCTATTATTGTGTGACCAATACCATCCAAATAATTCTTACTTTCATTTCCCAAAGTTATCGATCTACAAGGAGACCTGTATAGATCAAATGACGGCACAAATGAGGATGGAGGAGGACCGGAGTCACATGACTGAGAAGATACTAAACCTCACCCTGGAGATCATCTACCTGCTGACCGGAGAGGTGAGGAGGATTCTGGGAGGTCACATGACATCACTCTTATCTCTATTAATAAAACACAGACCTGACCGGAAAGGTGAGGAGGATTCCGGGATTCTAACATAATTTTTCTATTGGTTCCTTAATACAGAGATTTCCTCTTGTGAAGTCAGGTGATCATATGGCCGTCACAGTGCCTCCATGTGACTCCCTAAAACCTGAGAGACACAAAATGCAAAAGATTCTAGAAGTCACCAAGAAGATGATGGAGCTGCTGACAGGAGAGGTGAGCGGTGCTGGGAATTCTGGGACATTATCCAGTAACAGACAAGGGATGTGTCTGGATGGTGACTGTATCATTGTGTGTGTCAGGTTCCTATAAGGTGTCAGGATGTCACTGTCTATTTCTCCATGGAGGAGTGGGAGTATTTAGAAGGACACAAGGATCTCTACAAGGACGTCATGATTGACAATCAGCCGCCCCTCACATCACCGGGTAAGAGGAAACTTTAGTGTAAAGGAGAGAGCAGTACGGAGGGTCCACCTAGATCCCCCATCATCTGATAAACACATAGAAACAATGTATTCAGTCAGTGTGTGTGTTTCCTACAGATAGATCCAGTAATGGGAACCCACCAGAGAGATGTCCCCGTCCTCTGTATTCCCGGGATTCCACACAGGAAGATCACACCATCCCTCTCCATCATCAGGTAGATGAGGAACAATCACTGATAGTATCATTAAGATCTGTACATTATCGGCATTGTTACAACTGATGTCATTTTATGCTATATTCAGAGTGGAAACCTGAGAGAGTCTAAAGTTGAGGTTAAAGCAGAAGAAGAAGAGATGTATGTGAGGGATGATCAGCAGTCTATGGAGGAGGATGGAATAACGGGGACATTTATAGAGGAGGACACTCCTACAGAGATCAGCACAGGTGGGTCATTAACACTAAATACATTCCTCCACCCATACTGCTTTCTGATTGGGCCAGAGTAGGGTGGGGACTGGGTGATATCAGCCTGTAATGCCCTGGTCGCTTTACTGAGCTGTGTTCCCCATCTTGTATTCCTGTATTTATCTCGGATAATCTTTCTTTTCTGTGCTGCAGACACAATTTATGTATCTAGACTGGATTTATGGAGATTCTGGGGTTCAGCTGGCAGCAACATATTGATGCAGTAATATGGCTTTACTTTCATGGAGAAATACATTACATGTCTTTTTATCATAGGACAGGAAGAGAATACAAAGGAGTGCACACTTAGATACAGAGGGTACTTCCTCTCATATCAAAGAATACATGAACTATACATTATAATACTACAGCACCACCTACTGGATATATAGGTATAATGCATATATATAGTTAAGTTTATATAACTTGCTGTTGCTTTTCCAACAGTCATTTCATTGGTTTACTTGTTGCCATGCTTTGTTTAATGATTGTGCCATTCTGTTATCACCTCCAGTTACAGAATATGAATCTCATAAGACATTAAATCGAGAATGTTACCAATTCTCCAAGGGAGGCAAACTTTTGAACACAACTGTATACTCTGTTATAGTATTACATACTGTAATTCTGATGCAATATAGTTTTAATTGTTGTAGCCTGTACATTATGTTGTATGTTGTATAGGCTTGACTTCTCTCAGGACATGCAGGACTTCTTGTGTTGGGAAGATGGCAATGAGTGATAGAGGGGGTGGGGACACTCGTCCTATAATCCCCTCATCACTGTCACTTCTATAAAAGACAGTTCTTGTTGTTTCCTTACTCTCTGACTAAGATCCATGAATAAAGAAATGAACTGGTAGGAGATCAGAGGACCCATTTACTAGTTACCTTGAGGGTGGAATTGTAAGATCCTCAGAGACAAAGCTGCCTGATGTGGGCGGAGTCCTGGTTTAGGGGAACCAATCTGCTCAGGTCTAGTAATAATCTTTTTATTTCTATTTTAGTAGATGGACGGGAGATGAGGAAAACCTCAGAGGATTGTCTCACTTTGTCTCCAGACTATAAAGTAGAAGATGAGGACATCACACAGTATAGTCCAGGAGAAAACCCGACTACCTCAAATGTCCATCCGGCACCACACAGTGTAGATGGACCATCGTATTCCTCTTATCCTGAGGAACCTCAGACTGTGAGGGACGGTGCCGTCCTTCCAACAGAGAAGAGGTTTTCCTGTACTGAGTGCGGGAAGTGTTTCCGTTTTAAATCTGGTCTTATTGATCATAAAAGATCTCACACAGGGGAAAAGCCGTATTCCTGTTCTGAGTGTGGGAAATGTTTTTCACAGAAGTCACATCTTTGCAGACATCAGAGATCTCACACGGGGGAAAAGCCGTATTCCTGTCCTGAGTGTGGGAAATGTTTTTCAGATAAGTCCAATCTTTACAGGCATAAGAGATTGCACACGGGGGAAAAGCTGTATTTCTGTCCTGAGTGTAGGAAATGTTTTTCAGATAAGTCCGATCGTGACAAGCATCGGAGATCTCACAAGGCGCAAAAGCAGTATTCCTGTTCTGAGTGCGGGAAATGTTTTTCAGATAAGTCCAATCTTTACAGGCATAAGAGATTGCACACGGGGGAGAAGCCGTATTCCTGTCCTGAGTGCAGGAAATGTTTTTCACATAAGTCCAATCTTTACGCACATCAGAGATTGCACACGGGGGAAAAGCCATATTTCTGTTCTGCGTGCGGGGAAAGTTTTTCATGGAAGACCAGCTTTAGGATACATCAGAGATTGCACATGGGGGAGAAGCCACTTTCCTGTACTGAGTGTGGGAAGTGTTTCCAATTTAAATCTGGTCTTAATGAGCATAAAAGAACCTATACAGGGGAGAAGCCATATTCCTGTCCTGAGTGTGGAATTCCTTTGTAAAAAAAATCACAACTTGTCTCACATCAAAGGTCCCACACGGGGGAAAAGCCATATGCCTGTACTAAGTGCGCGAAATGTTTTTCACACAAGTTCAATCTTTACACACATCAGAGATCTCATACAAGTGAGCCTTATTACTGTCCAGAGTGTGGGAAATGTTTTTCATATATGTCACATCTTTACAGGCATCAGAGATCTCACATGGGGAAAAGCCGTATTCCTGTCCTGAGTGCGGGAAATGTTTTTCATATATGTCACATCTTTACAGGCATCAGAGATTGCACACAGGGGAGAAGTCATATTTCTGTTTTGAGTGCAGGAAATGTTTCTCATGTAAGTCCAATTTTAGCATACATCAGAGATCTCACACAGGGGAGAAGCCACTTCCCTGTCCTGAGTGAGGGGATTGTTCCTCACTGAAGTCCTGTCTTCCTGTACATCAGCGAGTAATTTGTTTCCTTACAAAGAAGGAATGGATGTGCACTTTCACCAGTGAATTACTATGCAGTTTTTTTTATAACTAGACCCCTGAGGCCGGGTTCACACTGCTGTGCTGTGGTTTGGCCTTAGCTTAGGTGTATGTGCAGTTTTCCTGTGGGTTACCTATGTTTTTAGCTGCTGTCCCATAGACTTCCATTCGTATTTGCCACGGTTTCTGAAAGCACACCAGATTCAGTGAAAAAAAATATTTGAATAAATTTAATTTCCATACCGTGCTCATAAACCACATTGACGTGTAAATATACAATAAAAAGTCCATCAACCACCACCAAAAATCTTCAATCAAGTGAAAGTGAAGTAATTCTGGTTTCGGTGAAGAATAAAGTGCCATCTTCCACCGATTAATGGACAAACATCCTACTCACCAAACCGATTTGACACCCATTACAGGTAGTCGAATGAGCAAGGGTGACCAAATAGATGTATCCTCCAATAGAAACGGCCCCCAAATGAAAGATCCGCCAACGAAGTTTCAATCATATATCAAAGAAACTTGATCTGGGCCTTATATATGTTCATAATCCATGCTATCTCTACTATTTACATGTTGTTTGTTCTTTAACCTGATTTTTTACTATCTGTTCCTTGTAGAGATATCTACACACGGTTTCCTCTGAAGTATACTCCTGAAGAAGCAGTTATACCACAAAACATGTTGAGGTTGAACTGACACAGGATAAGATCCACGGTCCTCCTGTCTGGGTGGACATGTGTCCAAGTGTTGGGTTCCCCTTCAGAGATTTTATACTGTGTATTATATATTTCCTCTTATAGGACCTTTTTTAATGATGATTGTTTGTCTTAAATAAATGTATACTTTTTTATAAATACGTATGTGAGTCCTTGCTGTACCATGAAGAGTCCGTAGTTGCCTCAGATCTTCTGCCTCAATTTTCAAATTGATAGGATGACGGTACATGTTTATGGTTTAGCAGCGATATTATTCATATATCAAAGAGAGAACTCCTCATGGTGCAGCTTGTAACTACTCATTACTCATAAAAAAGTATACACTTACAGTTTAGTAAACTTTAAAAAGCCCATGAACCCAGGCAGGCACTTCGATCGCATTCCACCTGCGCTCCAAAAGAATAGCGAAAGTGACCTGTCACGCACTAGATGACCCTGACGTGTTTTGTCAGCAACGTCTGACGTCATCAGGGGTCATGTCATATTTTTTTATGAGTAATAAATAGTTACAAGCTGCACCATGAGGAGTTCCCTCTTCTATATATGATTTAACCTTCGTTGGCGGATCTTTCATTTGGGGGCCGTTTCCATTGGAGGATACATCTTCCGTGTCACCCTTGCTCATTTGACTACCTGTAATGGGTGTCATATCGGTTTGGTGAGTAGGATGTTTGCCCATTAATCGGTGGAAGACGGCACTTTATTCTTCACAGAAATTGGAATGACTTCACTTTCACTTGATTGAAGATTTTTGGTGGTGGTTAATGGACTTCTTATTGCATATTTACACATGTCAATGTGGTTTATGAGTGCTGTATTGAAATGTAATTTATTCAATTTCTTTTTTCACACATAGACTTTTGGTCTCATTACGGGCTGCTCTTTGTATTCATTTGCATTTATTATTATTGTAATTGGTCTAGGGTGCGCGGCTAAAAGGAGGTATTTTTTTAACCCTATTCATCACATCAGATTCAGTACCCAGGATTTTTGGTGCGTTTTCAAAAAATGCAGCAAAAACAATAGAAGTCTACAGGACCTGGGGCTAAAACCAATGCGCAAAATGAACGAAAAACACAGATACACCCACACTGCGGCCAGACCACAGCACACCAGTGTAAACCCGGCCTAAAAGGCAGGGGACATTTATTTAATCACTTGCTGACCGCCCTATATCTGTTTTCCCACATATATACGTGATCTCACACTTCCGGGTCGCATGCGCGCAGCCAGCGGCTTGCTCCCGCTGTGTTATGCACAGTGAGAGCCGATTAGCTGGTACCGTGGACTCGAGGTCCGCCGGCACCCGCCAATTACACAGCCAGAACGTCAGTCTATGTAAACAAGGCAGATTGCCGCTCTGTCAGTACAGAGAGCATGGATCCTGTGTTCCTGAAAAGCAGAGACACAGATCTATGCCTTCCCCTAGTAAAAGCAACTCCCACACAGTACACAAGCACTGGCTAGGCACACAGCTAAGCCTTTGGTCACCCCTGATGTTAACCCCTTCCCTGCCAGTGTCATTAGTACAGTGACAGTGCATAATTTTAGCACCAATCACTGTATTAGTGTCACTGGTCCCCAAAAAGCGTCAGGTGTCCGATTTGTCTGCCACAATATCGCAGTCCCGCTATAAGTCGCTGATCACCGCCACTATTAGTGAAAAAAAAAAATCAGTAAAATATCTCAGATTTTATAGATGCTATAACTTTTGCGCAAACCAAACAATATCTGCAAATTGGGATTTTTTTACTAAAATTATGTAGCAGAATACATATTGGCTTAAACTGATGAATACATTTGATTTGTTACATTTTTTTTTTTTTTGTGGATATGTTTTATAGTAGAAAGCAAAAAATATTGTTTTTTTTCATCAAAATTGTCAGCATTTTTTATAGCGCAAACAATAAAAACCGTGGAGTTGATCAAATACCACCAAAAGACTATTGGTGGTGGGGGGGGGGACATCAGTTTTATTTGGGTACAACATCACACGACTGCACAATTGTCAGCTAAAGTGACGCAGTGCCATATACCCTGTTTCCCCGAAAATAAGACCTAGCGTGATTGTCGGTGATGGCTGCAATATAAGCCCTACCCCCCAAATAAGCTCTAGTTAAAGTCCTTGTAGGTCTTATTTTCAGGATAGGGCTTATTTTTGGGGAAACAGGGTAGGGCTTATATTGCAGCCATCATCAACAATCATGCTAGGTCTTATTTTCGGGGAAACAGGGTAGTAAAAAAAAGGCCTGGTCATGAAAGGGGGTAAATCTTCCAGAGCTGAAGTGGTTAAAGTGGGGGAAGTATGTAGCATCTAAATGAATAGACCTCCTAGTAATGTTATTACCAGTCTGCAGCTAGGGGGAGCTCTAATGTGACCACAGCACACACAGTGATCCCATCTAGCTCACATTAAGCCTTTCACTGCCAGAGCTGTTTTTGCATTATTTTTGCACACATGGTAAAATGCAGATTTTGGGCCTGAGGATTCGTTAAAACCCCCAAACATATATTTTCTGAAAGCAGAGGACCCGGAGAATAAAATGGTGGTAATTGTTAAGGTGTTCCTTTTTGACAAATGTCACCTTCATATCTGGGTTTATTTTCTACTTTTTCCTCCATTTTCTATGGTGTGATCTTTTCTACAATACTTTATTATAATAATGTAACATGTTGTGTATTGTATTGTACACAAATGAATAACGACGCCGCCTCCACATTCCATACAAGTCATTTTCCTGACCAATCGGATTTCTTCCTTTTATTCATTCCTGATTTTTATGACTGCAGTCTTGTTAAAAAGAAAATTATAATTAAAAAAATGTATTGAAGGGAAAAAAAAAAATGGCCTCTGCTGGTGAAATGACGGACAAGCTTCAATTTCCAAAAACTGCCCATAGGGGACGCTTTAAAAGCCTTTCCAGGTCATCAGTTTGGAGTCGGCCCTAAATAATAAGCCTAGAATTATTGCTCTCATTCCATTGTGCATGGAAATATGTATTGTGTGTAGCGTAATCAACATTTTCATATGTAGGCATCTGCGGCATGTGCATTCACCTTCCTTTGTGAAGGCTCAAAAATTTTGGAGGAAAGGGTGGTAACTTTACTTTGGCTGTAACTTTAACTTTTTATACTTTTTAAATGCAACTTTTATTGTTTTCACTTAAAGCGGAGTTTCACCCAAAAGTGGAACTTCCACTCATTTGTTCCCTCCCCCCCTCTGTTGCCACAATTGACACCTTTTGGGGGGGGGGGACAAGATACCTGTCTTTGACGGTTATCCTGTTCCCACTTCCGGGAGCCACGGTCGCGGATATTAACATCACGGCTCGGCTCCCTCCTCCTCCTCCTCCTGTTGCCAGGCCAGTAGCAGAGAAGAGCGGAGCTTTGCACATGGGCAATAGGGTTCCTGGCGTGAAGTTGTAAGGCTACACTACCGGGTTCCCTTACCTGCAATGGAGGCGGCAGCACCAGATGGAAACATTAGCTGTGGTGTTGACATTGCTGGGCTCCAGGACAGGTAAGTGTCCGATTATTAAAAGCCAGCAGCTGCAGTATGTGTAGCTGCTGACTTTTAATTTTTGCAGCGGTGAGCGGACCTCCGCTTTAAGGAACCAATAACCCCCTATCTAGTGGATATTTTTGAGACGGGTTCTCTTTAAAGAGACATCTGGGTTCTAGTAGAACAGATGTTCCATGGTCTCCCTTCCATCTGCATGGCAACATCATCTATGCTGGGGTCAGACACACAGGAGGGATAGCGGAGCCTGGAAAACATGGTGGAGGGTGGTGACCAATGGGAGAAGGATTTCCTTATATAGTAGTAGATAGTAACAGGTTCAAATCGGCTGAATACACGTTTACTTTAGCAATTCTCTGAACCTTTGAGCAAGCAAAATTCTGTCTGAACTTTGGCTGAGGCAAAACCTGGAGCCCATTTCGAGTGGTTGGTGTAGTGTTCCCTTATATTGGTGAGCAATGGGAGAAGGACCCCTTTATATCAGTGGTCAGTGTTGTGGTCCCTTACATTGGTGAGCAATGGGAGAAGGACCCCTTATATCAGTAGTCAGTGTAGTGGTCCCTTATATTGGTGAGCAATGGGAGAAGATCCATCTTATATCAGTAGTCAGTGTAGTGTTCCCTTATATTGGTGAGCAATGAGAGAATGACCCCTTTATATCAGTGGTCAGTGTAGTGTTCCCTTATATTGGTGAGCAATGAGAGAATGACCCCTTTATATCAGTGGTCAGTGTAGTGGTCCCTTACATTGGTGAGCAATGGGAGAAGGACCCCTTATATCAGTAGTCAGTGTAGTGTTCCCTTATATTGGTGAGCAATGGGAGAAGATCCCCTCATATCAGTAGTCAGTGTAGTGTTCCCTTATATTGGTGACCAATGGGAGAAGGAACCCCTTATATCAGTAGTCAGTGTAGTGTTCCCTTATATTGGTGACCAATGGGAGAAGGAACCCCTTATATCAGTAGTCAGTGTAGTGTTCCCTTACTATTGGTGACCAATGGGAGAAGGAACCCCTTTATATCTGTGGTCAGTGTAGTGGTCCCTTACATTGGTGACCAATGGGAGAAGGAACCCCTTATATCAGTAGTCAGTGTAGTGTTCCCTTACTATTGGTGACCAATGGGAGAAGGATCCCCTTATATCAGTGGTCAGTGTACTGTTCCCTTACATTGGTGAGGGCTTCCCTATGTACCAATATAGCATTAATGCATAGCTCCTAACTGTCCCTGATTTTGAGGGACTGTCCCTGATTTGGAACAAAGTCCCTCTGTCCCTCTTTCCTCCTCATTTGTCACTTATTTTGGTCTGATCTATATAGTTGTATATAAAATGCACTATTTATCTATCAAATAGTGTTTCCCAGTGCTAAACCTTTCATTCAATTTCTAAATTGCTGCACTTGTATAATTTTCCTTTAAGGGGGGTGTGTCCTATGCCTACATACTTTTGCTAATAGGTGTCCCTCATTTGGGAAGGTATGTTAATGTACCTGTTTTGTAGAAAATAAAAAAGCTTTCTATTTGTCCTATGCTAAGCCTTACCTCAGCCCCAGTCTTGTTGAAAACTCCTCAATTAGCCGTCCTGAATTTGGTATTCAGGATGGGAGAACCAGTAGAAGGAAGTCGTTCACCACCTGACCTCATTAACACACCCTGTACCTCCCATCCCCTCTCCTCCAGGAGATTGCTTCCACCCACCTCTGCAGGTTTATGCATTCCAAATGCAATCAGCGATCACCGCTCTCACTAAATATCCACTTGCCAACTGCCTAACTGGGAAAATACGGCATTAATTTGACATTTAATACTAGGGTTATGGCTGAAGCTAGCTGTAGAGTTGCCACCTGTACGGGAATGACCCGGACAGTCCAGGTTTTGACAGCTATGCCTGGGTTTGTGTCCTCCTGAAACCTGGACACAGCAGCCAGTGTGGAAAGTACTGTACCTGCAGCCCTCCACCAGTGCCATGCCCTGCCCCCCCTCCCCCTGCTGAATGTGCTCTCTCCCGAGTCCCACCAGCAGCACTCCCTCCGCTGCTGTTGCTTCAGTGGTGAATGCCTCCGATCGCCCCCCCTGTCAGTGTGCCAATCAGAAAATGCAGAACACTCTCTCCCGCCAGCAGCACACTCCCCCCTTCTTCCCCCCCTTCTGCCCAGCAGAAGGAGCAGCCAGTGTAGCGATCAGCCTCAGTACAGAGAGCAACGCACAGGTTACAGAATGGGACAGCAGGAGAGAGGTATATACAGTTCACCACTGCCCCCTCACTGTCCATCTGTCTGTACCCCTGTCCATCCCACAGTCCCCCTGTCCATCCCACTCCCCCCCACTGTCTCCCTACCCATCCCACAAGCTCCCTGTCCACCCCTGTCCATCCCACTGCCCCCCCCACTCTCCATTCCACTGTTCTCCTGTGCATCCCACTGTCCCCCTTCCCATCCCCCTGTCCACCCCACGGTCCCTCTGTCCACCCCAGTGTTCTCATGTCCATCCCACTGTCTCCCACTCTCCATCCCACTGTCCTCCTGTCCATCCCACGGTCTCCCTGTCCACCCCACGGTCCCCCTGTCCACCCCACGGTCCCCCTGTCCATCCCACTGTCCCCCCCACTCTCCATCCCACTGTTCTCCTGTCCATCCCACTGTCCCCCCCACTCTCCATTCCACTGTTCTTCTGTCCATCCCACTGTCCCCCCCACTCTCCATCCCACTGTTCTCCTGTCCTGCCCACTGTTCTCCTGTCCATCCCACTGTTCCCCTGTCCATCCCACGGTCCCCCTGTCCATTCCAGTGTTCTCCTGTCCATCCCACTGTCTCCCACTCTCCATCCCACTGTTCTCCTGTCCATCCCACTGCCCCCCCACTGTCTCCCGGTCCACCCCACTGTTCTCCTGTCCATCCCATTGTCCCTTGTCCATCACACAGTCCCCCTGCCCTTCCCACAGTCCCCTTGTCCACCCCACGGTTCTCCTCTCCATCCCACTGTTCTCCTGTCTATCCCACTGTCCTCCTGTTAATCCCACTGCCCCCCCCCCACTGTTCCCCTGTCCATACCACTGTTCCTCCCTGCACTCTCCATCCCACTGTTCTCCTGTCCATCCCACTGTCCCCCCCACTCTCCATCCCACTGTTCTCCTGTCCATCCCACTGTCCCCCCCACTCTCCATCCCACTGTTCTCCTGTCCATCCCACTGTCCCCCCCACTCTCCATCCCACTGTTCTCCTGTCCTGCCCACTGTTCTCCTGTCCATCCCACTGTTCCCGTGTCCAGCCCACGGTCCCCCTGTCCATCCCAGTGTTCTCCTGTCCATCCCACTGTCCCCCACTCTCCATCCCACTGTTCTCCTGTCCATCCCACTGCCCCCCCACTGTCTCCCTGTCCACCCCATGGTCCACCCCACTGTTCTCCTGTCCATCCCATTGTCCCTTGTCCATCACACAGTCCCCCTGCCCTTCCCACGGTCCACTTGTCCACCCCACGGTTCTCCTGTCCATCCCACTGTTCTCCTGTCCATCCCACTGTTCTCCTGTCCATCCCACTGTTCCCCTGTCCATCCCACTGTCTCCCTGTCCACCCCACGGCCCCCCCCCCACTGTTCTGTCCATACCACTGTCCCTCCCCACACTCTCCATCCCACTGTTCTCCTGTCCATCCCACTGTCCCCCTTACCATCCCCCTGTCCACCCTACGGTCCCCCTGACCACCCCACTGTTCTCCTGTCCATCCCACTGTCCCCATGTCCATCCCACGGTCACCCTGTCCACCCCACGGTCACCCTGTCCATCCCACGGTTCTAATGTCCATCCTGCTGCCCCCCCCCCCCCACTGTCTCCCTGTCCACCCCACTGTACTCCTATCCACCCCACTGTTCTACTATCCACCCCACTGTCCCCCTGTCCATCCCACGGTCACCCTGTCCACCCCACGGTTCTCCTGTCCATCCTACTGCCCCCCCCCCCACTCTCCATTCCACTGTTCTCCTGTCCATCCTACTGCCCCCCCACTCCATCCCACTGTTCACCTGTCCATTCCACCGCCCTCCTGTCCATCCCACTGTTCCCCTGTCCATCCCCATCCTACTACCCCCCCACTCTCCATCCCACTGTTTGCCTGTCCATTCCACCGCCCTCCTGTCCATCCCACTGTCATTGTCCCCCCCACTCTCCATCCCACGGTCCCCCTGTCCATCCCACTGTCCCCATGTCCATCACACGGTCCTCCTGTCCATCCCACGGTCACCCTGTCCACCCCACGGTTCTTCTGTCCATCCTACTGCCCCCTTCCCACGCTCTATCCCACTGTTCTCCTGTCCAGCCCACTGTCCCCCCCCCACTCTCCATCCCACTGTTCGCCTGTCCATTCCACCACCCTCCTGTCCATCCCACTGTCATTGTCCCCCCCACTCTCCATCCCACTGTTCTCCTGTCCATCACACAGTCCCCCTGTCCATCATACCGTCCCCCCCGTCCATCATACCGTCCCCCCTGTCCATCCCACAGTCCCCCTGTCCATCCCACGGTCCCCCTGTCCATCCCACTGTCCTCATGCCCATCCCCTGTCCATCCCACTGCCCCTCTGACTACTCTGTGGCCCCCCTGACCACTCTGCAGCCCCCCGTCCACCCTGCTGCCTCCCCCTGTGCATCCTGCTGGTGTGGGGTTCTTTGGGGTGCTGTGGTTAGGGTGGTCCACTTTGGGGTGCCCTGTCCATCACACGGTCCTCCTGTCCATCCCACGGTCACCCTGTCCACCCCACGGTTCTCATGTCCATCCTACTGCCCCCTCCCCACTCTCTATCCCACTGTTCTCCTGTCCAGCCCACTGTCCCCCCCACTCTCCATCCCACTGTTCGCCTGTCCATTCCACCGCCCTCTTGTCCATCCCACTGTCATCGCCCCCCCCACTCTCCATCCCACTGTTCTCCTGTCCATCACACAGTCCCCCTGTCCATCATACTGTCCCCCCTGTCCATCATACTGTCCCCCCTGTCCATCATACTGTCCCCCCCTGTCCATCCCACGGTCCCCCTGTCCATCCCACTGTCCTCATGCCCATCCCCTGTCCATCCCACTGCCCCTCTGACTACTCTGTGGCCCCCCTGACCACTCTGCAGCCCCCCCGTCCACCCTGCTGCCTCCCCCTGTGCATCCTGCTGGTGTGGGGTTCTTTGGGGTGCTGTGGTTAGGGTGGTCCACTTTGGGGTGCCTTGCATATGATGGACTGATTTGAAGTGTTGAAATTGAGAATGTGCCACTTTGGTGTGGTGTTGATAGTGTGGGTTGCTATAGGTAGGGTGGGCTTCTTTAGATTGTCAGTGGAAGGTTGGGGTGCAGTGGATCGTAAGGGGTGCTGTAGGTAGAGTGGTCTAATTAAGGCCCCTCCCACGGTTAATGCAATGTGGCTACACCCTCTGTTCACCATGGCATACACAGTATGCCGTGTTACTACTCTCTTTAAGCCACCCAAAGGTGTCCAAGGTCTTTTACAATCCTATTGTCTATAGTGTATACTACAAAAACAATGCTGTGCGCCAGTGAAGTGTTCGGGTTTGGCTTGAAGAAAAGGTGGCAAATTGGCTGCTGGATCACTTTTAAAAGGGGCAGAAAGGGTCCCCTCCCCATGAATACAATGCCATTTTTTTTAAGCAAAAGATTTTTAAAATTTTTTTAAATATTTTGCTTTTAGAGATAGATGGACCCCAGATCTCTCCATAAAGAGGACCTGTCATGCCGTATTGTTATTCCAAGGGAGGATTACATTTTTTAACAATTTTTAAAGTGCCCCCATCCCCCTGTGTTCATGTGGAGTGGTGAATGCATACATAAGTCATGCCCATATATGTAAACTGTGTTCACACCGCATGTGAGGAATCGCTGCAAACATCAGAGCGAGATCAATAATTCTAGCACTAGAAGAATTATGAAAGTAAAAAGTGGTCACTGTGCAAATAATTATAATACTACCCAGTGTATATAAACACCGCAATGAAATTTGAATAGATATCAAATAAACAGAACACAGATATTGCTTTCTATGCCTATATAAAAAAAAAAAGAAAAAAAGAAAAAAAGGGGGGAAAAGGAAAAATAAAATAAATTATTGAATACAAAAATAGGTGATTATATGTGAACAACAAAAAATTCTTCAGAACACTAATGCCAAGTGCAACAGTGTATGAGAGCTGTGCATAGACAATAAAACATATACCATGTGAAAAACGTAAATTATACAGTGTAAAAATTAGAACAAACTTAAGTATTCCACCAAAAGTCCATATCCATAAGGAACAATAATTAGTAAAGTTCGTGCATGCTTAATAGCACAAAAACGTATAGATGGGTGTCCCCCAGTGCTGAGTAAATTGTAGAACTAAAACTTGCTGCAGTGACTAAGGTGCGTAGGCAGACCTCCACCATTCAAAACTGCTGCCTCTTACCAGAAAAAGTTGGTCTCTAGATTATAGGAGACCTAAAGGGCGGATGGCTGCAACCCCAGCCAGGGATCTGTAAAGCAGACACTGGTTATCATCCGAATCCCGGAACTCTCTCCGTCAATCACACCATAATGAGTAGGATAGGTCCCCATAAAAGAGATAAAAGGCTCCACATAGCATAAAATCTAAGGTTTTATTGAATGAAAAAGTATAGATTGCACTTACAAGATAGTTGTATAAACAAGCATACAGGAACGCCGGCTGGCTAAAAAAACTCCCCGTGTCTTCCGGGTGTGCAGATCGCGGTGTCGTCGGGCCGTAGCTCCTCCTCCCTACGTCGTTGTGACGAAACGACGTAGGGAGGAGGAGCTATGTCCCGACGACACCGCGATCTGCACACCCGGAAGACACGGGGAGTTTTTTTAGCCGGCCGGCGTTCCTGTATGCTTGTTTATACAACTATCTTGTAAGTGCAATCTATACTTTTTTATTCAATAAAACCTTAGATTTTATGCTATGTGGAGCCTTTTATCTCTTTTATGGGGACCTATCCTACTCATTATGGTGTGATTGACGGAGAGAGTTCCGGGATTCGGATGATAACCAGTAGGGTTGTCCCGATACCACTTTTTTAGGACCGAGTACAAGTACCGATACTTTTTTTCAAGTACTCGCCGATACCGATTACCGATACTTTTTTTTAATGTCACGTGACAGTTTTTTTTTTTTTTTTTTTTTGAGGGGGGGGGGCGGGTGGGGTGGGGGTGGTGGTATAGTGAACGGTGTCTGTGTGTGTGTTTTTGTTTTGGTTTTTTTCATTTACATTTATTATTTTTTACAATTTTTTTTTTATTCTTTATTGCACTATGTGTGTGTTTTTTTTTTTTTTTTTAATCAGCCCTGTTGGGGGGCTTTGGTGAGATATCAGGGGTCTTAACAGACCTCTGATATCTCCCCCTTGAGACAGAGAAATAGACAGAGGATAGAGATTCCCCAGTCCCTTTCTCTGCAGCGTCAGCTGCACTGAGAATGAATGGAGAGAACACAGCAGCTTCTCTCCATTTATAAACTGACACATTGTAATCACAGAAGATTACAATGTTTCAGTTATGTGAATGGAAAGAGTCAGCTGACTCTCTCCATACACACAGCGGAGAGAGAGCAGAACGGAGGGGACAGACGAAGAGAGAGGGGGACAACGGAAAGCCGGAACGGATGGGGACAGCGGAGGGGGACAGAGGAACGCATGGGGACAGCGGAGGGGGACAGAGGAACGGATGGGGACAGCGGAGGGGGACAGAGCAAAGAAGGACAGCGGGAGGTGGACAGAGGAACGGAGGAGGACAGCGGAGGGGGACAGAGGAACGGAGGAGGACAGCGGAGGGGGACAGAGCAAAGAAGGAGGACAGCGGGGGGGGGACAGAGGAACGGAGGGGGACACAGCAATGGAGCAGGACAGCGGAGGGGGACAGAGGAACGGTGGAGGACTAAGGAGGAGGAGGTGACAGTCAGCGGTGATTGCGTGTGGGGGAATTACAAGCACCGATCACCGCTGTATGTCACTAAGCAGCTGAAAGCCGCGGGGGGAGAAGCTTGTAACTCCCCCACACGTCCATCACCGCTGACAGTCAAGGTATCGGCGGAAGCATCGGGAGCATTTGCCCGAGTACAAGTACTTGGGCAAATGCTTGGTATCGGTGCCGATACCGATACTAGTATCGGTATCGGGACAACCCTAATAACCAGTGTCTGCTGTACAGATCCCTGGCTGGGGTTGCAGCCATCCGCCCTTTAGGTCTCCTATAATCTAGAGACCAACTTTTTCTGCAAAGAGGCAGCAGTTTTGAATGGTGGAGGTCTGCCTACGCACCTTAGTCACTGCAGCAAGTTTTGGTTCTACAATTCACTCAGCACTGGGGGACACCCATCTATACGTTTTTGTGCTATTAAGCATGCACGAACTTTACTAATTATTATTCCTTATGGATATGGACTTTTGGTGGAATACTTAAGTTTGTTCTAATTTTTACACTGTATAATTTACGTTTTTCACATGGTATATGTTTTATTGTCTATGCACAGCTCTCATACACTGTTGCACTTGGCATTAGTGTTCTGAAGAATTTTTTGTTGTTCACATATAATCACCTATTTTTGTATTCAATAATTTATTTTATTTTTCCTTTTCCCCCCTTTTTTTCTTTTTTTCTTTTTTTTTAATATAGGCATAGAAAGCAATATCTGTGTTCTGTTTATTTAATATCTATTCAAATTTCATTGCGGTGTTTATATACACTGGGTAGTATTATAATTATTTGCACAGTGACCACTTTTTACTTTCATAATTCTTTTTGATGCTGTAGGCACCTGGTTGTTGCCACTCTCATTCCTCTAGCGCGACTTTTTGAATTATATTGGATTTATGGTTTACTACCTTTAGCCGCAGCTCATCCCATTTTTTCTGTGTTAGCGCAGTATTTATTTTATACAATTCTAGCACTAGAACTCCTCTGTAACTCTAAACATGTAACCTGTAGAAATTTTTAAAGCTTCGCCTATGGAGATTTTTAAGTACCACGCAATTTTAAAGCGTGACATGTTATGTATCCGTTTACTCGGCATAACATCATCTTTCATATTTTACAAAAGAATTGGGGTATATATAATAAATATATATATATATATATATATATATACACACCGTATTTATCAGCGTATAACACGCACTTTTTTGCCCTTAAAATCAGGGGAAAATCGTGTGTGCGCGTTATACGCCGAACCGCTACCTCGGAGGGGAAGGAGGGAACAGGCATGGCCGAAATAGACAGAGCCGAGTGTACTGTGTACTCGGCTAGGCTCGGCTCCGCTCGCAGTCCCGCCTCCTAACATTTACGTCCCGCCATTGGACCGGTGTTGTGTCCATCATAGGAGCAGGGCCAAGGGGCGGGACTGCGAGACGAGCCCAGTGGAGCCGAGTACACAGTACACGCGGCTCTGTCTATCTCGGCGGCGCTCGTTCCCCTCCGAGGCAGCGGTTCGGCGTATAACACGCACACACGATTTCCCCCTGATTTTAAGGGTAAAAAAATGCATGTTATATGCCAATAAATACGGTATATATATATGTGTATATATATATATATATATATATATATATATATATATATATATATATATATATATATACACCCCAATTCCCTCCTAAATTACTAAAAGTACCAGTAACAATTTAAAACCGATCATGCTGCAATTTTGGGCAAGGCTGTAGATGGACACTGATCATTCTGCAATGATGGAGATGGACAAGGCTGTAGATGGACACTGATAAGGCATTGATGGGCATTTAAAATGTAAGGTTTTTTTCCCTTAAACTTCCCTCCTAAACTTGGGGTGCGTGTTATACACCAGCGCATGTTGTACACTGATAAATACGGTATATATATATATATTTTTTTTTTAATTTTTTTTTCTATTTATTCATTAACCCCTTGCTTACTGGGCACCTAAACCGCCCTCCTGCCCAGACCAATTTTCAGCTTTTATCGCTGTCACTCTTTCAACGACAATTGCGCGGTCATACAACACTGTACCCAAATGATTTTTATAATTTTTTTCCCCACAAATAGCGCTTTCTTTTGGTGGTATTTGATCACCTCTGGTTTTTTATTTTTTGTTAAAAAAATTAAAAAAGAATGGAATAAAAAAAAAAATACAAAATCGTTTTATATTTTGTTAATAAATTTTGCAAACAGGTAATTTTTCTCCTTCATTGATGTACACTGATGAGGCTGCACTGATGGGCACTAATAGGCGGCACTGATGAGGTGGCACTGGTGGGCACTGATAGGTGGTATTAGTGGGCACTGATGGGTGGCACTGAAGGGCATTGATAGGTGGCACTGATAAGGCGGCACTGATAAGGCGGCACTGATGGGCACTAATAGGTGGCACTGGTGGGCACTGATAGGTGGAATTAGTGGGCATTGATGGGTGGCACTGAAGGGCATTGATAGGTTGCAGTGATGGGCACTGATGGGTGGCAGTGATGGGCACTGATCGGCACTGGTAGGTGACACTGATAGGCAGCACTGCTAGGTGGCAGTGATGAGGCACTGATTGGCACCACTGGTGGGCATTGATAGGTGGCACTGATTGCCGGCACTCCTTGCTCTAGGGGCACTCAGCAGGAGGGAGGGGCCAGGAGCGCCAATGGAGGACCTGAGAAGAGAAGGATCGGGGGGGGGGTGCTCTGTGCAAAACAATTATACAGAGCAGGTAAGTACAACATGTTTGTTTGTTTTTTTAATTTACTTTAATATCTCTTTAAAAATGTGTGCCTATAATATGTGAGGGGTGTACTCGGGGCTGGCAAGACATTGTGCTAAATCAAATACGTGCAGCGCTAAACAAAACTCAAAACATGAATCAAAAAATGAATAAATCGGTGACTTTAAAGCAACTATAAGCAATGTGAATCAACACGATCAGAACTTGTGAGGGGTATATGAATGTCAAAATATAATGTGTTAAGCTCTGCAGCCAGAGTCCATAGATATAGATAGAAAGAGTCTTCTCAAACCGAGGGGGTGCTTGGACACAGGATGTTGACTGAAGACTGAAATGCAAAACAACCACAGGCAACACGTCATAAACATCTAGAGTTAGGTACTCTTACCGGATCCAGTGGGACGTATCTGCAATATAGCAGTGCGTCTGTCAGAGCTTGTGGAGGTGGCCTCCTGTGCAATCTCCCCAGATGTTCTCCCTTCGGTCACGATCTCCGATAGGCAAGGTTATCACTTGGGTCACGGTCACCGATACCCAGATTAGTCACAGGTGGGGGGTAGTCAGCTCACTCGCACACTCTCCGATTCCTGGGTTACAAAATCTCCTCTCCTGGGCTGCCAATTAACTCAGACTTCTCGCTGCCTGGGTCCAAGAATTAAATGATGCCCCATTTAACACCCATTATTTTATATAATTAAAATTCAATTTATCAGGAAGTCAGATTTTCATGCAACAGGACCTTGTCTATATGATGGGGAACTGTGATTGCACTGATGGCACACAGGATCGTGCCAGCACACGCTGCTGTGTTTCTCTCTCCTCTCACCGCAGCAGTGCGAGCTGAGGCGGCAGTGGCGCTGGTTTAATGACAAGTTATCGCTCCGTCATTGGACAAGTGGTAAATCAAGTAGTAAAACGCAGCTGTCATTGGCCCTTTACCCCGATCTGTGGACATTTCCGAGAAGCGCAAGACTAGGAGGCCTCCCAGAACTAGCTGGCCGCACTGTAGCCGTCAATTGGCTATAACGTGGTCGGCAAGTGGGAGGGACTTGCCCTGAGCTGAGTAAACATACATAGAGCAACCAATTAAGCCAGCCTGCCACTCACTTTACACTAGATTTACTCTGAACATAGAACTCACCAGCTGGAAAAGTGGTACCTGAGTCTCTTATTCCGTCTTGCAGCACTGGTGGTGTTGGTGATGAGCGGGTACTTGTGCTGTGCTATGCTGTCATGTGATGTGCTCCGAGCCTTCCAGCCAGGAAACCTGCTCTGCTCCACACCCATGTGGCGCTCTGGCTCCGCCGCACAAGCCATGCCCACCCCACGCCCCTCCAAACTAATGCCGCTCCCCAGCAGCAATGTACACAGGAGGAAAGGAGGTGACACAGATACCGTATGCTGGTCTGGAGACCGTACCATGCCGGTGTCTTGCCGAGAAAGTTCCCCTAGCGGATAAGGACCCCCCTGTACTGCGCAGGCGCAGCGCTTGCACAGTACGAATGACTAGGAGTCGCCGAAAATAGCCGAAGCTGAGAAACTTCAATCAGCTGTACACGGCGCCTGCGCCCTAGGTCCAGGTTCAAGCCCCACCATCCAAGTGGACCTAGAGGGGGAATAAAAAAGTGCCGAGCGCAGCGAGGCCATGCCCGAAGCGTGGCGAGCGAAGCTGGCCCGCGAGGGGCCCTCTTACAGGCGCCGTGTACAGCTGATTTGTATTCTTTTCGGCTTCGGCTATTTCCGCTGGTTCCTACTGCGCAAGCGCTGCGCCTGCGCAGTAGAGGGGGGCCCTTATCCGCCGAGGGGAACTTTCTCGGCAGAACACCGGCAGTGTATTTTAATGCTGGCTGCCAATTGTACCCACCCAGCCAGCAACCGCAACACTGAGGCTGAGAGCTAATGCCATAAACGGGCGGCAATTAGCAATATTTCTCTTCTTCTTACACACAAAGTGGTGTCACTAGCATTGGTGTCACTGGTGTGGTAAAATATGGTGTCACCCCCCTCCACCAACTATAGTTGCCCCCTCAGTACAGACCCCCTTCTCAGGACAAACCACCCCCTCCTCCATTAGTACAGACTGCCCCCTCAGGATAACCTCCCACAATCAGTAGAGACCCCCTCAAGATAAATCCCCCCATCAATACAGACCACCCCCCCCAGCATAACCCCCCTCAGGATAAATCCCCCTCCTTCAGTACAGACCCCACAGGATAAACCCCCCTCCTTCAGTACAGACCCCCCTCAGGATAAATCCCCCCTCCTTCAGTACAGACCCCCTCTCAGGATAAATCCCCCCTTCCTTCAGTACAGACCCCCTCAGGATAAATCCCCCCTCCTTCAGTACAGACCCCCTCGCAGGATAAATCCCCCCCTCCTTCAGTACAGACCCCCCCTCAGGATAAATCCCCCCCTCCATCAATAAAGACCCCCCTCAGGATAAATCCCCCTCCTTCAGTACAGACCCCCTCTCAGGATAAATCCCCCCCTCCTTCAGTACAGACCGACCCCCTCAGGATAAATCCCCCCTCCATCAGTACAGACCCCCTCGCAGGATAAATCCCCCCTCCTTCAGTACAGACCCCCCTCAGGATAAATCCCCCCCTCCATCAATATAGACCCCCCTCAGGATAAATCCCCCCCCTTCAGTACAGACCCCCCTCAGAATAAATTCCCCCCTTCAGTACAGACATCCCCTCCTTCAGTACAGACCCCCTCTCAGGAAAAATCCCCCCCTACTTCAGTACAGACCTCCTCTCAGGATAAATCCCCCTCCTTCAGTACAGACCCCCTCTCAGTATAAATCCCCCCTCCTTCAGTACAGACCCCCTCAGGATAAATCCCCCCTCCTTCAGTACAGACCCCTTCTCTTCTTCTTACACACAAAGTGGTGTCACTAGCATTGGTGTCACTGGTGTGGTAAAATATGGTGTCACCCCCCTCCACCAACTATAGTTGCCCCCTCAGTACAGACCCCCTTCTCAGGACAAACCACCCCCTCCTCCATTAGTACAGACTGCCCACTCAGGATAACCTCCCACAATCAGTAGAGACCCCCTCAAGATAAATCCCCCCATCAATACAGACCACCCCCCCAGCATAACCCCCCTCAGGATAAATCCCCCTCCTTCAGTACAGACCCCACAGGATAAACCCCCCTCCTTCAGTACAGACCCCCCTCAGGATAAATCCCCCCTCCTTCAGTACAGACCCCCTCTCAGGATAAATCCCCCCTTCCTTCAGTACAGACCCCCTCAGGATAAATCCCCCCTCCTTCAGTACAGACCCCCTCGCAGGATAAATCCCCCCCTCCTTCAGTACAGACCCCCCCTCAGGATAAATCCCCCCCTCCATCAATAAAGACCCCCCTCAGGATAAATCCCCCTCCTTCAGTACAGACCCCCTCTCAGGATAAATCCCCCCCTCCTTCAGTACAGACCGACCCCCTCAGGATAAATCCCCCCTCCATCAGTACAGACCCCCTCGCAGGATAAATCCCCCCTCCTTCAGTACAGACCCCCCTCAGGATAAATCCCCCCCTCCATCAATATAGACCCCCCTCAGGATAAATCCCCCCCCTTCAGTACAGACCCCCCTCAGAATAAATTCCCCCCTTCAGTACAGACATCCCCTCCTTCAGTACAGACCCCCTCTCAGGAAAAATCCCCCCCTCCTTCAGTACAGACCTCCTCTCAGGATAAATCCCCCTCCTTCAGTACAGACCCCCTCTCAGTATAAATCCCCCCTCCTTCAGTACAGACCCCCTCAGGATAAATCCCCCCTCCTTCAGTACAGACCCCTTCTCTTCTTCTTACACACAAAGTGGTGTCACTAGCATTGGTGTCACTGGTGTGGTAAAATATGGTGTCACCCCCCTCCACCAACTATAGTTGCCCCCTCAGTACAGACCCCCTTCTCAGGACAAACCACCCCCTCCTCCATTAGTACAGACTGCCCCCTCAGGATAACCTCCCACAATCAGTAGAGACCCCCTCAAGATAAATACCCCCCATCAATACAGACCCCCCCCCAGCATAACCCCCCTCAGGATAAATCCCCCTCCTTCAGTACAGACCCCACAGGATAAACCCCCCTCCTTCAGTACAGACCCCCCTCAGGATAAATCCCCCCTCCTTCAGTACAGACCCCCTCTCAGGATAAATCCCCCCTTCCTTCAGTACAGACCCCCTCAGGATAAATCCCCCCTCCTTCAGTACAGACCCCCTCGCAGGATAAATCCCCCCCTCCTTCAGTACAGACCCCCCCTCAGGATAAATCCCCCCCTCCATCAATAAAGACCCCCCTCAGGATAAATCCCCCCCTTCAGTACAGACCCCTCTCAGGATAAATTCCCCCCTTCAGTACAGACCTCCCCTCCTTCAGTACAGACCCCCTCTCAGGATAAATCCCCCCTGCTTCAGTACAGACCCCCTCAGGATAAATCCCCCCCCTCCTTCAGTACAGACCCCCTCTCAGGATAAATCCCCCCTCCTTCAGTACAGATCCCCTCTCAGGATAAATCCCCGCCTCCTTCAGTACAGACCCCCTCTCAGGATAAATCCCCCCTCCTTCAGTACAGACCTCCTCTCAGGATAAATCCCCCTCCTTCAGTACAGACCCCCTCTCAGGATAAATCCCCCCCCTCCTTCAGTACAGACCGACCCCCTCAGGATAAATCCCCCTCCATCAGTACAGACCCCCTCGCAGGATAAATCCCCCCTTCTTCAGTACAGACCCCCCTCAGGATAAATCCCCCCCTCCATCAATATAGACCCCCCTCAGGATAAATCCCCCCCTTCAGTACAGACCCCCCTCAGAATAAATTCCCCCCTTCAGTACAGACGTCCCCTCCTTCAGTACAGACCCCCTCTCAGGAAAAATCCCCCCCTCCTTCAGTACAGACCTCCTCTCAGGATAAATCCCCCTCCTTCAGTACAGACCCCCTCTCAGGATAAATCCCCCCTCCTTCAGTACAGACCCCCTCAGGATAAACCCCCCCTCCTTCAGTACAGACCCCTTCTCAGGATAAATGCCCCCTCCTTCAGTACAGACCCCCTCTCAGGATAAATCCCCCCTCCTTCAGTACAGACCCCCCTCTGGATAAATCCCCCCTCCATCAATATAGGCCCCCTCAAGATAAATACCCCCTCTGGATAACCCCCCAATTAGTACAGACCTCCTCAGGATAAATACCCCCAATCAGTACAGACCCCCCTCAGGATGAATCCCCCCCAATCAGTACAGACCCCCCTCAGGATAAGTCTACCCAATCAGTACAGACCCCTCCCCTCATGCACCTGGGTGGCGGGCGGAGGAGGATTCAGTGTGCACCCGCCCAGGTAGTTGCTTGCTCAGACTGTCACTCTCTGAGTGGTGCGCAGTGACAGGTCTGGAGGCAGCAGTGAGAGTGATTAGTCTCACACAGGTAGACTAGCGTGGCGCCGGCACATTCTGGCTGAAGAGTCCTGCCTCTAGGACCCTCTGCCGTGCTCGGGATGGTGTCCTGCCCCCCCAGCACACAGTCACCCACTGCATTTTTAGCGGCGGCAGGAGTCGGGACATATAGAGGTGGTCGCCCCTTTTTTTTTTTTTTTAACACACCCAAAAACTCCACCCGGTGCCAAAAAAGTGAACACACATAAACAGCGACACAAAACGTGCAACGGGTGTTACACGATCCTCCCTAGGAAGGACCTTACCCTGATCCCCCGGGGTATTAGGCTCCAGACGGGGACTGAGGTACTCACTGGGCCCATCTGACCGAAACCAGATGGACCCCCTTTCTCTGGAAGGTCTGCCGAAACAGACCCACCCAAGTACTTGGTAAGGCTTCCCCGAAGGGAGACTCCATGAGAGAGGGTGAACCAAGCCAGAAGGCCATGTCCACCCCCTCCCAAGACTCTCAGGAAAGGCCCGAGGACCCACACCCTACTCATCACACAGTGACAAAACATGTAACACATCAAACAAAAGAATACAAAAAAGTGACAAACAAGGGGTAAATAAATAGAAAGTGGGAGAAGTGAAAGTGACCAATGTGCAGTACAATGGCCGGCCATTCGGCCAGGAATAAAAAATTCCTCTGGTCCTAGCCAAAAGGCCCGGCCCTAGAGGCAGGTATGAAAAAAGTGTGTGTGGTGAAGTGACCATGGTGCCATAAATCAAAGTGACCCTCACTCATAGTGATTGTACGGCACCCTTGAACTGCCACTTCAGGGGCACATTCACCACTGGCTATTCTCCTAACACTGACCAACAGCCCAGTCAGCACAGCCCCCACCCCAACCAGGAAGGCCCGGAGTTCTGAGAGCTTAGGGAGAGCCCTTGACCCGAAGGCTCAACCGTTGCTACTGTCACTCCTACCTAATTACATTCAGGAAATACTAACCGCTCCCCCCGATGCTGTAGGGGAGCCAGTGTTCTCTCCTGAAAAACTGACCAGAGCTAGGACTACACCAATCTAGGCCAGAAGGCCAGGGACCCGACCCTCTGGCCATACCCGATGCAGCACCCATCCTCACCAGGAGCACCCTTACAGACTGCTCAGACTCAACCATTGATCGGCCCCCAGTATCTGTCGGCCAGCTCGATGTAGCCCCTGCTGAAACTGCCCTTCCAGGCACAATTACACCACTGGATTTGCATAGCTCTCCCCTATGGGAGTAGCACAGCGCCTCCTCTGGCAACTGATAAGAACAGATACTACACTTGATCTTAGCCAAAGGGCCCAGAAGCGATGGTGGTCGCCCCTGCTCAAGCTGCCGCTTGGGTCCCATGGTAGGGCCGGTGTTCTGCCGAGAAAGTTCCTCTCGGCGGATAAGGACCCCCCTCTACTGCGCAGGCGCAGCGCTTGCGAAGTAGGAGCCGGCGGAAATAGCCGAAGGCGAATAGAAGAGAAATCAGCTGTACACGGCGCCGTTAAGAGGGCCGCTCGCCACGCTTCGGGCATGGCCTCCCTTCACTCGGCCCTTTTTTCCCCCTCTAGGTCCACTTGGATGGTGGGGCTTCAACCAGGGCGCAGGCGCCGTGTACAGCTGATTGAAGTTTTTCATATTCGGCTATTTTCGGTGGCTCCTAGTCATTCGAACTGCGCAAGCGCTGCGCCTGCACAGTACAAGGGGGACCTTATCCGCCGGGGGAACTTTCTCGGCAAGACACCGGCCCTGGGTGTACTCACTTTTGTGTAGGGTGACCACATTTCCAAACTGCCATTCAGGGACAATTTTGCCAAGGACCGGGGGGGGTGTTGAATGTAGTCTCGGCAAGTGATTTGTCAGGCGAATGGCTGGTTTTAGCATCATATTATTTCTATTACTACATTGTAATATATAATGAAATAGTTCAACTCACCATAATGCAGAATCATGAGCTTCTCACTTGCCACCAGATGCAGCATGCCACCATCGCCTGCTACCAGATGCAGCACCGTAGCCTGCCACCAGATGCAGCGTGTCACTTGCCACCGTGGCAGTGCGGCCCGGGGACCTGTTTTAGAGCATGCTGGAATGGTCCCAGAGGAGATAGAGGAGGTGGGTGGCAGTGGCTTTGCTAGGTTTGGTGTCACCCCAGTGGTGCGGTAAAACATGGTGTCACCCCCTGCTAAGTCTCCCCTCAGTACAGACCCCCTTCATTAAGTATAGACTCCCCCCAATAAGTACAGGCTGCCCTCAATACAGACTCCCCCAATAAGTACAGACCCCCCACAGTACAGACTCCACCCAATAAGTACAGACCCCCCACAGTACAGACTCCCCCCAATAAGTACAGACCCCCACAGTACAGACTCCCCACAATAAGTACAGACCCCCCACAGTACAGACTCCCCACAATAAGTACAGACCCCCCTCAGTACAGACTCCCCCCAATAAGTACAGAACCCCCTCAGTACAGACCCCCCCAATAAGTACAGACCCCCCCTCAGTACAGATCCCCCTCAATCAGTACAGACTCCACCCAATATTGTATAGACCCCCCAATAAGTACAGACCCCCCTCAGTACAGACTCCCCCCAATAAGTACAGAACCCCCTCAGTACAGACCCCCCCCAATAAGTACAGACCCCCCCTCAGTACAGATCCCCCTCAATCAGTACAGACTCCCCCGCAATATTGTATAGACCCCCCAATAAGTACAGACCCCCCCTCAGTACAGACCCCCCCTCAGTATAGATCCCCCTCAATCAGTACAGACTCCCCCCAATATTGTATAGACCCCCCAATAAGTACAGACTCCCCTCAGTACAGATCCCTCTGCTAAGTACAGAGTTGCTCGGGGGGGGGGGGCGGTCTCAGCTCCCCTTAGCTCGGGCGGGCTCGGCTGTGCTTGGGCGGGGGGGGACGGTCTCAGTTCCCCTCGGTTCGGGCGGGCTCGGCTATGCTCGGGCAGGGGGGATGATCTCAGCTCCCCTCGGCTCGGGCGGGCTCGGCTATGCTCGGGCAGGGGGGACGATCTCAGCTCCCCTCGGCTCGGGCGGGCTTGGCTGTGCTCAGGCAGGGGGGAGATCTCAGTTCCCCTCGGCTCGGGCGGGCTCGGCTGTGTTCGGGCGGGGGGGCGGTCTCAGCTCCCCTCGGCTCGGACGGGCTCGGCTATGTTCGGAAGGGGGGGTGCGGTCTCAGCTCCCCTCGGCTCGGGCGGGCTCGGCTGTGTTCGGGCGGAGGGGCGGAGGCAGATGGAGCTGGAGGCAGAGCGAGCGCCAGCGCTAGCGGGGTTTGCTCGCTCTGTCAGTTTCATTCCGGGACACTGTATTGTCCCGAAATGAAGGTGCCCGGGACCCGGGACAGACCTGCTAATTGCGGAATGTCCCGGGCAATCCGGGACATGTGGGCACCCTACTTTTGTGAGATACTGTACACAGCACAAGGCCGTGTTCTCACTATGAGGCGTTTCTCGGGGCTGCAATTCCTCTGAGCTCCACAAGGTGGTGATCTCACTTATACTCAGGAAGACAGAAAGTCTCTATTGAACACAGACAGGAAGTGATGTCAGGTACAGACAGGAAGTTCCGGGTGAGAGGTGAGTCGGGAGGAAGTAGAGTGAAGACGTTGCTGGAAGTGGCAGTAGAGGAGGTAATAAGATCTTATTTTCTATTTACACCCAGTAACCCCCCGTCATGTCCGTCCTCTTCCTCCATAGTCACTGTGATGTCTTTTATCTCCAGCAGATGATGATACACACACTTACGGAGATGTGTCCCTTTCTCACCTTAGCAGTCTCTGGTAACGATAAATGAGATTCAGATTTGGGTTGTACTGAAATTAAGTTCGGATTTGGAATCATGTGTCCGGGTTTCAGACTGCCTGAAACCCGGACACATTATTCAGACTGGACTATGGCTTCCCAGCAGGGATGCTGGCTGCAGTTGTATAAGCTGAGAGTGTCTGTTACACTCTCTTTCATGCTGCCCAAAGCCAACATTAACAATTCCCCCCTCCCCCTACACACAGACAGGAGAGGAGAGAGGGCTCAATCTGCTCCTCCTCCCCCCGCCCCGCCCCTACCCCTCTGTGTCTGCTCACACTCCAATCCCCAGCACTGTGCCTCAGAAAAGGAAAGTTGGGGATGGAAATTTGAAGTCCAGCAGCCTCAGATACATTTGGATGAGAGGTGCTGACTGCCAAGGGGGGAGTGAGCTCACCATCCATCCCTGTCTGTGACTGAAGTCTCCCTCCTTCTCTCTCCTGTCTCTGAGTGAGTACAATAAAGTAAATCAGGGTTCTCAGAGCACCCCTTACATCAGAGCACCCCTTACATCAGAGCATCCCTTACATCAGAGCTCCCCTTACATCAGAGCATCCCTTACATCAGAGCACCCCTTACATCAGAGCACCCCTTACATCAGAGCATCCCTTACATCAGAGCACCCCTTACATCAGAGCATCCCTTACACCAGAGCATCCCTTACACCAGAGCACCCCTTACATCAGAGCACCCCTTACACCAGAGCACCCCTTACATCAGAGCACCCCTTACACCAGAGCACCCCTTACACCAGAGCACCCCTTACACCAGAGCACCCCTTACACCAGAACACCCCTTACATCAGAGCACCCCTTACACCAGAGCACCCCTTACACCAGAGCACCCCTTACACCAGAGCACCCCTTACACCAGAGCACCCCTTACACCAGACCCCTTACACCAGAGCACCCCTTACATCAGAGCACCCCTTACATCAGAGCACCCCTTTACACCAGAGGCCGCAGTATTCCCCCTTATATCAGAGTCTTCTCTGTACATCAGAGTTCTCAGTGTTCCCCCTTAAATCAGGGTTCCCAGAGCATCCCTTATGTCAGAGTCCCCGGAGTTCTCCAGTGTAAGGGAACTCTACGAGTTCAGATGTAAAAGAGGAACTCTGTGGACTCTGATGTAAAGGGGGGTCTCTTGTTATTAACTTCATATGATTAAAAATGTTATTTATTAGCAAAATATATGTATAACAAAAAAATTCCTGTGCGTCGCATAAAGTGTTTGGGTTTGACTTGAAGAAAAGGCGGCAACCCTACTCTGAAGGTGCCAACCCACCCCCACCTGACTACCTCCTCCTTGTACCCCAGGCTCCACTGCCCCACCTGCAGGCCCGGGACTGCCTTGGCTGATCATATTGGGGGCTATTGGTCATGCATCGTCCCAAACACTGGAGTGAGATCAATCATTCTGGTATCGTTATTAGAGCTTGACTCCAAACTGATGAACTGGAAGAGCCTTTAAAGTGGAGGTCCACCCTGAAAAAAAAAATTGCACAAAAAATACCTAAAAAAAAATGGAGGAAAAGGAAAAAAAAAATTTTTTTACTTACGTGAAATGGCTGTTGCTAGGCAGTCTTCCTAATCTGCCTCTTCCTACACCACGGTGATGTTCAGTCTTCTCCTCCCTGCGTTGTCTTCTGGGGAATGGGGTGCGGTGTGTTATGGGAACTGTGTGTGTACCACAACACATCGCTTCCCATTCACAAAGCGCCACGCCGCTCGCGCGTGCGCAGTAGGAAACTGGCAGTGAAGCCGCAAGGCTCCACTGCCTGTTTCCCTTAGTTAGGATGGCGGTGCCGGGACCCGAGAGCCGAGGGACGGGTCGGCCTCGGGCAGCCGACATCGCGGGCACCCAGGACAGGTAAGTCTACTTATTTAAAGTCAGCAGCTACAGTGATAGTAGCTGCTGACTTTTACTTTTTTTTTTTTTCAGGGAATCCCGCTTTAAAGCAGGGGTCTGAAACCCTCCTGCGGTTGCGAAACTACAAGTTCCATGAGGCATTGCAAGGCTGAGAGTTACAAGCTCGACTCCCACAGGCAGAGGCATGATGGGACTTGTAGTTTCGCAACAGCTGGAGGGCCGCCAGTTGGAGACCCCTGCTTTAAAGTGTTTCCTTTGCACCATGTTGGGTAGTGAAGTTAGTCACCATTTCATGGGGACACACAAAATTGACATAACTGTGTGTGTGTGACTGAATGAATGAATGATTTGTATAGCGCTGCAAATGCAAACTGAATCGCCTCAAGGCGCTAGATCTCTCCTGTGTTGTCCAGCTTCTTAGAAAGAGGTAGGTCTTGAGTTTCTTCCTGAAGGCCTGATGGTTTTCTTCCATGCGGATGTGGGTAGGTAGAGCGTTCCATAACCGTGGTCCTTGGACTGCGAATCTTCGTTCTCCTTTTGTTTTGTAGCGGGGTTTTTGGAATAAGGAGGAGGTTTTTGTTTGAAGATCGAAGACTGCGATTGGGTGTATAGTGCTTTATTTTCTCGCGTAGGTATTGAGGAGCGTTTCCTTGTATACATTTGTGAGTGAGGCAGAGGGGGTGTGTGTGTGTAGTAGAGCTGCGCGATTCTGGGAAAAATGAGAATCGCGATTCTTTTGCTTAGAATAAAGATCACGATTCTCAAAAAAAAAAAAAAGTATTTTAAAGATTTACAACTTCTGAACATTAGGTTATCAAACCACATTGCCAGATGTTGGTGAAATCAATAGATTGTTTTATTATTGATACTAAAAATAGATGGGTTTAATCACTTACCTGGAAATCATACAAGGCGACAATGTTTTCATGTTTCAGCTCCTGGAATGTCAAATCAAATATTACATCATCAAACTGCCAATCTGTTACTCATCACCCCACAGACATTCGGGTTACCTTCAGGATTTTGATTTCCTTCCCTAAAAGGGTCTGAGATTTGGCCAGGTTTTTCTAATTGATGCATTTTACTGCATTTAAGACCCCTTTAACATCGAGGGCATTTGCAGGCGCTATAGCGTTAAAAATAGTGCCTGCAATCCGCCCTCAAATTGCTGCTCCATTGTCTCCAGTGTGGAAGCCCGAGGGCCTACACACTGGAGCGGTGCGCTGGCAGCAAGTCAGGAAAAGTCCTGCCATCAGCTTCTTTGGAGCGGTGTGTTTACTGTTCCTCCATTGCTGCTCCCCATTGAAATCAATGGGGAAGCGCTGCGATACCGCCGGAATTGCAGGCGGTTTTAACCCTTTCTCGGCCGCTAGCGGGGGGTAAAATTTCCCCGCTAGCGGCCGAAATGCGCCGCAAATCTGACGGTAAAAATAGCGGCATTTTACCGCCGACGCTATGGGAGGCTCGGTGTGAAAGCCGTCTTACTGCAACCTCCAGGTCCTGCTTCTGTGAATGGAACACAAGTGCGCACGCTAGGCAGTCACTACAGTGTTTCCCGGCCAGGGGGCCCCTCCGACGAATAAGCGTGGTTCCGCCCACGCCCAGGCATCCACGCTCTCTGCTCTGCTGACGTCAGTTCCTGTTGCTGACGTCAGTTCCGGTAACGGCACTATTTGCGTTCCACGCTGGTTCCGATGACTTCTCCTCTGGTCCAGGCTACATCCCGGGGACACCCGAAAAAATTGCGGTAATCCAGGCTGGAGATCACGGGGGGGGGGGGGGGGGGGTGAATCAAGATCGCGATTCAATATATGATTGATGGTGCAGCTCTAGTGTGTAGGGGGGAATAAACAAGGGATACATGGTTGTTTAGGTGTAGGGAACCAGGAAAAACACTTCGCCGGGACTCCGGCTGGGACCACCCTCCTCTAGCCCCCTGCACTTCAGCAGTGGATTGTCCCCCCTCCTGTCCAGGGAAGGGCTATGTGCCCTGCATTGGCCTTGATGAAATCGGAGCAACTACGACCCCCCCCCCCCTGGAGCATTTCAAACATGAAGCTATGTGGACCAGCCTTACAACCCAGGGGAGCCTGTGGGGAGTGCGGGATCACTGAAGTAAAAGTGCTTTTCCTGGTTCCCTACACCTAAATAACCATTTAAGTGGGGCTTTTTTGTATTTGCCCAATTTGCACAAAAAGAATGTACATGCAGATATGCTGGACAAACGTTTCTGCAAATGTTATTTATAAATGGACTCCTAAATAACCCAATCTAGATGTGCCAATTCCCACTGAGGGCAGCCCACCTAGTAACCCCTTATATCCCCATTCTAATATTAAACAACCAATATAGTCCAGAGCAGCCTTTTTCAACCAGGGTGCCTTGAGGTTTCTTCAGGGGTGCCTTGGAAAAATGCCTAAAAATTGATCAGAATTGTATACAAGCCAGCAGATGGATCAAGGCTGACTTTTAGTTACACAAAGACACGGGTTTTCATTATACACCATTATGACTTTCTAGACACTGGCATCCTAACAACCAACAGCATCATAAGTTGATGAGGAGGATGTCTGTCACCTCCAGCATGCTTGTTTGGTCTTCCTCTGCCTCTCTCCCTCAGCCCTAGCATCACATCAGCTGACTGATGGAGAGAAATTGAGGGAGAAGAGAAACATTGGAATACTAGTCAGCACCAGTGTGCAAAAGTGTATTTGCTTTGGAAGAATAAATCACCTCTAACATTGAGTGTCCTACGTGTGGATGTTGCTGCATTGTGGGAAGTTATTAGAATTTTTTTTTTTTTTTTAGAATGGGGTGCCTTGAGGCTGTCCATAATTTTACAGGGTGACTTGACTGAAAAAAGGTTGAGAAACACCGGTCCAGATAATTCTCTACTATCTATCTACAGCTTAATCTGCAGAGATCACATGACCACATCATTGAGGATGGAGGAGGACCGGAGTCACATGACTGAGAAGATACTAAACCTCACCCTGGAGATCATCTACCTGCTGACCGGAGAGGTGAGGAGGATTCTGGGAGGTCACATGACATCTCTCTTATCACTATTAATAAAATACAGACCTGACCGGAGAGGTGAGGAGTATTCTGGGATACTAATATGATATTCCTATTGGTTCTTCAATACAGAGATTTCCTCCTCTGAAGTCAGGTGATCATATGACCATCACAATGCCTCCATGTGACTCCCTAAAACCTGAGAGACACAACATGCAGAAGATTCTAGAAGTCACCAAGAAGATGATGGAGCTGCTGACAGGAGAGGTGAGCGGTGCTGGGAATTCTGGGACATTATCCAGTAACAGACAAGGGATGTGTCTGGATGGTGACTGTATCATTGTGTGTGTCAGGTTCCTATAAGGTGTCAGGATGTCACTGTCTATTTCTCCATGGAGGAGTGGGAGTATTTAGAAGGACACAAGGATCTCTACAAGGGCGTCATGATGGACAATCAGCCGCCCCTCACATCACCGAGTAAGAGGAGACTTTATTGTAAAGGAGAGAGCAGTACGGAGGGTCCACCTAGATCCCCCATCATCTGATAAACACATAGAAACAATGTATTCAGTCAGTGTGTGTGTTTCCTACAGATGGATCCAGTAATGGGAACCCACCAGAGAGATGTCCCCATCCTCTGTATTCCCGGGATTCCACACAGGAAGATCACACCATCCCTCACCATCATCAGGTAGATGAGGAACAATCACTGATAGTATCATTAGGATCTGTACATTATCTGCATTGTTACAATTGATGTCATTTTATTATATATTCAGAGAGGAAACCTGAGAGATTTTCAAGTTGAGGATAAAGAAGAGATAAAAGAGGAGGACGATGAGGATGGAGTGATGGAGGAATCTGTAATATTAATAGGACTCAAAGATCCATACCAGGACACCATGGTGGAGTCGTCTATCTCTAGAAACCCACCAGAGAGATGTCCCCATCCTCTGTATTCCCGGGATTCCACACAGGAAGGTCACACCATCCCTCACTGTTATAAGGTTGGTGGGGTGGTTCATCTAGAACATGCACCCGTAGAGGCAATGGGTGTATTTCTTTATTAACTATTTATTTTATTAACTTTTATAACTATTAACTAAGATTAACTATTTTTTATATTTTTTGGTTTAGTTTGAAGATCTGATAGATATAAAAGTTGAAATAAAAGAAGAAGAAGAAGAGAGGTATGTGAGGGATGATCAGCAGTCTATGGAGGAGGATGGAATAACGGGGACATTTATAGAGGAGGACACTCCTACAGAGATCAGTACAGGTGGGTCATTAATACTAAATACATTCCTCCACCCATACTGCTCACTGATTGGTCCAGAGTAGGGCAAGGGCTGGGTGATATCAGCCTGTAATACCCTGGTCACTTTCCTGAGCTGTGTTCCCCATCCTGTATTCCTGTATTTTTCTCGGATAATCTTCCTTCTTTGTGCTGCAGACACAACTTCTGTATCTAGACTGGATTTATGGAGATTCTGAGGTTCAGCTAGCTGCAAAATATTGAATTTCACCATATATTATGCTAAATCTAGGCACCTGGGACATGTGTCTTGGGTCTACTGCTCCATACCCGGGTCTAGTAAGATCTCTGACAGAACAATTCTCTCGGGGTTGCTTCGTTGTCTGCTGGCTGTTCCTGGGTGGAGGGATATGTCTGTATAGTCTCAGATCCAAGTCACTGAGTGCAGTCTCAGGAGATGGGAGGTAGCGGTGTGGGATCTCTGCAACTTATCTCCAGTGATCATTTAACCACCTGCTATCCGCGCTATGGCCGAATGACGGCCACAGCGTGGACCTGCATTCCCGGGAGGCCGTCATATGATGGCCTCCCCTGTGCGCGCGCCGGGCGCGCTGTGATCACCAAGTCACTGAGACTCGGCTGATCACCGATCCGTGTAAGGGGCTGGTCCCGGCCCCTTACCACGTGATCAGCTGTCAGCCAATGACAGCTGATCACATGATGTAAACAAAAGATCGGTAATCGGGTTTTTTTTTTTTTACTCACGCTGACAGCGCGAGTAGAAAAAAAAGCCGATCACCGGCTCGGATGCAAGGGACATCAGTCCCCAAGTGGAAGAGGCACATCTGCCTCATCAGTGCCACCTAAAAGTGCCACCTAACAGTGCCCACAGTGCTACCTAACAGTGCCCACAAGTGCCACCTATCAATGCCAACAAGTGCCACCTATCAATGCCAACAAGTGCCACCTATCAATGCCCACAAGTGCCACCTATCAATGCCCACCTGTAGTGCCAATCAGTGCCACCTGGCAGTGCTGCCCATCACTGCCACCCATCAGTGCCCATCACTACCGCCTCATCAGCGTACATCAATGAAGGAGAAAAATGACCCATTTTAAATTTTTTATAACAAAATATAAAAAATAAAAACATTTTTTTTTTTTAAAAATTCAGTTTTTTACATTTTTTTACCAAAAAGTAAAAACCGCAGAGGTGATCAAATACCACCAAAAGAAAGCTCTATTTGTGGTGAAAAAAAGATAAAAATTTTATTTGGGTACAGTGTTGTATGACCGCGCAATTGTCATTCAAAGTGCGTCAGTGCTGAAAGCTGAAAGTTGGTCTGGAGGGGGGTTTAAGTGCCCAGTAAACAAGTGGTTAAGCTTCCACCCGGATATTAATGAAATGCCAGCGCACAGTATGATTGCATAAAATCCATGTAAATAATAGGGGATAAGTCTAATAAGTCCATGAAAGAGGAAAAGGGAAATTAAAAGTCAATGGACAGGTAGATGACAGCTCTTACGGATGAATTTTGAGTAGGAAGCACACACTAAGGGAGGAGCTTTTCTCAGTAGTGAAGCCAACTAACATGTGGGAAAAACAGAAAAGCGTCTCTAAGTGCGGTATTTATTGAGTACAATGGCAAACAGTCAAGTGAACACTCACATCAAGGTACAGATGGATAAGCTTGTTTAAGAATGGACACCCGATGGGATCAGCACTCATAACCTCCGGTCCGAAGGTATAGCAGCCGTGATAACCACGGTAGACAGGATCATGCCGGCAAGTCCTGAGACGACGACTTGACGGCATTTTCCTGTCTACCGTGGTTATCACGGCTGCTATACCTTCGGACCGGAGATTTTGAGTGCTGATCCCATTGGGTGTTAAATGAACACCCAATGACTGTTTGCCATTGTACTCAATAAATACCACACTTAGAGGCGCTTTTCTGTTTTTTCCACACTTAGTCAGTGTTATAATAATCATGTTATGTTATCATCAGTATTATGAGTCCTGACCCTAAAACTGTATAATTCAACCACTTGCTTGCCGACCACGCTATAGCTGAATGACAGCGCGTTTGTCTAGTTCTGGGAGGGTGTCTATCCTCTCAGATTCCCGCTCTCCCCCCCCCCCCCCCCCCCTCCATGCACCTGGCAAGTTCTGTGATCGCTGTATTCTTTGGACACAACCGATTACAGATTGTGGTAAAGAGACAATCATGCTCGTTATCACGTGATATCAGCTGTGTCCAATCACACCTACTGATTGTCGGCATTCCTGTCACAGCGTGGGGAGGAGAGAGCCGGTAACCAGCAAGTGTGAAAGGAGACATCTACACTGATCATCGGTGTCCTGATTATCAGTGCAGCCCCAACAGTGCTGTCAATCAGTGTCACCTATCTATGTTGCTTGTTAGTGGCCTTCGGTGCCGCCTCATTATTGCCCAACAGTGCAGCCTATTAGTGCCCATCAGTGAAGGAGAAAGATTACCTGTTTGCAAAATGTTATAACAGAAACTAAGATAACGTTTTTTTGTTTTTTTTTCCAAAATGTATATAGTCCTATCTGTTGTATTTTATACAATATGTTGTACATTACATAGTCCTGACTTCTGCTCTCTACCCACTGCTATATATAAACATAATATATATTCTATTTTGTTACACCCATTTTCTACCAGCTGCACATTTTATATCTGATGATTTGATTGGAGCACAGACTTTTACATGTTGATAATAATGTGATAACATTCTCAAACTTTGGAACCTTAAACAGAAAGTGATAATGAGGGAGGAGTCAATAACCCAATGACGGTGGTCTTCAGGATCAGTCCAGTCTTCATCTTGGTGGTTCTCCCCCATCCTCACTCTCTGACCTCTGGTGGGGCTCAGCCCCGCTGTTATTAATGAATAAATCATGGACTAAATAAGGAAGTCCAGGACTTCTTGTGTTGGGAAGATGGCAATGAGTGATAGAGGAGGTGGGGACACTCGTCCTATAATCCCCTCATCACTGTCATTCCTATAAAAGACATAGGGGTTGATTTACTAAAGGCAAATGCACTGCAAGTGCACTTGGAAGTGCAGTCACTGTAGATCTGAAGGGAAGCTCTGAAATGAGGGGAAGCTCTGCTGATTTCTATCATCCAATCATGTGCAAGCAAAAATGCTGTTTTTTTATTTTCCTTCCATGTCCCCCCCCAGATAGAAAGTGACTGCACTTGTAGTGGATTTGCCTTTGGTAAATAAACATATGTATACACAACGTGATTTTTTTATTAATTATATGTATAGATACGTTATTTTTAATGATCATTAAATAAATGATGTGTGCGGCTGATAAATATGATGTGTACGGGTGTGCCTATGGAGTCCGTTTTTAATAAATGTGCAAATATTTTCCAATAGTTAGGACGTTGGCACACGTCTATCTGTGTGTCCACAGTACCACCATGTGGTGATACAATTTATCCGACTTTATTTGGGAAATAAACCCCATGGTTACATAGTCAGTAAGGTTGAATAAAGACATCAGTCCATCTAGTTCAACCTGTGTGAGTTTATGTCAATAATTATTCCCCTATCTCTGTATTTTGCAATCTTTACAATGCCCATCTAATAGTTTTTTTAAACTATCGACACTCCCCGCTGACACCATTTGTGGAAGGGAGTTCCACATCCTTTACCGCTCTGACAGTAAAGAACCTTCTACTCAGTTTAACCGCTTGCCGCCCGCCCACCATCAAATGACGGCGGGGCGGTGCCGCTCTAGTTCTGGGGCGTCATCATATGACGGCGTCCCAGAACGGCCGCTCTCAGCCTGGCGATCGCGGCCACGCCGTGTTGCTAGGACACAGCGTGACCCCAATCTCTGTAAAAAGCTGCGTCCGCGGCTCTTTAACCATTTGATCGGCTGTGTCCAATCACAGCCGGTCACATATAAACACGGAGATGCCGGTAATCGGCTCTCCTTGCCTCACACTGACAGAGTGTGTGGCGAGGAGAGCCGATCAGCGGCATCTCCACGCAGGGGGACATCTACACATGTAATCAGGGCACTGATCATCAGTGTCCTGATTACAATATAGCAATACAGTGTCACAAAACAGTGCCCACCATTGCCAGCAATCAGTGCCCACCACTGCCCACAAGTGCCACCAATCAGTGCCCATTAGCGATGACAGTGCTGGCAATCAGTGCTGCCCATCACTGCTGTCGATCAATGTCCATCAGTGCCCATCAGTACCGCCTATCCGTGCTGCCTATCAGTGCCACATACTGTATCAGTGCCACCTATCAGTGCCCATAAGTGCGGCTTATTTGTGCCTCCTCATTAGTGCCACCTCATCAATGCCCACCAGTTCAGCCTATCAGTGCCCATCAGTGCCGCCTCATCAGCACACATCAGTGAAGGTGAAAAATTACTTTGTTACAAAATTTACTGACAGAAAAAAGTAAAAAACATTTTTTTTTTCAAAATCTTTGGTCTTTTTTTTTTTGTAAATAATAAAAAACAGAGCAGTGATTACCACCAAAACAAAGCTCTATTTGTGTGAAGAAAATGATAAAAAAATGTGTTTGGGTACAGCGTAGCATGACCGCGCGATTGTCATTCAAAGTGCGACAGTGCTGAAAGCTGAAAAATGGGCAGGAAGGGGGTGTAAGTGCCCGGTATGCAAGTGGTTAAGGTTAAACTACTTGTGAATGGCCACATATCTTTCTAAACTCTCTGCAACTGAATAGTTTCCACCCTATGCTAGAGTCACTATTAAGGTAGATGTCCATTGTCGGAGAGTGACCTGTGACAGTGGGGCATGGCCATAGTCTGTGGAGCAAATTGGATTTGTCCTCCCAACAGAGGGGGCATAAACGTTTGCGATGTCGTTGAGGTAAAGACAGGAATGGAATGTAGGCCGGGTGCAGTATTTTTTAAATTGTTGTGCACGCCAAAATTCCCTAAAAACCAGGGCACAGGTGGTGTTGAAGCCGTCTAGAATACGGTCCAGGGAATTGAGGTCTTTTTTCCAGGATGCTGCAGATGTGGCTTGGATTGGTTTGCTGAGGTGTGTATTTAGAGGTTTGTAGATCACTGCACGTAACTATGCTCTGAGTCTCACCTGGTGAGGTGGTGAGCTGTATCGCGTTATGAGCTTGTTACATCTTTGATCTAGTAAGTGTTTCTGTATAGCGGGGTGAATCAATAAATATATCCATACGGAACACACTAGGTTTGCTTTTTTTGCTTTACAATATTGATCAAAAGAGAGGAGACTGTAAAGGAAATTTGTAAGTACTGCATATAATTGTATTCTATTTTGTGTGTATTGCACACTGCCCTCACTGTGCACACAACACTAATAATGTTTTCAGTACATGTTTGCATTCTTTCGAGTCCTGATTAGAATTAGCCTGCCTATGTTACGCCCCTTGTTACCATACAAGTACAATTGTAATATTAATGTGATACCTACGTAATCATGTGTTCAGAACAGTTATTTGGAATGATGCGGAGTGTATCTTTTGTGTCTGTTCCCTACTGCAGTAGTTATTATTAATTTGGAACCACTAATCAATATGAGGATAGGAGTTGCCTATCTATGTCCATGTCAGTATTATCCGATGAGAGTTGTAAGCATCAGATTATTCACTGCATACAACGTGAGATAAGGATTGGAGCCATTTGTTTTTCGGTGAGACACCAGCCTGCTGCTTCCTGTTTCCATGTGGAGTGAGGAAAAGGGAGAGATCCACTGTCGCGGAACGTCGCACACTCTGCTTGAGTGCTTCCGTCAGTATACCACTTCCTCCCAGTCTGACTCTAGATGTCAGATATTCCAACCGCTCACAAAGCACAAAACAAGGCGAGACTTGCTTAGCTGCTAACATGGACTGTTTTATTAGAACCAAAATTACAAGTCTTTATATACCGTTAGAGGAGGTTCCCCCCCTCCTGCTCATATTACTCTAACAATACAACTGTAACCTGATTAACATGAGCTAGTTTACTAAATCATTTTACCCAGACTAGGTGACTCAGAGACATGACCTTTGGGTTTAAGACTTTACGTCTCCTAGCTCACTGACTATTCAATACACTTTACCATAAACATCAACACATAGATAATTAGAACAAACAACAATGTGTGGAATACCATTAGAAGCTGTGGTAAGCCAGACTAGACTCCTTTACATTAAACACATTATAGCAGACATCAAACAGGTGAGTGGAGTTGATATTAGCATCTCCTCACAGTATGAGTCCCAACAGTATGAATCAGTCACTATTGCTAATATGGCAAATACAGGGTCCCCAGAGTCTGTGTGTCCTGGGGGACAAGGACCCGAATCCAAAGTAACAACACCTCAAGGGTACCCCAAATGCCAGGGCCCATAATCTGTTGGCAAGAGGCTGACATTCAGTCTCCTCCAAAAGCCTCTGTCCCGGGTGAGTCTGTCACATCCACTATACCATTCAATGAAAGGATAAGAAGTGGAGCTGTTTGATCTGGATGTGAGGAGATATTGGCTTTTTTATCTTTTACACAGAGGTGAGCAGGCAAATGATCTGATAGAGGATTGACATATTGTTTTTCTTACACTGGTTACGGGATACACTGTTGAACTTTTTCACAGAGACTTTTATTAATATATTTTATTTGCTTTGATACAATGTTGATCTTTGCTGCGCTACACTGATTTTTTTTTATTCCTTTTTCATGTCTAGTAATAATCTTTTTATCTCTATTTTAGTAGATGGACGGGAGATGAGGAAAACCTCAGAGGATTGTCTCACTTTGTCTCCAGACTGTAAAGTAGAAGATGAGGACATCACACAGTATAGTCCAGGAGAAAACCCGACTACCTCAAATGTCCATCCGGCACCACACAGTGTAGATGGACCATCATATTCCTCTTATCCTGAGGAACCTCAGACTGTGAGGGACGGTGCCGTTCTCCCAACTGATAAGAAGTTTTCCTGTGCTGAGTGCGGGAAATTTTTTTCACAGAAGTCCAATCTTAACAGACATCAGATGTCTCACTCAGGTGAGAAGCCATATCCTTGCCCTGAGTGTGGGAAATGTTTTTCAAAGAAGTCCTATCTTTCCATACATGAGAAATTGCACACGGGGGAGAAGCCGTATTCCTGTACTGAGTGTGGTAAATGTTTTTCACAGAAGTCCAATCTTTACAGACATGAGAGTATGCACACAGGTGAAAAGCCACATTTCTGTACTGAGTGCGGGAAATGTTTTTCAAAGAAGTCATATCTTTCCATACATCAGAGATGGCATACAGGGGAGAAGCTATATTCCTGTTCTGAGTGTGGGAAATGTTATGTACAAAAATCAGATCTTGTCAGACATCAGCGGTCTCACACAGGGGAGAAGCCGTATTCCTGTCCTGAGTGCGGGAAATGTTTTTCAGGGAAGTCTGATCTTTGCAGACATCAAAGATTGCACACAGGGGAGAAGTCATATCCCTGTCCTGAGTGCGGAAAATGTTTTTCACGGAAGTCCAATCTTTCCACACATCGAAGATTGCATACAGGAGACAAGCCCTATTCCTGTTCTGAGTGCGGGAAATGTTTTTCACAGAAGTCCATTCTTTACAGACATCAGAAATTGCACACGGGGAGTGAGAGAATTGTTCCTCACTGAAGTCCTGTCTTCCTGTACATCAGGGATCCCACACAACCCTCGAGGTGTATTAGTGCCTTGAGTGTGGGAAATGTCTTCTATATGAATGTTGCTGGACATCACTAGGGATGGGTGAACGGTTCGGCCTGAGCATAAGTTCAGGCCGAACTTTGGTTGTTCGGATGTTCAGCGAACTACGAACATTATGCTGTGTTCGCGGCAAATGTGAAAGCCGCGGAACACCGTTAAAGTCTATGGGACACTAACATGAAAAAACAAAAGTGCTCAGTTTAAAGGCTTATATGCAAGTTATTGTCATAAAAAGTGTTTGGGGACCCGGGTCCTGCCCCAGGGGACATGAATCAATGCAAAAAAAAGTTTTAGAAAAGGATGTTTTTTCGGGAGCAATTATTTTAATAATGCTTAAAGTGCAACAATAAAAATGAAATATTCCTTTAAATATCGTGCCTGGGGGGTGTCTATAGTATGCCTGTAAAGTGGCACAGTTTTCCAGTCTTTAGAACAGTACCACAGCAAAATTATATTTCTAAAGGAAAAAAAGTCATTTAATACTGATCACGGCCGTAATGAATTGTCGGATCCCTTTAATTTAGATAAAACTCATTGAAAAAAACGGCATGGGTACCCCCCAGTCCATTACCAGGCCCTTTGGGTCTAGTATGAATATTAAGGGGAACCCCGAACCAAAAATTTAAAAAAAAATTGCATGGGGTTCCCCTCAACATCCATACCAGGCCCTTCAGGTCTGGTATGGATATAAAGGGGAACCCTGCGCGAAATTAAAAAAAAAAAATGGAAAAAACGGCATGGGTACCCCCCAGTCCATTGCCAGGCCCTTTGGGTCTAGTATGAATATTAAGGGGAATATTAATATTAATATTAAGGGGAACCCCGAACCAAAAATTAAAAAAAAAATAGCATGGGGTCCCCCCCAAAATCCATACCAGACCCTTCTCGGTGACCAGGCGCTTCTTCTCAATGACAGCTGTTCTATAGCTGAGGGCAGGACCACTTGGTGACTTAAATGGGCAATCCCACCTTCCTCTGACATCACGTGGCATCAGAGGGGGGGGCAGGGTCATCTGTTTATATCACCGGGGGGCCCCACCCTCAGCTATATAACAGCTGTCACTGAGAAGAAGCGTCACTCGGCGGGAGCCTCCCATGGAGGCGGAGCTGTTGTGGCTTTTTTTTTTCTTTTTTCGGCTCGTCGGGTGGAGTGAGATGGATCTACATCGCGGGACATTTTTATTTTTTAATAAAGGACTTGTCCCAAAGTGTCTCCTGTCTTTTTTAATATTTTTGACACTTTTTTTTGTGAAATGGTAGGGGTACAATGTACCTGTTACCAATTCACATGGGGGGGAGGCCAGGATCTGTTGGTCCCCTTGTTAAAGGGGGCTTCCAGATTCCGATAAGCCCCCCCCCCCGCAGACCCCCACAACCACCAGGCAAGGGCTGTGGGGATGAGGCCCTTGTCCCCAAAGCACCCCCCCATGTTGAGGGCATGTGGCCTGGTATGGTTCAGGAGGGGGGGTGCTCTCTCGTCCCCCCCTGTTTTCCTGTGGCCTGCCAGGTTGTGTGCTTGGATAAGGGTCTGGTATGGATTTTGGGGGGGACCCCTATGCCTTTTTTTTTTTTTTTTTTTTTTGGCGCAGGGATTCGCCGCTTACCGGAGCCATTGGTAGCGGCGGAGGCGATCGCGTCCGTCTCCCTTCTGTGCCTGGAGACGAGTGAGGCTAAGATGGTGCCCACTCGTCTCCATGACACTGCTGGGCGGAAGCGATGTCAAAACGTCACTTCCGCCCACGCCTCTTAAAGGCATATTTTTTTCAATGTCATTTTTTAAATGACTTTTTTTTTTTTTTTTTTTTTTTTTTTTATTGCATTTTAGTGTAAATATGAGATCTGAGGTCTTTTTGACCCCACATGTCATATTTAAGAGGTCCTGTCATGCTTTTTTCTATTACAAGGGATGTTTACATTCCTTGTAATAGGAATAAAAGTGACACAATTTTTTTTTTTTTTAAACAATATATAAATAAATTTAAAAAAATTAACCCCCCCCCCCTGTCCCAACGAGCTCGCACGCAGAAGCGAATGCATACGTGAGTAGCGTCCGTATATGAAAACGGCGGTCAAACCACACATGTGAGGTATCACCGTTTGACGCCATTCCACGAGCGGGCGCAATTTTGAAGCGTGACATGTTGGGTATCGATTTACTTGGCGTAACATTATATTTCACAATATATTAAAAAAATTGGGCTAACTTTACTGTTGTCTTATTTTTTTATTCAAAAAAGTGATTTTTTTCCAAAAAAAAGTGCGCTTATAAGACCGCTGCGCAAATACGGTGCAAAAAAAAGTATTGCATTGACTGCCATTTTTTTCTCTAGGGTGTTAGAAAAAAAAACAATAAATAATGTTTGGGGGTTCTAAGTAATTTTCTAGCAAAAAAAACTGTTTTAAACATGTAAACACCTAAAATCCAAAACGAAGCTGGTCCTTAAAGAGGAGGGCCCATCAAAAAAAAAAAAAAAATTAAAAGTCAGCAGCTACAAATACTGCAGCTGCTGACTTTTAATTGGACACTTACCTGTCCCAGGGTCCAGCGATGTGGGGGATCGAAGCCCCGCTCGTCTCCCCCTCCGTTCAGCGGTGCCGGCATTGCAACTGTGGGCGCCGGGCTTCACAGCCTGGCACCCACTGCGCATGCGCGAGCGGCGCCGCGCGCCGTGATTGGCCGCTCAGTCACCTGGGACCTGTAATGAGTCCCAGATGATTGACAGGAGGGAGGGAGCAGAGCTGAGCCCTTCCTGTGCCGAGGGGGAAGTGATGTCACCAGCCCAGGCACTGGAAGAGGCAGACTACGAGGGACCCCCTAGCAACAGGCATTTAGAGGTAAGTAAAAAAAAAAAAAATATATCCAAATTTTTTTTGTATTTTTTTTTTAGGATTTTTCATGTAGTTTTTTTTTGGGTGGAACCCCACTTTAAGTGGTTAAAGGAATATCTAATTTTTATTGTTTCACTTTAAGCATTATTAAAATCACTGCTCCTGAAAAAACGTCCCTTTTTAAAACTTTTTTTTGCATTGATACATGTCCCCTGGGGCAGGACCCAGGTGCCCAAACACTTTTTATGACAATAACTTGCATATAAGCCTTTAAAATGAGCACTTTTGATATTTCATGTTCGTGTCCCATAGACTTTAATGGTGTTCGTGTGTACAAATTTTTGCCTGTTCGCAAGTTTTGGTGTGAACCGAACCGGGGGGTGTTCGGCTCATCCTTAGATATCACAGTTGTCATGTGGGGACGAATATACACCTCATATACACTCCATGGCTGATCTTCATCATGTAAGAAACAGTTCATAAGAATATCAGAGATCACCAAAGACATGGATGAAGTGTTGGCCATTGATAGCAGTAGAAAAATAAAAATGGAGTCATTACCTTTCATTGGCTGAATACATTTTGTGGTGTAGAGAATTAGAGGTCTATTTCTGAAAAGATTAATTGAACGAATGTGTTCAGCATGCGTCCACCCATCACAAATTTTGATCTTACTGTATTTCATACAGTAATTTCCAGTAATCATTGGCTCCATCTAGTGGCCATAATGTGTTAATTAACAATTTTTCCTGATTGAGATAATTTGTGTTTAATACCTCATTATGACTAGACTAGATGAAGATGAAGACTATAGGAAACCACTGTGTTTGTTAAAATAAGGCCAGAATTTGTCAAAGCTGGATGTATGCTTGTCACACTCACTCAACATGTTTTAGAATAGACACATTAGTTTACTATGTAAGGGGTGGTTTCATACAAATAACTGAGATCTTACTAATGCATTCTGAGTACAATAGACATTAAAGGTTATATATTAATCATATAACAACATATTAATTATATAGTTATATACTAATCCACTGCACCCTGGTGTACAGAGTGCAGTGGACAGAAACATGCCATATATGGGCTGCCATCAGTCAGGATTGGCATGCTGTCAATGGATTTCTGGGCCACATCCTGACTGATGGCAGCCCATTCTTGCATAATCAATTCTTGGAGTTTGTCAGAATTTGTGTTTTTTTTTTGTTTTGTTTTTTAAACGCCTTTTGAGGATTGACCACAAGTTCTCAGTGGGATTAAGGTCTGGGAAGTTTTGTAGCTATGGATCCAAAATTTTCGATGTTTTGTTCCCCCAGCCACTTAGTTATCACTTTTGCCTTATGGAAAGTGTCCTGGAAATTTTAAGCTTCTCCTTATAAGCAAATCATGTCTTTGCTCTTAAAAGCACAAATACAGCTCTCTTGTATAAGGCCGGGAAAGCGCACTTGTATATCTCCAAGTAACACAGACATAGATGCTGGTATCGCGTTGAGCTTAGCAGAATCCTTTCTAGGATAGGCAGCCCCCTTTATTTATACTGTAAACATGAATAACAAAGGAAGGTGGTGGCTTCAGAATCATCCAATCAGACACTTGTATTATTTCAAAAGAACCAATCACACACACGTATATTTTCAAATAGAAATCCAGTAGTGGCGTGTGCAAATGGTCATGTGCAGAGCCATGCGGCAAGCGTCCTGTGAGACACAAAGGGTCTCACAATTTGAACACTTACAGGGCTCTGAACACGACCGTGTGCACACTCCCACTGCTACCAATGATGCGAGCCGTACTCTATCATGGCTCAGTGGGCCATAATTTTGTATGGTTATGCTATGGTTCCCATGTATGCAGATCTGCTTACTAGGAGCGTTAATGCAGTCGCCATGAAGTGGCCAGTCTCTTGGTGAGGCATGAACGAACATCCTTAAAAGAGCAAACAGATCTGCCATGGGAAGGTTTCCGCAGTCAATGGTCTTCCACCAACGTTCTGTATGTGCGAATACGCTCGCATGAGCGTATTACAGCAAAACTGACACTGGGGGACATCTGACAACATACATTAATAAAAATTTCCACAACACAAGGTGCTCCATCATGCTGTAGAAGGCATTGTTCCTCACCAAACTGTTCTTGGAAGGTTGGGAGAAGTTGCTCTCGGAGGATGTAATTGTATCATTCTTTATTCATGGCTGTGTTCTTAGGGAAAATTGTGAGTGAGCCCCATCCCTTGGCTGAGATGCAACCCCACACATGAATGGTCTCTGGATGCTTTACTGGTGGCATGACACAGGACTGATGGTAGCGCTCACCTTCTCTTCTCCGGACAAAGTTTTTTCCGGATGTCCTAAACAATCAGAAAGGGGATTCATCAGAGAAGATGACTTTACCCCAGTCCTCAGCAGTCCAATCCCTGTACCTTTTGCAGAATATCAGTCTGTCCCCGATGTTTTTCCTGGAGAGAAGTGGCTTCTTTGCTGTCCTTCTTGACACCAGGCCATCCTCCAAAAGTCTTCTCCTCAATGTGCTTGCAAATCTACTCACACCTGCCTGCTGCCATTCCTGAGCAAGCTCTGCACTGGTGGTGACTGTAGGAGATGGTCCTGGCACGTGCTGGACTTTCTTGGGCGCCCTGAAGCCTTCCTCACAAATTTAGAGGAATTTTTTTTTCTTTATGGGATTAAGTTCATTTTCATGGCAAAGAGGAGCTTTGCAATTAATTGCAATTCGTCTGATCACTCTTCATAACATTCTCGAGTATATGCCATCATAAAACTGAAGCAGCAGACTTTGTGAAAATTCATATTTGTGTCATTCTGAAATCTTTTGGCCACGGCCGTACAGTCCAGCGTACATAATGCAGTGGTAAAAAGTATATCGTAGGCCTGTGTACAGAGTTCAGTGGTCAAGAGGATGTCATATGCAGCCCAACGTACAGCCGACAACCTAACTATAATACACTGTGTACAAAAGGAGGGAAGCTCACACAAAAGCAGGGCATGACCAGGGCTGGGAACTAGGGGAGCAGAGATGGGGTAACAGGATGCAGAAAACTGGTTACAGGATATAGGATCAAGCAGAAATGTAACTTACAGGTAGAACACAGAGGCACTGATAAAAGTTAAGAAAGGGATTATATGCCTTACTAGCAACAAGCATCAGGTAGAACCAAATTGCTGTGATCTGCTGGTAGACAAATGCTGGTGGCCACCGGAACTGCACCCTTCAACTCTTGGAACCACAGTACCATCAAGCTGGTGATCCAGACAGTTTCCCGCTTATGGAGTGGCCTCCAAATGCTTCATATGGCCCTGGAACACAAAAGTCAGTGTTCGTGACCCTTGTGCTGATTAAGTCCAAAGAGGACAAGATCTCCCATCTTCCGTGCCTGAAGATTTTCCCAATTTCCTTAGGCCATAGTCCTTTAACCCACAGTATACCCTGCCGATGGGGTCTGGAAACTGGCTGGGTGCCCTGCAGATCAGATTCTTTAATAGGTGCAATGCTTGGAAGCCATATTGGTCCCTTGTAGCTGGACAATCCACATGTTGTGCCGTGTACACACGACTGGACTTTTCGACCGAACTGGTCCGACAGAACGAAAAGTCGGACAATTCGATTGTGTGTGGGCTTCATCGGACCTTTTCTGTCGGACAAATCTGTTGGACTTTAGAAATAGAACACATTTCAAATCTTTCCGATAGACTTGAGTACGATAAAAAAAAAACGTTCGTCTGTATGCTAGTCCGACGGACAAAAAAGGACGCAAGGGCAGCTATTGGCTATGAACTTCCTTATTCTAGTCTGGTCGTACGTCATCACGTTCGAAACGATCGGACTTTGGTGTGATCGTGTGTAGGCAAGTCCGTTTCGTTGGAACTCCATCAAAAAGTCCTTCGGAGTTCAGTCCGACAAAAAGTCCAGTCGTGTGTACACGGCATTAGTTGCTACTCTGTTCTAGAAACCCGTTTGCATTTTAATAACCACCCAGGTCTTTCAACCTGGATCCTCTAATACACCTGGAGTTGCAGAGACTACACCTGGGTCAGAGAAAATTTCAAATGAGACTTTGTCCTCCCCCAGAAAACCTCTATTACTGGAGCTGTTATATCAAGTGCAGCTATTGAATTCAGAGTGTGTGTCGACCACCAGGCTTTGGCACATCAGAAGCAAATGGCTGAAAAAGAAATGTATGCAAGACAGATGTAGGAATCTTGAATCAGACAGATGAACTATGCCAGTCATGTAAAAAATGTAGAGTCTGGGAGGTATCAGATCCAACAGCTTGTGAGAGCTTGACCCTATTGACAGAAACTGGCTGGGCAGTGGGTGCAGGATCAGCAGAGGCAGGCTGGGCAGCAGACACAAAAGCAACAGAGGCAGGCTGGGCAGTAAGCACAGAAGCAACAGAGGCAAGCTGGGAAGCAGGCACCAGATCGGGCAGCAGGCATTAGCTCAGCAGAGGCAGGCTGGGCAGCAGGCACAGGAATCGGGGAGGCTGAAGAGCAGGATAGGCAGCAGGCACAGGATCAGCAGAGGCAAGCAGGCACAGAAGCAACAGAGGCAGGCACCAGATCAGCAGAGGCAGGTCAGGCTGAAGACACTGAATCGGCAGAGGCAGAATGGGCTGCAGGCATAGGAATCTGAGGGAGGCTGAACAGCAAGCACAGGATCAGTGGAAGCAGGCTGGGCAGCAGGCACAGGATCAACAGAGGGAAGCAGGACAGCAGGCACAGAAGCAACAGAGGCAGGCTGGGAAGCAGACACCAGATCAGCAGAGGCAGGTCGGGCAGCAGGCACTGAATCAGCAGAGGCAGACTTTGCAACAGGCACATGAATCCGAGGGAGGCTGGGCAGCAGGCACAGGATCAACAGAGGCAGATTTGGCAGCAGGCACAGAGTCAGCAGACACAGGCCCAGCAGCAAAGTCAGGATGAATAGTGGACAGAGTATCAGAGGAGTCTGCATGAGCAGAATCAATGTAGTCAGGTTGAACAGCAGGCAGAGGATCAATGGATTCAAACTGGACAAAAGGCAGAGGATCAGTGGCATCAGGCTGGATAGCAGGTGGCATGTCAGTGAAGTCAGACTGGACAATAGGCAACGTGTCAGCAACAGGGAAGCTGATAGCATAACAATGACAGCAGGCTGGTCAGCGGGTAAAGGATTAGTGGCATCTGGCTGGGCAGCAAGAGAAGCACCAATTAAGTAAAACTGGATAGCAGTTAAAAGATCAGTAGAGTCCAACTGGACAGCAGGAGAGGTAGCAGTAAAGTCAGGCTGGGAGGCTGGAACATGGGCTTGGTGCACAGTGACTTTAAGCAGTGGACGAGAGTCCCACTTGGTTAAGTGAGTCAGTATGTCCCAAGGATGGATGGAAGATCTTAGAAAGGCTTGAGCAGATCTTTTTGTGGCAGAATAAGGCCAGGGTACTGAGAGTCCCAAATATGAAAGGGCCGTAGTCAGAACTGAGGCCAAGCATGGGGCAGACTGACCCATAGTTGATGTATTGTCAGGCTGGACTGAGGTTGCTGCTACAAAGACAGGCAAGACTGGAACAAATTGAATGGACTTGACAGGAACAATTAGCATAGGCTGGGCTGGACTGGAGCAGCAATCACTGGAGCAGGCTGGACTGGAGCCGCAAACACTTGAACAAGCTGGGCTACAGTGGTAAGCACTGGAACAGGCTGGACTGAATGAGCTGGCCTAGAGGCAGACCGGTCTGAGGCAGCAGGCATGAAGGCAAGAACTGGCACAGGATCAGGTTGAACAATGGTTGGTGTAGGAGTGTACGATAACATAATTGTGCAAGTGGGGAAAAAAATTGTGTTGTTTAGTTTAGATACTGGTATCCTGCAAGTGGTTACATGGTGCTGACCTGGCTGTGCTGCTAGTGGGGAAGTAATAACCACACTCAGAAACAGAGATAAAAAGGTAGCAGTGGCAGAGGAAGATTTCTGAGGGGTTGCCAAGGGCCACAGAGCGGAAGATGGAGCCTTCATTTGATTAAATGCGGGGAAGGTGCAGCTAGTGGGAACAGGATACTGATATACATTCGGAAGTATGGAATGCTCAGTAGTAGCTGTAAGTAGGAAGGGTAACGAAGGAAGAAATTCTTGGTATCTAGAGGAAGGACTGAATTGCTGTGAATTGACTGAAACTGGGGAGAGTATCTATCACTAGGATTGGAGTAAAGGCTGAACAAAGTTTAGTTTATATTTTCCTTGTCTGATTATTACCACCTAACATGGAACTTTAGGGAACAAGCTGAATAGTGCTAAAAAAAAAGTAAGCTTTGCCATCTTCCAGCAAGAGAGTGAAATCATCATGGCCATAAGATATACCTGCAAAGCTAACTCATAACAACTCTGATCCAAAGGCTGTACTTCACAAAATGGAAACCTGCCCTGATCACCTAAGGTGTGTGCCACCTGAATGTTCTACAGCAGCTTTTCACTAGTGAGACTCTGCAAAATCTGGTGGCAAAAATCTTTATCCTCTATTGCCAGAAACACCCAATGGATCACCTCCTCTGGATGCATCTTGCATAAAAAGATAGCAAACGCTGAGATCAGATACTTCCCAGTTCCCAAGTGCAGTTGATCTGGTGGTTAGTGGCCTCCGTGTTATGTGAGGCAGTGGTCATCAACCCTGTCCTCAGGGCCCACTAACAGGCCAGGTTTTATGTATTACCTTGGGGGAGATGCAGACTAAGAATACTGCAATCACTGAGCAGCAAATGATATCACCTGTGATGTATTTCAGTTATCTTGCAAACCTGGCCTGTTAGTGGGTCCTGAGGACAGGGTTGATGACCACTGATGTTAGGTATACGGAATGCAGGTATCCAGAGACAGCAGGGATGACCAGATTGGTGGGCCACACCTAAGGAAGCTGGAATCAGACTGAGTATGAATAAAATAAAGTTTATTAATGCACACAACACCAACAGACCATACGCAAAGCAAAAGTGAATATAAATGTGATGGTAAAACCAAGCAACCAACTCAACAACCTAACTATAATACACTATGTACAAATGGAGGGAAGCTCACATAAACAGGGCAGGACAAGGGGAGCAGAAATGGGATAACAGGATGCAGGATACAGCATACAAGGCACAGGATACAGATCAAGCAGGGTAGGGGCTCATAGGCAGAACACTGAGGCACTGATGAAAGGGAGGGGTCATATACCTTCTCAGTAGCCAGCATCAGGTGGAGCCTATTTACTGGGATCTGCTGGCTGCTGGTAGACACCTGCTGATAGCCACTAGAACTGCAACTTACAGCTCTGGGAACCACAGTTGCCATTAGCAGGTGATCCAGGTCCTGACAGCCTTGTGTATAGAGTAGAGTATTGAAACCATGCAAGTCATACTGTATAGTCACTAGTGGGAATGAACATTTAGGGTGCTCAGTGTGGATGAATGTGACCGCTTCTAACTGTCAATTGTTACTAAGGAAGCATCCGCTGTGTAATTACCAATCACTGACAGCACCCAGCCCATAAACTTACATGGCTGGGAATCCCTGGTCATGTATGCAAATGGGTGGGGATTGGGGAATAGAGCGGGTTACATCGTTGCCTATGTAGCGCTGGTAGATTTTTAATCTACCGCTGATAGGTAAATCTTGTGGGTTACTTGTTAGAGGAAGTTAGATTTGCCTCTGTTCCAGCTTGGCTGAGTTGCGTGTAGTTGCACACTGTGCCGGTGGGTGTCGTTGTCACCATGGGCTGGTGTTGGAAAGGCAACGTGTTGAAGCGTATGAGTGCTCCTCTGTCCCGGAGACAACTCGGTGGAGGTGGTCCTCCGAGTTGCATTCTGGGAGAGGGTATTTATGGGACAGACGCCATGTTTAGGGGTTCGTTTTCAGCCACCTGCTGGCCCTCCTGGCCGACAGGTATGCGTTAAGAGTACCACCTCATGGTCCTCTGTTCCGGAGGCCCACGTCGCTGCAGCGTGTGGGTGGGCCCAGAAGCCTGTCTGGGGCCTACCACAGCAGCAGAGGAATGGTGCTGAGCTGTCTATCCTGAGTGAAGTAGCTGGACAACCGAGGACATCCCAGGGGAGGACCCGTCATGGAAGGATCATGCAGAGTGCTGGTCTGGAGAGGGGCCTGGTGACTCGGTTGGAGGACGTATCCTGAAGTAATCTTACAGTATAGTACTGCCGGGTTGGCTTAAAGGTTCAAGTACTGTGTCTGACATTCATCGCAAACCAATACATCCTGTGGCAGAGGATCGTACGGGTTTTATTCCAAACAAGTCTGTGGCAGATACTTTTGTTCGTGCTACGTGCTGACTGCTAGGCAAGTGAGAGAGGCCTATCCACGCGGGCAAAGATTGAATCCCACAAGGGGAGTGCATTCAACTACAAGTGTTCAATTCCAAAGAATGTTCTAAAGAACCTAAGGAAAGGTATTTGAGCCTCCCTGCAACTTTCCTTCTGCCTCTTTCCTGCTACTTCCTTTATTACTTGTTCATTAAAGCATCGGAAAATATACTCAAGTGTTTGGTGCTTATATCGTCCAGAGTTAAACTCAACGGGACCCTAGACCTGGTGCCGGTGAAACAGAGGTATCGAGAGTGAACGTAACAGCCCGCTTTAAACCAGCAGCTCCACCGAGAGTTAGTGCTACACCTATATATGCCCACATGGCCTTGTTTCAGCAAATAATTCACTGCTATACAAAAGTCATTGGTTACTAAATAATCAATGGCTGCCTTTCACTGGCTGTGTCCTTAAAAACCACTAACATGACCTGGCCCGTTCATTTACATGGCTGGAAATCCCTGGGGAATCCCTGGGGAATGGAGCGTTAAATATGGGCACATTTACAAAGAAAAAAAAAATACAGTTTCAGTTGCCAAAAAATAAAACTATTGCTGATTTGTATTTAGAAATAAAAAAAAAAAACAGCACTCAGACCCCTTGAGTTCCCCCACAACACATAGCAGACCATAAGGGGTATTTGTAACTTGCCAGATTCGGCTCCCATGGATTTCAATGGGGTTTGGGTTCAGCATCAAACCAAACCCAGGGCAGTTCAGTTCATCACTAGTTACCATGAATTAGAGTTCCAATATCTCCTCTGTTTTCTGCAGACAGATATACATTTCCAGATGCCTTATGTTGTACAGATTCCTCATGTTCCTCAATAAAAGCTCGTACACTGTACTTTTTTGCATAGAGGTTCCTCTTAAAATCTATACCAGACCTGAAGGGCCTAGTATGAATTTGTTTGGGTGCCCCCCATTTTTTTTTTTTTTACATTTTGTTTGCATTCACCTGTCTGCTGGGAATCCCCAGTTGACACTGAAAGTGTCGGGGGGGATGAGTAACCAGGTGTTACAGTACCTGTGGCCACTGACCTCCTATCAACCAGCTTGGGTGGGAAGCTGCCATATTTAGCAGCGATAGTATTACTGCAGCTGGAGGTTGGACCTGGGTGAATAATAGTTCAGCCATTCGCTGACCCTCCAAACAAGCCAAACTCTGTGCAAACATGGGTTCAGCCCAAACCCAAAGCTCATTCCAAGTTGTCCATTTATTGGTTCCTTATTAGTGACCAATGGTAGAAGGACCCCCTCATATCAGTAGTAAGTTGAAGGACATTCCTACATCATCATTAAACAGAAAATTGTTAATTTCTCAAGGAACCTCTAGAAACCTTTGGAGGAACCCTGCCTTGGAAAGGCTGGACTAGGCAGTAATACATTTCTATTTCTTGGTAGGAGTGGAGATGACCCATCTATAAGGATATACAGTACATACACACATAGCACAAGGCCATGTTCACAGTATAAGATGTTTATCAGGGCTGCAGTTCCTCTGAGCTCCACAAGGTGGTGATCTCAATTCTACCCAGAAAGGAAGTCTCTATGGAATACAGACAGGAAGTGATGTCAGGTTGAGACAGGAAGTGATGTCAGGTATAAATAAGAAGTTCCAAGTTAGCGGTGAGTCAGGAGGAAGTAAAGAGGAGACGTTGCTGGAAGTGGTAGCAGAGGAGGTAATAAGATCTTATTTTCTATTTACACCCAGTAACCCCCCCCGTCATGTCCGTCCTCTTCCTCCATAGTCACTGTGACGTCTTTTATCTCCAGCAGATGATGATACACACATATATAGTGTGGAAACCTAGATTAACCCCTTTAGGGGCAGAACATTTCCCCACTTACGGGGACAGAACATTCTCTTCATTTTGGAGATGTGTCACCTTCTCACCTTAGCAGTGTCTTGTAACAAAGGATGAGATTACAGTACGGGTTGTACTGACATTTGCACTTCTACATCTTTCCTCTGAAGATACCAACCCCCCTCCCGCACCTGACTACCTCCTCCGTGTATCCCGGGCTTCAGTGCCCCTCCTGCAGGCCCGGGACCAGCATGGCTGATCACATAGGGGGCTTTTGGCCATGCATCGTCCCAGACACTAGAGCAAGAGCAATCATTCTAGGACTGTTATTCCTGGTTAACTCCAAACTGATGACCTAGAAGGACCTTTAAAGTGTTGCACCATGATGGGTAGTGAAGTTAGTCACCGTTTCATGGGAACACGCAATTTTAAGGTTTGACTTAATTGTGAGGAGGGGGGAGGGGGGGTGACTTTATTATGAACAAAAAAAAATGCTGATTTTGCCCTGCGTGTGAAAATGTATTTTTCTTTTAAAGCCTATTTCCCGGAAAAGGAAAAAAATGACCTAAATGAGCATTTGACACTCCAAGGGTTAAATGGTTGTCTAGGTGTAGGGGACCAGCAAAAGCACTTTTACTTGCCTGATTCTTTGTCCCCCCCAGCTGTCACCACTCTTCTCTACCCCCCCTACACTTCGGCAGTGGATTGTCCCCCTCTTGTCCAGGGAAGGGCTATGGGCTCTGCATTGGTCTTAATGACATCAGAGAAATTACGACTGGTGGAACATAGTGAAGAAGGGGCAGCGTGGACCAATCTTACAATTCCGAGGAGCCTGCAGGAGCGGAGACTCGGGGAAGCAAAAGTGATTTTTCCTGGTTACCTACACCTAAATGACCCTTGGAATGCAGTTTGTTTGTATTTGCCCAATTTACACAAAAAGAAAGTACATGCAGATTTGCTGGTTAAATGACCATGCAAATGTTAGTAACCCAATTTACTTCTTACCATTTCCACTTGGCCAGCCCGCCTATTAACCCCTTACAGCCCCATCTGAATAATATACTACCAATGCAGTCCAGATAATTCTCCACTATCTGTCTACAGAGAAACCCGCATAGATCACATGACCTCATCAATGAGGATGGAGGAGGACCGGAGTCACATGACTGAGAAGATACTAAACCTCACCCTGGAGATCATCTACCTGCTGACCGGAGAGGTGAGGAGGATTCTGGGAGGTCACATAACATCACTCTTATCTCTATTAATAAAACACAGACCTGACCGGAGAGGTGAGGAGGATTCTGGGAGGTCACATGACATCACTCTTATCTCTATTAATAAAACACAGACCTGACCGGAGAGGTGAGGAGGATTCTGGGAGGTCACATGACATCACTCTTATCTCTATTAATAAAACACAGACCTGACTGGAGAGGTGAGGAGGATTCTGGGAGGTCACATGACATCACTCTTATCTCTATTAATAAAACACAGACCTGACCGGAGAGGTGAGGAAGATTCTGGGAGGTCACATGACATCACTCCTATCTCTATTAATAAAACACAGACCTGACCGGAGAGGTGAGGAGGATTCTGGGAGGTCACATGACATCACTCTTATCTCTATTAATAAAACACAGACCTGACCGGAGAGGTGAGGAGGATTCTGGGAGGTCACATGACATCACTCTTATCTCTATTAACCACCTCAAAACCAGGCACTTACACCCCCTTCGTGCCCAGGTCATTTTTCAGCTTTCAGCGCTGTCACACTTTGAATGACAATTGCACGGTCATGCTACTCTGTAACTATGTGACATTTTTAACATTTTCTTCACACAGATAGAGCTTTATTTTGGTGGTATTTAATCACTCCTCGGTTTTTAATTTTTTTTAAAAAAAAAGGCTGAAAATTTTGAAGAAAAAAAAAAGTTTTTCTTAGTTTCTGTCAGTAAATTTTGTAAATAAGAAATTTTTCTCCTTCACTGATGTGTGCTGATGAGGCGGCACTGATAGGCTGCACTGATGGGCACTGATGAGGAGGCACTAATATGCGGCACTTATGGGCACTGATAGATGGCACTGATGGGCACTGATAGGCGGCATGCATAGGCGACACTGATGGACATTGATGGGTGGCACTGATGGGCAGCATTGATAGCCAGCACTGAGTGGCATCACTAATGGGCACTGGTGGGCACTGATTGCTGGAACTATATTGTAATCAGGGCACTGATTAAAATATAGTGCCACACTGTTTACATGTGACCGGCTGTGAATGGACACCGCTGATCACATGGTTAAAGAGCCGTTGCTTTTTACAGAGCTCGGGGTCGCGTTGAGAGTGGCTGTTATGGGACATCTTCATATGAAGCCGCACTGCCCCTCCATCATTTGAAGGTGGGCGGGCGGCCAGTGGTTAATAAAACACAGACCTGACCGGAGAGGTGAGGAGGATTCTGGGAGGTCACATGACATCACTCTTATCTCTATTAATAAAACACAGACCTGACCGGAGAGGTGAGGAGGATTCTGGGATTTTAACATGATATTCCTATTGGTTTTCCAATACAGAGATTTCCTCTTGTGAAGTCAGGTGATCATATGACCATCACAGTGCCTCCATGTGACTCCCTCAAACCTGAGAGACACAACATGCAGAAGATACTAGAAGTCACCAAGAAGATGATGGAGCTGCTGACAGGAGAGGTGAGCGGTGCTGGGAATTCTGGGACATTATCCAGTAACAGACAAGGGATGTGTCTGGATGGTGACTGTATCATTGTGTGTGTCAGGTTCCTATAAGGTGTCAGGATGTCACTGTCTATTTCTCCATGGAGGAGTGGGAGTATTTAGAAGGACACAAGGATCTCTACAAGGACATCTTGATGGACAATCAGCCGCCCCTCACATCACCGGGTAGGAGGAGACTTTATTGTAAAGGAGAGAGCAGTACGGAGGGTCCACCTAGATCCCCCATCATCTGATAAACACATAGAAACAATGTATTCAGTCAGTGTGTGTGTTTCCTACAGATGGATCCAGTAATGGGAACCCACCAGAGAGATGTCCCCGTCCTCTGTATTCCCGGGATTCCACACAGGAAGGTCACACCATCCCTCACCATCATCAGGTGAATGAATGTACAATATATATATAAAGTGCTGCGTAAATTGCCGGAGCTATATAAGTACCTGAAATTTAAAAAAAATCAGGTAGACGAGGAACAATTATTCGTAATTACAGGTATGATTTATACACAGCATGTTTGTTACAATGAATGTTTCTTCTATCTTCCAGTGTGGAAAACTCTGGGATGATATTGTTATTAAAGAGGAGGATGAGGAGTATGATGTGATGGAGGAGTTTTCAGAAGAACACAAGGATATGATGGAGCCACCTAATACCAGGAACCCACCAGAGAGATGTCCCCGTCCTCTGTATTCCCAGGATTCCACACCGGAAGATCACACCATCTCTCACCATTATAAGGTTTGGTAGAATGAAGCATCTAGAACATGTAATTGTGGAGGTCGAAGTGTGGATTTTTTTATGTGGTGTTACAATATTCAACCTTATGCTTTACAGATATAATTTTTCTCTAATTTTCTTGGCTTAGGGTGAAGATCTGATACATATAAAAGTTGAGGGTAAAGCAGAAGAAGAAGAGATGTATGTGAGGAATGATCAGCAGTCTATGGAGGAGGATGGAATCACGGGGACATTTATAGAGGAGGACACTCCTACAGAGATCAGCACAGGTGGGTCATTAACACTAAATACATTCCTCCCACCTCCCTTGATGTACATAAAAAATACTGTCCTCAGGGCCCTAGGGTGCGCACTCCTCTAGCCAAGTTTGTGAGTGAGCTTGGGCTGGTGGACTTTTGGAGATGTAAATCTCCCCTCCAGGCCCAGTTCTCCTATCATTTACTGACGCACTCTACACTATCTCGTATAGATTTTGCATTAGGGAACGACCTAACATACTGCTATGACCCGATAGTAACATATCTGGCCAGGGGTTTGTCCGACCACTCTCCGGTGCAGCTTAGCCTGAACCTTCAAAAAACACGCCTACCTGTACACTGGAAGCTGAACCCTTTTTGGCTTCAGCTATTTACTGATGCAGATAATATGCACATCAAATATTTTTTGGAAGCCAATAAACCTTCAGCTGCACCTGGGGTGGTTTGGGATACCCTAAAACCCTTCATCAGAGGAATGTGCATAAAAGAAATTAAAACCAAGAGTAGACAATGGGCCAGGGATGCCAGTCGGGCGGTGGAGAAAGCAGAGGAATTATATCTGCGAACTCCCACGCCTGAACATGAGAGGCAATGCACAGACGCTATACCGTACTGTACATTTACAGCAAGCTGTCAACAAAAGATTTTTCACATCCCAAACATATTTTGAAGAAGGGGAGAAAACTGACCACATGCTGGCCATGATAGCCAGGTCACAACAACCACCTCAGGTGGTACATAGCATTACAGCATCACAACATTAACTGTTACTGATACACCATCCATACTGAAGGAGTTTTGCTCCTTCTACTCCTCTAAGGCAGTGTTTCTCAACTCCAGTCCTCAAGGCACACCAACAGGTCATGTTTTCAGGATTCCCACTATTTTGCACAGGTGATTTGATCAGTTTTCACTGCCTTAGTAATTACCACAGTCGTTTCATCTGAGGGAAATCCTGAAAACATGACCTGTTGGTGCGCCTTGAGGACTGGAGTTGAGAAACACTGCTCTAAGGTATCTTACCCTGTAGATGAGTTGACACAATTCCTGAACTCTGTCACCCTACCCCAGCTTCAGGAAACAGATAGAAAACTTTTAAATGCTCCTCTCACCCTTGAGGAACTGCAACTCGCACTAGCCACATTCCCAAACTCAAAGGCCCCGGGCAATGATGGACTGCCAATTGAATTATATAAAAAATTTGGAGGAATACTCCTATGGGAGCTACTCCATACACTTACAGAGGCATTTAACTCAGATTCCTTGCCGACATCTATGTATGAGGCAGTGGTGATAGTCCTATTAAAACCAGGGAAAGAAACTAATAAACCAGAATCCTATAGACCCATCTCACTGTTAAAGTATGTGTGCAAATGGGAAAATCCGGACAGCCGCACTCCAGGAAATTATAATCCAAACTTCTTTATTTTAAAATCAGGAACATGTCATACAGTACATCAAAGGCAGAGTGTACAGACAGACAGCTTACGCGTTTCGTACTATATCAAGTGCTTACTCATAGCTTCACCCTAGTGCAGGGACAACATCCGCATCACTGTTAAAGTAGTGTTCCGGCCGAAATTATACTTTTTAAATAAAAATCCCCCTATAATACACAAGATTAATGTATTCTAGTAAAGTTAGTCTGTAAAATAAGGTCTGTTTTGTTAGTTTATAGCAGTAGTTTGTTATTTTATAAACTTACAGCAGGCCGTGGCCATCTTAATTCTGGGCATCTGAAGCCAGACTGTATTTCTTCCTGGATCTCATCCTTGCAGATCTCGCACATGCTCAGTGCATCACAAGCAGTGTGATAGGTTTCAGGTCAGGTTTCCATAGCAACGGCAGTGTCAGAGGAAGTTGCCGCCCCTTCCCAGAAGGCATTGCAAACAGGAAATGATGCGATGGGCCACGGCCAGGGAGGAGGAAGTGAAAAATGAATACAGCAGATATACAGTAAGTGCTGAGAAAAAAAAATTTTAAATATCCAATTCGTTTACAGTGCACAGTTTAGTGAGGGATGCTGAAGAGTTGTAAAAGTGGGTGGAACTCCACTTTAAATACGGATCTAAAACTCCTTACTAAAATCATCGCCATGAGACTCTCAAAGGTGGTGACTAAACTAGTACACCCGGACCAATCCGGCTTCATACCAATATGAAAAAAAGGAAACTAATGCTCATCCAAAAATAGTCCTGGAAAGATGGGTATCAAAGATGCATGTAATAGCACATTTACATCACTGAATGTAACAACCTATATCATAGTCTATAGCTACTGTCACCTGGAAATAATGGAATTGGGACCTCCAGGATTTTTATCCTCTGAATTTAAGGGCGTATACACAAAAAATCGGGAAAGATTCCCAAAGATATTCTTCAAAGAGGATACACCAGTTTAAGGACTAATAATCTTTATTGAATATCCACCATATATTAATTAAATAGAGAAAGTTATTATGAATAAGTATAAATACCCTCCTCCAACAGTCTAACTGTGTTGGAGGAGGGTATTTATACTTATTCATAATAACGTTTTCTATTTAATTAATATATGGTGAATATTCAATAAAGATTATTAGTCCTTAAGCCGGCTTCATACCAAACAGGTCCACGGCAAACAATCTACGCCGCCTCTATCTCAACATGCAAATACCCACTGATAATCAGGGACAAAGGGATATCCTTTCGCTAGATGCCACTAAGGCGTTTGATAGTGTTGAGTGGGAATATTTATGGAGAGTACTAGAAAAGCTTAAGTTGGGGGAAAATATAATTTCTTGGATTCAATTATTGTACAAAGCGCCAAAAGCTTGCATTAGAATAAACAACACCTTATCGTCTTCCTTTGATCTACACAGGGGAACTAGGCAAGGCTGTCCCCTGTCTCCCTTACTTTTTGCCTTGGCCATAGAACCCCTGGCAGCTGCCATAAGGGGGGAGCCCAGAAATAATTGGATTTAAGCGGGGTGAACTGGAAGATAAATTGGCACTTTATGCTGACGGTGCACTTCTATTTCTAAGTGACACATCCACTGGTTAAACTTATGGAATTGATTCACACATTCGGATTCAAAATAAATTGGGGCAAATCAACAATACTACCCTTAGATCCACTGACGGGACCCCTGCCTCGGACAGCTGAACAAATCAAAGTAGTGGATAAGTTCAAATACCTAGGCATAGTTATACACCCTAACTTGGACCAATATATAAAGCTAAATGTAGACCCACTTTTTAAAAAATTTCAAGAAAAAAACGACCAGCTGGATCAAGTTGCCGCTTTCCGTTGTCGGCCGCTGCAACTTGATAAAGATGATCTGGAACCCACAGATATTATATGCACTCCACAAAATTCCCCTCTCTGGATCCCTATCCATGTGTTTAAGAGGTGTAACACCATTTATAGTACATTGATATGGAGAAAACAGGTTCCAAGAATCAAATTGGAAACCTTACGGGAAGCAAAGGACTCAGGTGGGCTGGCGGTACCAAACCCACTTTATGGCGGCTCAGCTGCAACATTTGACGGGCTGGCTCTACCCTGAGTCCTCTGATCCCATTCGAAACATTGTGCGCACACAGATGTCTGATGATGGACTTGTGGAGTGCAAAGAGGCAGGTGAACTGGGAGCACTGACTCAATACCCCAAGCTACTACTTATAGATAAAATATGGAACAAAACCAAACAACACCTGCAATACACAGGGTACACAAATTGGTCACGCATCTGGAATAACCGTAACTACCCAGAACTAAACAAATTACAAAACTTCTCCAATTGGTCAAGGAGCGGAGTAAATTCTATTCCACAACTATATTGTGGGGGGCATACCCCGAGACTTCCAATCACTGCGTACCGAATCTAACCTGCCAAATACCTCATTCTTCCAGTACTTACAACTTAGGCGCGCTATAGCGGCACAGGCTACGACATCCACTTGGGAGCTAACCAGGCCCGCGGTGCTTACAGAGCTAATTATGTCATCATCCCGGAAGGGACAAATTTCCTTATATATATATATATATATATATATATATATATATATATATATATATATATATATATATATATAGCTCCCTTCTTTGTTATGTATCTAAGGCGATGACTTTGAGCTGTAGAGCTGGATGGGGAGACGACATAGGGCGTATTTCAGACGAGGGATGGAACACCATGCTAGACAACGTACTTAAAGTGTCACTATCCTCTTCTCAAAAACGTACCCAACTATTCATTATTCAACGAGAAATTTTTTGAGAATGGGACTTTAAAGGTACTTCATATACAAAACAAAACAATTGAATAATATAAAAATATAACTCATTTATTCAAGAAATGATAAAAATATGGCTACAGTTACACTCATGGTCCTGGGTATGCACACCTAGCCTAACCCTGACCAGATGAGAGAACTGAAGTTACATATATGTTGTTCCTACGTTCTGAAGTTTCAACGTGTTTCGCCGAAACGGCTTCATCAGGAAAAGGATGGAGGCATTCAATCATTAATATTAAAAGCAGCAAACTGTGCACAACCTTATGTGTGTAAAGAAAAAAAAACACAAAAATTAATACATCACACTACAAAAAAGAAATTTTAACAAGGTATAACACTGCACATACATAGTTCACGTCGTCCACCAAGCAAAAGAGTACCCCACCCCGAGTGATGAACACTATCAATAGCATATGGAACCTCAAACTTACAACTGACCCTAAACTCTGTCTATTACGCTGGATAGAAGAAGAACATTACACGCCCCACATATATACTGCCATTCTTAGGGTACTATTCCTGGCTAGGAAACTTATTGCTAGAAAATGGCTATCTACGACGGCCCCCCCACACAAACAGAGTGGACTGCATCCGTGAATGACTCTCTCATTAGAGAACAGCTCGCATACAAGCACCGAGGTAGTCCGAGAAAATTTGAGAATATATGGGACCTCTGGTTGGACACTCCTGGATTAGCTCCACTAAGCCTGGTCCACAATAGAATCCTAGGGGGCAGAACCACATCAGCAACTATACAACTTTAGAACTTAGCACTAAGAGAAACTTGCTAGATTTGAGAGAAGGGGAGTAAAATATCTCATTCGCACAACTATCCCGGATGGGAATTACTATGAAAATACCGGGTCTTGCAGAGGTTGAATTGTATATTTTTGTTTTACCCAACGGTTAATGTATGAAAATGCTAAACACCGCCCCCCCGCTGGTTAGGGGATGGTGGTACCCTGTTCTGCTCAGTGGCCCTGGTAGGACCGGGAGCAGAAAGGGAAAGAATGACATACGGAGGACATACATGACATGTAACGAGACCAAAGAATCACAACCACAGTTGCCTTATTATACAATCATATCTTTATTTCTGAATGTGTTGTTATGTTTATTATTGTATGAACAAATAACATATTAGACCGCATGGTCATTTAACATTGAAATTACATTAAATTAAAATAGTGTCCTCACAATTATATAATTTGCTTTTGTGTGATGAAATGAAAAAAGTTGTTAGTTTTTATTGAAAACAAACACAAAAAAAAATCTGATTAAAAAAAAAAAAAATACATTCCTCCACCCATACTGCTCACTGATTGGTCCAGAGTAGGGTGGTGACTTTGTGATATCAGCCTGTAATACCCTGGTCACTTTCCTGAGCTGTGTTCACCGTCCTGTATTCCTGTATTTCTCTCAGATAATCTTCCTTCTCTGTGCTGCAGACACAATTTATGTATCTAGACTGGATTTATGGAGATTCTGGGGTTCACCTGACAGCAAAATATGGATTTTCACCATAGACATTACTAGACCTACAGTAGGCACTTTGGATATGTGTCTTGGTTCTTCTGCCCCATGCCGGGGTCTAGTAAGATCTCTGACAGAGGAATCCTCCCAGGGTTACTTGCTCTGTTGTCTGCTGGCTGTGGAGGGATATGTCTGTATAGTCTCAGACCCAAGTCACTGAGTGCAGTCTCAGAAGATGGGAGGCAGTGGTGTGGGACCTCTGCAACTTGTCTGAAGTAAACAATTAAGCTTCCACTGATTACTGAATATCAATATTATCAGTTCTGACCCCTACAATATATAATTTATATTGTACATTACATACTCCTAACCCCTGCATTATATACTCCACGTTGTACATTACATACTCCTGACTTCTGCTCTATCCCCTCTACCCACTGCTATATATAAACATAATATAAATTCTCTTCTGTTACACCCATTTTCTACCAGCTGGACATTTTATATCTGATAATTTGATTGGAGCACAGACTTTTATATGTTAATAATAATGTGATAACATCCTAAGACTTTGGAACCTTAAACAGAATGTGATAATGAGGGAGGAGTCAATAGCCCAATGATGGTGGTCCTCAGGATCAGTCCAGTCTTCATCTTGGTTGTTCTCCCCCTGTCCTCACTCTCTGACCTCTGGTGGGGCTCAGCCCCGCTGTTATTCATGACTAAATCATGGACTAAATAAGGAAGTTCAGTACTTCTTGTGTTGGGAAGATGGCAATGAGTGATAGAGGGGGTGGGGACACTCGTCCTATAATCCCCTCATCACTGTCACTCCTATAAAAGACAGTTCTCATTTCCTCACTCTCTGACTAAGGTCCATGAACTAAGAAATGAACTGGTAGGAGATCAGAGGACCCATTTACTAGTTACCTTGAGGGGGGAATTGTAAGAACCTCAGAGACAAAGCCGCCTGATGTGGGCGGAGTCCTGGTTTAGGGGAACCAATCTGCTCATGTCTAGTAATAATCTTTTTATGTCTATTTTAGTAGATGGACGGGAGATGAGGAAAACCTCAGAGGATTGTCTCACTTTGTCTCCAGACTGTAAAGTAGAAGATGAGGACATCACACAGTATAGTCCAGGAGAAAATCCGGCTACTTCAAATGTCAATCCGGCACCACACAGTGTAGATGGACCATCGTATTCCTCTTATCCTGAGGAACCTCAGACTGTGAGGGACGGTGCCGTCCTTCCAACAGAGAAGAGGTTTTCCTGTACTGAGTGCGGGAGGTGTTTTTCAAGGAAGTCTAATCTTTACAGACATGAGAATATGCACACAGGTGAGAAGCCACATTCCTGCCCTGAGTGTGGAAAATGTTTTTCAAAGAAGTCCTATCTTTCCTTACATCAGAGATGGCACACAGGGGAGAAGCTGTATTCCTGTTCTGAGTGTGGGAAATGTTATGTGCGAATATCAGATCTTGTCAGACATCAGAGGTCTCACACGGGTGAGAAGCCACATCCCTGCCCTGAGTGCGGGAAATGTTTTTCAAAGAAGTCCTATCTTTCCATACATGAGAAATTGCACACAGGGGAGAAGCCATATTCTTGTACTGAGTGTGGTAAATGTTTTTCACAGAAGTCCAATCTTTACAGACATGAGAGTATGCACACAGGTGAGAAGCCACATTCCTGCTCTGAGTGCGGTAAATGTTTTTCACAGAAGGCCTATCTTTCCATACATGAGAAATTGCACACAGGGGAAAAGCCACATTCCTGTCCTGAGTGCGGGAAATGTTATGTACAAAAATCTGATCTTGTCAGACATAAAAGGTCTCACACAGGGGAGAAGCCGTATTCCTGTCTTGAGTGCGGGAAAAGTTATGTACAAAAATCAGATCTTATTAGACATCAAGGATTGCACACAGGGGAGAAGTGGTATTCCTGTCCTGAGTGTGGAAAATGTTTTTCACGGAAGTCCAATCTTTCCACACATCGGAGATTGCACACAGGGGAGAAGCCGTATTCCTGTTCTGAGTGCGGGAAATGTTTTTCACAGAAGTCCATTCTTTACAGACATCTGAGATTGCACACGGGGGAAAAGCCACGTTCCAGTCCTGAGTGAGGGAATTGTTCCTCACTGAAGTCCTGTCTTCCTGTACATCAGGGATCCCACACAACCCTCGAGGTGTATTAGTGCCTTGAGTGCGAGAAATGTCTTCTATATGAATGTTGTTGGACATCACAGCTCTCATGTGGGGAAGAAGCACACCCTGATATACACCTCAGATATACTCCATGGCTGATCTTCATCATGTAAGAAACAGTTCATAAGGAGATCAGAGATCACCAAAGACATGGATGAAGTGTTGTACTGTGTTGGCCATTGATAGCAGTAGAAAAATAAAGTTTGGAACCCTTACCTTTCATTGGCTGAGTAAAGTCTGTGGTGCAAGATTTCATACTAATGCAGCGTACACACGAGCTGACTTTTCGACCGGACTGGTCCGACGGACATTCCGACCGTGTGTGGGCTTCATCGGACCTTCAGCGGACTTTTCCAGTCGAAAATCTGACGGACTTTAGATTTGGAACGTGCTTCAAATTTTTACGTCGTAACTCCGCCGGACCCAGAAATCCGCTCGTCTGTATGCTAGTCCAACGGACAAAAACCGACACTAGGGCAGCTATTGGCTACTGGCTATCAACTTCCTTATTTTAGTCCGGTGTACGTCATCATGTACGAATCCGTCGGACTTTGATGTCATTGTGTGTAGGCAAGTCCGTTCGTTAAAAAGTCCATCGGAAGTCCGTTGAAAGTCCGGACCAGTCCGGTCAAAAAGTCCGCCCGTGTGTACGCGGCTTAACAGATTTATTTTTAATAAGTTCATTTGATAAATGTGATAAGCATTTGTCCAGCCATGAGGTATATTGACTGTACTTTATGTAATAAAGTGATTTCCTATAATCGTCAGTTAAATCTAGTGGTCATGATGTTGTATTTGGCTCTGAATTCTGGGTAAAGCATGACTCTGTGTGACTCCATGTTCCCAAGTGCACTTGAAGGTACCTTTAAGCAACACGGTATCATACCGCGGTTACTAAATTCTATAGGAAACAGTTTACAGGAACTCTAGGCTGGGATAACACCGCAGCACGGAGCAGCTCACAGCAGGGGTTTGTTGTGTCCCTGTTCACTGTTTCAGGTCTGTTTTTAGCCCACATTTTTGGCTGAATTCGGACCTAAAACAGAACAGAAGATGCACAGGACTCCTGTGCAATTTGCACCGGAGCCGCTCCGAAGATGTGTGAACCGGCTCCATTGAGAGCCGGTCACAATCTCCTGACATGCGAATTGGATGCGGAGAAAACCTGGACCCAATTCGCAATAGTGTGAACCCAGCCTCAACCTTTTCCTAACAATGGGTACTTATAGGCTGCACTGGTGAGCGCTGAGGAGGCTGCACTGATAGGCAATGATGAGGCTGCATTGATGGACACTGATGAGGAAGCACTGATAAGCTGCACTGATGGACACTGATTGACACTGCTGGGGCTGCACAGTGCCCTGATTATCAGTGTAAATATCCACTGTCACAGGAAAGCTGGTTATCGGCTCTCCTTTTCTCAAACAGTGACAGCGCTGAGGAAAAGAAATGCCGATTACTGACATTTGTTTACATGTGATCAGCTGTGATTGGACACAGCTGACCACATGGTAAAGAGCCAACGTCATTGGCTCTTTACCCCGATCGGTGATGCACTGTGTCCGAGGGACACAGCTCATCGCTGTGCACCAAGATTGGTCAAGAACAGAACAAGAGCGTTCCCGCCCAGCCATCATTGTACAATAGGCCGGACAGGAATTGGCCGTTAAAAATCCACAATGGATTAGTATGTGTTATAGCATACAAATTCAAGAAACCTTATCGGTAACCACATCAGTTTCTGGTACCACTGTACCCAGGGGTGCAACGCATGGGATGTATGTGCATAATTTTTTCTCCTGCATGCCATTAGTAGTTCCTATGTGCAATGATTTTGTTTTAGGTTGATTGTTTTGATAACTTTTGGCATGTGGGAGGAGTTCCAATGATGTGTTCTATTAAATCTCGCCGCCAGGAGGACATGTGTGATAACCCGGCAAAACTGGTGAGGAATGGTGTCAATCTCAAGGTTTAATAGTGCCTAGCTGGGCAGGGGAGCTATAGGACTTATGGATATTGCTGAAAGAATCTAGAAAATGTCATCCCAGTATTTGGTGAAATATGGACATGCCCATAATATGTGGAAGATGGAGCCTCTGAAACCACATTCTCTCCAACACGCAGAGGTAGAGTTGAGATTGAATTTGGAAAGCCTATGTGGCGTTAGGTACTATCTCAAAGATATGTTCTATATGAGTTCCCAAAGGAAGGTGTTGCATGTGGCCTTGTATATGGAGCGAAATGCCTTTGTCTATTGCTAATCAGAGTGTAGGGATCCTAGGGCAAAAGGGGTAGATTTTCCAAAGATCTGTCTCTCTTGGAAGAGATTGTAAAATAAAGATATACCCTTTTGTGCCCATAGAATCAGTAAAGTAGTAGTTCCAGACACTCTTGTACACCACTCCCCCTAAGCTAAGGTTGTGTGAAAGACAATGGGCCATTTGGAAAAATATTCAGTATGTGGGTGGGTGCAGCGTGGTGCGGCAGCAGTAATTCACACAGTGCAAGTGCAATTGGTAGAACTTGTATTGTAGTGAAGGCAAAAACAGTTCACAACAACCCTGGTGGGAGAAAGCCCAACACTCACGAATGCGTGTAGCAGAGCAGGTATTAGCCAAACTGACAGCGTCTCCCTGGGGGAGGGGGGGGGCAGAATGCGGCCTGGTCGTCTCGTACCCAAATGGGAAAATGTCCAAGGTGATTGCGAGCCCAAATCTTTCCCTACTCATCTGGAACCTTTCCCTGCCCCTAATGCTGTCCCTGACAGATGGGTGACCTGTCCCTACATCACTCATATGCAAATGTGTGCCAAACCCGGGAGCCAGGGCCATATATAGGCTCTGACTGACCCAAAATGGCTGCTAGAGTCACATCGGATAGCTTGCCCAGTGATCCTGGAAACCACAGAGGAACCATGTTCATCTTGACTTCCTCTCCCCCTGCAATGCTGCTGCGGTTGAGAGCCACCTGCAGTGGAGGAAGTAGTCTGCACCTGCCTACAAGTAGAGGGGGGGTTAATATCTTTTTGCAGCTGAGCAAAGGACGTGAGTTTTCCAATGAGATTATTACTTGTCTATTCATTGTAGCCCCCCCCCCCCCCCCCTCTGCTAACTAGCTAAGTACAGTATGTTTAAGTACAGAGTTAGAAGTTGTAATCCGATGGCGGGTACTCATAGGGCAACTGTAGTATTGCCCATGCAAGAGGTACCTGGTTTGGTTTACATGGTTTGGGACATTTTAGATACTCTCCTCCTGCACAACTCTTGCCGCAGACTATCTCTCCTTCTCCCTCCAGCACAATTCTTCAGGTGCAGCTAGCACATGGTTAGTCTTAACCCTGGTTTCAGCCAGGCCTTAGCAAAAAGTGCCTTATTACAGGCAGGGACCGTGAGCCCCTATGGTGTAGCAATTGAAAGTTCTGATGCTAGCTGCCCTCTTTGGTGGACTACTGCTCCCAATCAGTCCTCTTCAGACCCTGACAGCCATCCTGGCTGCAGCTACCTGCCCTCACCGCCCATGACACCTCAGTCACATAGTTACATAGGAGGTGAGTTTGAAAAAAGACACAAGTCCATCAAGTCCAACCTATGTGTGTGATTATATGTCAGTATTACATTGTATATCCCTCCAGGTGTCTATCTAATCGTTTTTTGAAACTATCGATGCTCCCGCTGAAACCACTGCCTGTGGAAGGGAATTCCACATCCTTGCTCCTCTTACAGTAAAGAACCCTCTATGCTGTCTAAAGTTAAACCTCTTTTCTTCTAATTTTAATGAGTGGCCACGTGTCTTATTAAACTCCCTTCCACGGAAAAGTTTTATCCCCATTGTGGGGTCACCAGTACGGTATTTGTAAATTGAAATCATATCCCCTCTCAAGCGTCTCTTCTCCAGAGAGAATAAGTTCAGTGCTCGCAACCTTTCCTCATAACTAATATCCTCCAGACCCTTTATTAGCTTTGTTGCCCTTCTTTGTACTCGCTCCATTTCCAGTACTTCCTTCCTGAGGACTGGTGCCCAGAACTGAACAGCATACTCTAGGTGCGGCCGGACCAGAGTCTTGTAGAGCGGGAGAATTATCGTTTTATCTCTGGAGTTAATCCCCTTTTTTTCCCAATATCACTGTCTGATATTTATTCTGTTATTTTCTATTTGCAGGGTGCCTGTGGATTGCTTTGATTTTTTTTTTTTCGGCTTTTTTTGTAATTAAAAGGTGCTTGAAAGGGTTGTAGAATGCACAGTGTCACTTTGTGAACAGTCTGTATGGGGTTGGGTTCAGTAGAGCTGATTCAGGTTTTTGGATGGAGGTACACTGCTCTACTGACACCGTCCTCTGCTCTACTGATGCCGTCCACTGCTCTACTGACACCATCCACTGCCCTACTGATGTTGCCCACTGCTCTACTGACACCATCCACTGCTCTACTGACACCGTCCACTGCTCTACTGACGCCGTCCACTGCTCTACTGACGCCATCCACTGCTCTACTGACGCCATCCACTGCTCTACTGACACCGTCCACTGCTCTACTGACACGGTCCACTGCTTTACTGACATTGTCCACTGCCCTACTGACACCGTCCACTGCTCTACTGACACCGTCCTCTACTATACTGACGCCGTCCACTGCTCTACTGCTGCCGTCCTCTGCTCTACTGCTGCCGTCCTCTGCTCTACTGCTGCCGTCCTCTGCTCTACTGCTGCCGTCCACTGCTCTACTGACACCATCCACTGCTCCACTGAGGCCATCCACTGCTCTATTGACACCATCCACTGCTCTACTGGCTGACAGTGTCCACTCTTAGGTAAGCTAGTTTCATATTTTAACTGACATTTATTAATCAAATCATATTTTATGGGTACACGAATGCTTTTGTTTTATTTAACCACGCCCCTTTAAGACCCCCCCACTGTTAATGCAATTTGGCCACAGCCACTCATTGCTACTCTCTTTGGGTAACCCAAAAGGTGTCCCAGGTATTTTACAATCCTATAGCGTGTATTACAAAAAAATTGCCGTGCACCGCAAAAGTGTTCGGGTTTGGCTTGAAGAAAAGGTGTCAACTCTACCCCTCATAGTGGCATGGGAATGTTTGCCTCTCCTTGTTGGCCTCCCAAACATGATGGGGGGGCTTATTATCCAAATGTAATAGAAACTGGGAAATTCATGGCAGCCGACGTGTGGGTTAAACCCGCCTCCTCTCCAATGATATAGGACCCCATACCCATAAATTTGAATTCACCGCTAGGGACTGCGTTCCTTCTTTATCCTCCTCCAATGGACCTACAAATTAAATTGTTTTTGTTGAGCATACCCACCCCATGCGGTCTAGCTAGTTATTTCCCACACGTAGGCTGCCATGGAGTCTGTCAGGAAAACTGAAAATTTATTATCAAATACTTACCGTAATTTTCCTTTCCTGATGGACTCCATGGCAGACGGAGTTCCCACCAATTTGGTCAAAGAGTTGGCTAGTAACGGAACGCAGTCCCTAGTGGTGAGTTCAATTTTATGGGTATGGGGTCCTATAGCATTGGAGAGGAGGCGGGGTTAACACATAGGCTGCCATGGAGTCCATCAGGAAAGGAAAATTATGGTAAGTATTTGAAAATAAATTTTCTGTTAATTTCATCAATTTAGGCCAATATGTATTTTGCTACATGTTTTTGGTAAAGAGAATCCCAATAAGCATATATTGATTGGCATGCGCAAAAGTTATAGTGTCTACAAAGTGTGGGATATTTTTATTTCATTTTTTTCATTTTTTTTTCTACTAGTAATGGCGGCGATCAACGACTAATAGTGGGACTGTGATATTGCAGCGGACAAATCGGAAACTAACTGACACTTTTTGGGGACCAGTGACACTAATACAGCGATCAGTGCTAAAAAAATCTGCACTGTCACTGTACTAATGACACTGGCAGGGAAGGGGTTAACATCAGGGGCGATTAAAGGTTAAATGTGTGCCTAGGGAGTGCTTGCTAACTGTGTGGGGGGTGGTTGTACTGTGGAACGGCAGAGATCCGTGTACCTGCTTAGTTGAAACACAAGATCATTGTCTTCTCTTGTCACATAATGGCGGTCTGCCTTGTTTACATAGGCAGACCGCCATTCTGCCCGTCTCCCAAATGATCGTTGGGTCCCGGCGGACATTGCGTCTGCTGGACCCACTGATCGGCTCCCGCTGTGTCCAATCACAGTGGGAGCGGGGCGCCGGCAGCACGCGTGTGCGCCCCGAACCGGAAAGTGCCAAATCACGTACCCAGTACGTAATCTGCCACAGAGCGGCCACCCTGCTGCAGTATATCTGGTTGGGGAAGTCAGGAAAAGGTTAAAATTAATGTAATATGTATTTGTAATTGTGTATTGTATTTGTAGCGCAAACCATTGCTAGGGCTGCTGATTTTTAAGTCCCAGGTTCTATTCCTGCTAGGGCAGTGGCCAGGCAAACAGCAACCTCACATCCTGATTCCAGAAACCACAGTCCATAAGGGATTCCTTTTGAAAGTTTATTGCAATAGTATCAAAAGCAGTGAAAATAAAGTATATATACCAAAGTGCATATATAGCAAAATTCACAGTAGCGCAACAATAACACCTAATTAATTCAGTGTTCAATACAAAAATGTAATGATCAAATATATATAATAATCCATGTGCAAAGAAATTATAAAAAATAAAAATATTAAAATCAAAATTTCATAAAAAGAAAAACCAAACAAGAGTCCAATAGCAGCCCTCTTTAACCACTTCAACCCCGGAAGGATTTGCCCCCTACCTGTCCAGACCATTTTTTGTGATTCGGCACTGCGTCGCTTTAACTGACAATTGCGCGGTCGTGCAAAGTTGGACCCAAACAAAATTGATGTCCTTTTTTTCCCCACAAATAGAGCTTTCTTTTGGTGGTGTTTGATCACCTCTGTGATTTTTATTTTTTGCGCTATAAACAAAAAAAGACCGACAATTTTGAAAAAAAAAGCAATATTTTTTAATATTTGCTATAATAAATATCCCCCCAAAAGTAATAAAAAAACTAATTTCTTCCTCACTTTAGGCCGATATGTATTCTTTTACATATTTTTGGTTAAAAAAAACGCAATAAGCGTATATTGATGGTTTGCGCAAAAGTTATAGCGTCTACAAAATATGGGATATATTTATGGCATTTTTATTATAATTTTTTTTTACTAGTAATGGTGGTGATCTGTGATTTTTTATTGGGATTGCGACATTGCAGTGGACAGATCGGACACTTTTGACACTTTTTTGGGATCATTGACACTTATACAGCGATCAGAGCTAAAAATAGCCACTGATTACTGTATAAATGTCATTGGTAGGGAAGGGGTTAACACTAGGGGGTGATCAAGGGGTTAAATGTGTGTCCTAGGGAGTGATTCTAACTGTGAGGGGAGGGGACTGCCTGAAGGAGGAGATCGATCGCTATTCATACATAGTATGAACAACAGATGTGTCTCCTCACCCCTGACAGAACGGAAATCTGTCTGATTACATTGACAGACCTCGGTTCTGTGTCTCTCAGGAGCAATCGCGGGTGCCCGGCGAACATAACGGCTCCCTAGTGGTCTTAAAACGGCTGACATATACCTACAGCGATATACCCAGGCGAGCCAACCTGCTGCAGTATAACTGCGGCGGCTGGTCGTCTAGTCGTTAAACAATGCAAAAAAAAGTGTTGATATTCCCAGTGACGTCCTAATTAAGAAAAAACACTGTAAAGTATCCACCACCATATGTGTCACATTAGACCCATTCCCATCAGATGGAAACTCACCATATTAATTTGCCTACCACTCTCATGGTTTGGCTAGTAAGCAGTGGCAGCTGGTGCTCAAAATTTTTAGAGGGGCGCAAACAAACCGAAAAAAAAAAACCCATCAATTGCAGCCTCACTGTGCCCATCAAATGCAGCTACTGTGCCCATCAATTGCCGCCACTGTGCCCATCAAACGCAGCCACTGTGCCATCAAACAAAGCCACTGTGCCATCAAACGCAGCCCCTGTACCCATAAATTGTCACCACTGTGCCCATTAAACGCTGCCACTGTGCTATCAAGCACAGACACTGTGCCATCAAACGCAGCCACTGCACCCATAAATTGCCGCCACTGTGCCATCAAACGCAGCTACTGTAACCATCAATTGCCGCCAGTGTGCCCCATCAATTGCCGCCAGTGTGCCCCATCAATTGCCACTAGTGTGCCCCATCAATTGCCGCCAGTGTGCCCCTTCAATTGCCGACAGTTTGCCCCATCAATTGCCGACAGTTTTCCCCATCAATTGCCACCAGTTTGCCCCATCAATTGCTGCCAGTGTGCCCCCCCCCCCACCCGGCACTTACCTGTCTCGGGTCAACGCTGTCCTCCACGCTTCCTCCGAGTCCTCGATGTCTTCTCCCGTCCTCTTCTGCTATGATTGGACACCCGATAGGCTTCCAATCACAGCGCCTGTTGCTTCAGCCAATCAGGTGACAGGTAACCAGACCCGGAGCACCTGATTGGCTGAGAGGCAGGTCAGTGTTAGGGAATCAAATAAATTGCTTCCCTAACACAGCACTACGTAAGCAGCGAACGCACAGGAGTGGACCCACTGTTTACCAATTTGGAAGTCTATTGGAGCCCACGGCTCTAATCAGGACGCCTATTAGAGCCGACGGCTCTAATCAGGCACTTCCAAAAACACCCCCGCCGCTGTAATCCAGATGCCCGGTGCCCGATAGGGGCCGGACACCTGAATAGGGGGCGGCAGTGGCGACAATAGATAGATTCATGCAATGCATGAATCTATCGGAGATTGACGGGTGCAGGAGAGAGGGGGCGGCGCTCCTGCGCCCTCTATGGACGCACCACCACTGCTAGTAAGCCATAAGAATCAGTTGTTCAAAGATTCCTTAATAAGCCAATCCACCTCTCCACAGTTCCTTGTAGAAAAGGTGCCTATCCATGGGTACATGAAGAAGAAAGGCTCCACTAGTGTAATATTGTAAAGCTCAATCTTTAGTTTAAAAACAATACCCAGATTCCGGTTGCCGTCCAGTCACACCCTGACATACGTTTCGTTCCTTCCGACTTCGTCACCCAACATGTGGCCTACCTGACAAAAGCAGAATTTTCTGTCATCATTCATTGGAAAGATGACGGCCTTAATACAGTCATCGTTGTCCAGAACTCTAAAACAGCCCACCTCTTCTCACACTCCAGTTTCCCAATCAGAGTCAGACCCCGATATGCCAGTCCTAGCGGATGCAGAGACAGATGGGAATGAAGAGATATGAATGCAGTACTGGAGGAAGGTGCGGAGGATTTCTCTCCCCCACATTGTCATTATGCTGAAGAAGGAGCTTCACACAACATGCTTGCTAACATTGAAAAGCTCATTGCCTCTGTCTGAAAAAGCCTTGGCATTATGCCACTTGACTCTCCTCCATTTCACTATTACCCTTTGGGCACAAAGAGTCCTGCAAAGAGACTTACAAAACACTCCCTGTTGATGAACAGATAAAATGTGCAATCTTTGAGGATTGGGTCAGTCTCGAAATGATGTGCCTCCTGCTGTTTGTTTACATTCACCTGTGTGGCGGGAACATCCGGCTGATGGCAATGAATGGGTAAGAATATGTCACTGGTTGTCAGGACAACCCATGGATGCTGCCTCTCTAATAGGGATAGGCTGAATCGCCTTGGGTTTGGTTCAAGCTGAGGTTGACAAACCTCAGAGAAGTTTGGATCCCGAACCCCATTGAGCTGAGTCTGTCAAATTAAAATTGCTAATTTTCTGGGCAAATAGGCAAAGAGGTGTCAAACATGGGGGTGGACTCTACCATGAGGAACATGTACCATTCTAAGAAAAATTTTACAGATTCCATTCACCCAGGAGCAGTGATTTTTTTAAATGCCTAAAGTGAAACTGTAAAAATGTCCAATTCCTTTAAAACATGACTAGGGGGTGTCCTTATCCTGTCTGGGAAGGGGCACGTCTCCGTGATGCTGCAGCAGCGCTGATATTTACTAAGAAAAAAGTGTTAAAATTTTTTGGCAATTTCTTTGTAAATGTCACTTTTCCTGTAGCACATCCTACAGGAAGAATAAAAAAAATTGCATAGACTTGGTCTGGAATGTATTTTAAAGGTGATCCCCATGCAAACAAAAAAAGCATGAGTTCCCCAAGGAAATCAATGCCAGAAGCTTAATACAAGCATGGTGCCTGGCAGCCAGGAAAGTGGGAACAATATGTAGTGCCCTGGGGTTTAGTCAGGGAGCTCCTCATCAAATTCCTTGTCAGGAGTAGCTACTGTAGTTAATTGCTAGGATTCCATTGACTTCTCCCTAAGTTTGGCCTGGTTGTACTTTCCTCTTCTACCACCAGGTGGCCGGGCACTTGGAAGTATTAGATTGAGATTGACAACTCAAGGTCAGTTTATGGGTATATGGGGTATCTCAGCCAACGGGCAGGGATTTTGCTGAATCCCTTGGCCTGCTGGGAGAGCCTATGTATTCGGATGAGGTCAGGTGATCCAGGTTCTTGTGTGCCACCCGGACCGCCGTCTGGGTGGATGTGTGCCGTTTACCCCGGGCTGCTAGGCCGGAGATTGGGCCTATCCCCGGGGGCACCAGGCTGTGTGAGGGTCTATCCAGAAGTAAGAGGGCAGCACAGGGTTGGGACTGTGGCTTGCAGTCCAACCAGAAGTGATGGTTCTGCCGGCCGGAGAACCTGTCGTGGTCAGAGGTAGAAGGGAAGCTGTCACCACAAAGGGACCAACTACCTTTACCAGGGACCACAGTGAGTAACTGAAACAAGTACAGGAGCAGTATTCTCACCGAACAGGCATGGTGGAGAATCAGGAAACTTCAGGCGGTGATCAAGTCAGGGACCCAACCAGCAGAGGTGACGCTTGCAGAGCAGCTTTGTGTCACAAGTTAGGGACCGAGCTGGTCAGCAGGAGTGAAGTTTGAAGGTATCCAAAGTGCCAAGCTAGGGACCCAGCAGGGAAGCATGGGTAACGCTTGAGGGAGATACCACCGCAAAAGCCTCAAAGGGCTCACGGGATTCAGAGTTAGTGAATCAGAGGGTGCAGAGAGAGGCCAGGAGCTCAAGGGGCTGAAGAACTACAAGGAGAAGTTGTAGTGAAGCTGAGAGAACTGTTACTTTGCGTTAGGAACTGTTTAAGTACTGTTGCCCTAGGAGACAGCAATCTTGCACGTGCAGAAGTGGCACCTTGCTGGGGTCTTTCCCTGTACGGCAGTCCTCCTGTTGGAGTCTGCCATATGAAATTGCAACTGTTCAAGGGTGTCCTGGCCCTAACCCTCTTTCCCTTACAAAATATAAAAAGGACTGCTAAAGAAAAAAACCTCTTTTGCATCATGACTTTTACCACCTTTGCACCCACTATGCCTCACAACCCACTACATATTGAAGGATGTCAGCTATCTTTGATCTTGAAGGTTCCCATTAGACTGGAGGAGGTCAGAGATTCTGCTGCAAATATGTGCCCCCCTCCTGAACCATGCCAGGCCACATGCCCTCAATGGGAGGGGGTGAAATGTAAAGGTGAATCCCCCAAGAAAAGCACCTTCTCCATGTTGATGGGGACAAGGTCCTCTCCTCCACAATCCTGGCTAGTGGTTATGGGGGTCTACAGGCAGGGGGATTATCAGAATCTGGAAGCCCCCTTTGTTAAGGGCCCCCCCCAGATACCACCCCTCCACATGAATGAGTATGGGGTATTTAGTACCCAATGTTCTATTACCTGTATGACAGCTCCTTGAGTTGTCATCAGCTACATAAAGGGGTAAGGTTGGTGGTGACATCATTGACCAGTGGCCATATTTGGGTAGTGATGTCACTGCTATCCTTGCCTCTTTGCTTGTGTGTTGTGGATAACCAGTGGCATCAGTGGTTCATATGGACACGGTGGGTGCAAGCACCTGCTGCTTCCTTAGGAACCAGTGACAGTGGGAAGCTATTGTATATAGAAGTGGTAGATGTCTTGCTTCTGTCTTCAGAGGTTCGGCTCTTGCCAAAAAGGGGGCCAGGACAGCCAAAGTTCAAGTTTAAACTGTTGGCTCATCTCTACCTTCTACCAACTAAACTAGGGGCTCATCCCTAGTAGTCAGTGTAATGGTACCCTACATTGGTGACCAATGGGAGAAGGACCCCCTTATACCAGTGGTCAGTGTAATGGTCCCTTATGTTGGTGACCAATGGGAGAAGGAACCCCTTATATCAGTGGTCAGTGGGAAAAGTACATTCCTACGTTGTCTTCAGTGGGAAGACTACCTCCCTTACAAACCATAGGATGCCAGTTGTTACTGAGAGACAGAAATTGTTCATTGCACAAGGAACCCCTGGAAACCTTTGGAGGAATCCTGGCTGAGAAAGGCTGGAAATCAATCTTAAAATCATAATCAGGGGTGGTAGAGAAAATTACAGGAAAAAGCAAGAACAGCCCAATAGGCCCTCCAGTGAATCTTGCAACCAAGAGTGTTGCCATTCCTCCAGCCTGAAAAATCTAGAGCGCATCCAAAAGAGAGAACTGCCTGACCAGATACAAGGAAGGTGAGCAAAAGAAAAACCCCAAGAAAGTTAACTTACTACTGTGTAGCTGAACAACTAACATTAAATAGCTATCACAGTTTTAGTCCCAAAAATTATTGCAAGCAGTGTTCACTAGATCACAAAGTCCTCCTCCAAAGCCAAGCTCTCAGTGAACAAACTTCTGTGAAGTGAGGGGTGGGAAGGTAAAAACAGATGCATATCAACCTGAAAGTGGAGCTCCCAACTGCAGGTATAGGTGAGGTTAAGGGGCAGAAAGCATCACGATAAAGGGAGGCACTAGTGGCAGACTTAAGGTCAATTAAAAGGGACAGAGGAAAAGGTATGTATATACAGTGCAAACAGGAGTAATAAAGAAAAACCCAATGTCTTTTCGTGGGGACCCCAATAGTGAAGGCAACGCAGAACAGAGGAAACACATATGGATCCTCACATTGCAAGTGTATGGGAAACCAAAGAATGTCACAGCTTACCAATCTGGATCATGTGATGAAAACAAATAACTAGAGATGGACCAAATGACCCCCTGTTTGGTTCACGGCAGAACTCTCGAACAGTGCAAAAGTTCGAACAGGAACGAAGAACCCCATTGAAGTCTATGGGACCCAAACTTGAAGAAATCAAAAGTCCCCATTTTGAAGGCTTATATGCAAGTTATTGGATATAAAAAGGTTATGGGGGCCCCAGTACTGCCCGGGGGGACATGTACCAATGTAGATTGTGCAGTGATTTTAATGATGCTTAAACAATAAAAATGAAAAATTCCTTTAAATAAAGTGCCTGGGGGTCCCCTTAGTCTGACAGTGGTGCATCTGTACCATGTATAGAACCTGCTACAGCAAAACTGACTTTTATAAAGATGTTTAAATAGATTTTCCCTGCAAGCTTTCTTTATGTTCTAAACAACGGCTTGGGGGGCCAGTCTGTATGATGAGGCTACAATTTAGTGCACTCAAAAAAAGATTTTTTGAATACATTTTGGTGTCTCTTTGGAAGAGTTTGGATGGAAATAACAATATTTTGAAAAAGAAAAGAAAAAAGAAAAATTAGGCTTTGGGTGTTGATGTTGCCTTCCCACTGTAACCCTATAGAGGTACTCTTGATGAAAGCAAGAATTGGCCTTGCTGTAAAAAAAATTTAATTTGATGCAACTGTCAAACAACAATTAGTCCTTGGGTTTTAATTGTGCCCAAGAAACCTATACCAAAAATTTATTTCAGGATAAAATCAACATCCACAAAGCTAGGCAGCCTAGACAGTCTTGCAGAGATTTGAGATCCCAATAACACTTAATCAGCAACATCATCATCAGGGGTTGATAGCTGCTGCTAATTCAGGACTGATTCATTCTGACAAATGTCAGCCGGTCAATGGAGTCTGTGGACAGACGCGCTCTTTTATCTGTCACAAAACCTCTCTCAACACTGAATGGCGGTTCATAAAGCACATTGGATGCAGGACAGCCCAGCAGCTCAATGGCATACTGGGCAAGTTCTGGCCAGTGGTCTATTCTCATGACCCAGTAATCATCTACTGGAAAGCTCTCTATGTCTGTTTTCACCCCTAGATCTTCCATCATATGATGCAGATGCTGCCAATGGGATCTTTAAAGCTGATAGTCCTGGGCGCCGAGGACTAAAAATTTTTTTAAATGCATCACTGAAGCGATCTCCCTTCTCCACTGCTCCTCCTTTGACCAACAGAAGCCTCAAAACTAGCTTTTCTATGAGACTTTAACCTACCAGTCAGAAAAACTGCAGCTGGCAAGTAATAAAAAGAGGGCAGGCAGGGGACCAAAAAAAAGGGGTATACAGCACTGTATACAGGACTGAATGTTATGTAATGCTGTATTATACACTGCACTACACTAACACAACACTGACACGCTATACTCGCACACTACAGTATACTAACACAACACTAACACTTTACACTCAGAGTCAAATATTATGTAAAGTTGTGTTAAACACTGCACTACACTGACATTCTATTCTCACACACTAGACTAACACTAAACCAACACTCTACAATCAGAATCACAATAAGTGAACACATTAATTGCTAGTAGCAAACTCATCCCTGTTCTATCCATCTCCACTCTAACACACTACAAGAGATTTCTATGGGAAGTTACCTTATAGTGTGGGTGGGACTATGAGTACAAGTCATCATCACATTGTCCAATCAGAGAAAAGAGAAGTTTCATATTTTTTTTTTAATCATACTTACCTTTCTCCCACTAGCTCTAAGGCTGAGAACGGAGCAAATAAACACAGATGATCATTCACTGGGCTGTGGAGGGAGCAGGAGTGGCTCGCTCTGACTCTCAGCCAGGTACTGGTCAAGGTATCTGAGTGGATCCCGACCATATGGTTGAGATCTTTCCCCAGCTTGGACCGCCACTGTGATATCAGCTGACAGCGGGCTTCAGCCCGCTGTCTGCTGAAAAGGGGACACAGGAGTGCAGAACAAACTGCACTCCTGTGATCCACAGGAGTACAGCCAAATGAGCTTTTCCCATACTTCTCCTTTAACAGCTTGTGTGGGGAAACTCAGTTCTCCTCCCACCCACAATTCCTCACTTGACCTTTTCCTTCTGCACGGCCAGCACCTTTGGTTCTCTTCAGGGTCCCGCCTCAATGGATTTCCAAACACCAGAACTTCCCCCCTGTCCCTCTTGACAGCCGAAAAGTCAGATAGATGCGATAGAGTTCGGCAAGTCCCACACTATCGTCTAAACGGCAGAAGTATGGAAGTGAGCCATAGCCTGGGGATCTTTTTCTACTAACCCTTTCCACAAATGCTGAATGGCCTCTGCAAAGCAAGAGACAATCTTACCCTATTGCTGTTTCTGGAGAAAGAACTTCTGCTGTAATTCAGCCAAGGGAGTGATTTCTCCATAGACATCCTCTAGCCGCATAATTATATGGGCAAAAGATGGAGCACATTGCATCAGGCAGCACTAGAATAGCTTGCCTGGCATCCTCTTCCAGGGAGTTGATAGCTAAATCAGAAAAAAAGTTTAGTGAGGACCTGATAGAGGTGGGCTGCACTCTCAAATCTTTCCTCCCAATCTGCCAAGGGCATATTCATTTCATTACATTTTGGGAATCAGCTCCCGAGCAGCTCCCAGAGGCCCTCATCCCGAGAAGAGAATGGACTTTGCATATCCTGCAGACTACACCATGAGGTCATGAAATTCCTCTAACCTGATGCGTACCATCCGTATGTAGTCTTTGAGAAAGTCCAGAGAGTTTTGTGACACCATCACATTGGGCAGAACGTCAGTCTCATCTTGGACTACTGGTTTGATAGCCCTGCTATTGTATATGAGCTCTCTTAAAGCAACATCTTTGTGGGAGTAACTTTAAATATATATATATATATATATATATATATATATATATATATATATATATATATATATATATATATATATATATATATATATATATTTTTTTTTTTTTAGATAAAACATAAGGTTTTACGTTATGGAGTTTGTTCTTGCTCTTGTCCTTTGAGTCCCTTACTAAAGAAGACTTGGATATAAGGAAGTGCCTACATGAAATTTTCAACTTGAGCATCTGGAGAATGCGTTTTATGTCTCTCACTTTTTTAATGTTATCTGTTAGCGTACTGTTTTGAATTCTATTAATAAGAGCACCTACAGTATATATTTTTTTGGCATATCAAGTGACATTATGCAAACATGCGTTGTTTATAAAAAAAACAAAAAACAAATGTTTTTAGGCTAATTGCTGAGCTGGTTGAATGTTTTCCACTTATTTTAAATGGCAAATGCCTCATTTAGCCACTCAATGGCACTAATTCCTATAATATAGCACCAACTAAAGACTAAATGTGGTATTTTTCATTTTTAATTAATGGCTGGCTTAAAACTGTTGATTTAATTAACTTGTGTTCATCAATGTCTACTGTCCTCATAAGTGCATGTGTATGAAGCCATGCCTGACGACGTTAATGCAGTGATTTCTTATGATGGTCAACTCCATCTAGTGGCCATAATGCAGTACTTTTCCTGAAATCAAAACAATAGCGATATACCACATTATGACCATCAGATGGAGCTGACGATTAAGGGAAATTGATCTATTAAAAAAATACAAGCAATATTTTTTATGGCTGGGAAAATGCTGGTCACATTCATTTAAATATGTTTTTTTTTTAACAGACCTCCAAGTGTTAGTGAAAACTTACACCACAAAATGTACTCAACAAAAGGTAATGACACTATTTTTATTCTTCTACTGCTATCAACGGCCAACACGGCACAACACTTCATCCATGAACTCCCACTCCCTTTAAAAATTTTCGCACCCCTGGAACTGTTTCTTACATGATGAAGATCAGCCATGGAGTATATCTGAGGTCAGGGCTTGACAAATTTGCTTGGAATCTAGGAGCCAGCTAAAAAAGTTAGGAGCCAGGTTTTTTTTAAACGACTGACAAAGCTTTATTTTCAATATAAAAAATAACTAATCTTAAATTTACACAGAAAAAGACCACCCCGCTAGAGGCCCGAATAGCGTCACTAAAACGACGGTAAAGCAGCGCTAAAAATAGCGCCGCTTTACCACCGACGCCCCCCGCGGCTCGGTGTGAAAGGGCTCTAAGGGTCCGATCAGGTCCGCCTGAAAAACAGACAGGCGAACCTGATCAGACAGCCCGTGTGAAAGGGGCCAAGCAGGGAGATAACAAATTATTTATTTTTTTCCTAATTAAAATTAATTTAACAGTTTTTATATAAATATAAATAAATAAATAAAAAATCTATTACGAAAAAAAAAAAAGGCTATCCCCACATTCACTTCCTTCTCTTCTCCACTTTGGGAAGGAGATGGGCAGTGAAAACAGGCAGGTATTTCGCATTAGCATTGCTGGTTGCAATACCAACGGCCACCACAAGATGGCGCCAGATTTCAGAAGGACTCCAGAACTACCGAAGAAGGCCGCAAAGCCGGGGCCTCAATTACCGGCCGGCGCGGCCTGACGTGATCGCACGGGGGGGGGGGGGGGGGTCGGAGTCCGCACAGAGACAGGATACCCCCAGCTGTGCCGCCCCAGGCGCCAGGTCGCTAATTCTAGTCGCAAATGCGACCTGGCGCCCGGGGTTTGTCGAGCCCTGTCTGAGGTGTATATCAGGGTTTGCTTCTTCCCCACATGAGAGCTGTGATGTCCAGCAATATTCATATAGAAGACATTTCCCGCACTCAAGCCACTAATACACCTCGAGGGTTGTGTGGGATCCCTGATGTACAGGAAGACAGGACTTCAGTGAGGAACAATTCCCTCACTTAGGACAGGAAAGTGGCTTCTCCCCCTTGTGAGATCTCTGATGTCTGTATAGATGGGACTTCTGTGAAAAACATTTCCCACACTCAAGACAGGAATGTGGCTTCTCCCCCGTGTGAGATCTTTGATGTCTGTAAAGATCGGACTTCTGTGAAAAACTTTTTCCACACTCAGGACAGGAATACGGCTTCTCCCCTGTGTGAGATCTCTGATGCGTGTAAAGATGGGACTTCCGTGAAAAACATTTCCCACACTCCGGACAGGAATACGGCATCTCCCCCATGTGTGATCTCTGATGCTTGCAAAGATCGGACTTATGCGAAAAACATTTCCCGCACTCCAGACAGGAATACGGCATCTCCCCCATGTGCAATCTCTGATGTGTGTAAAGACTGGACTTTTGTGAAAAACATTTCCCACACTCAGGACAGGAATACGGCTTCTCCCCTGTGTGAGATCTCTGGTGAGCGAAAAGTTCTGATTTCCTTATAAAACATTTCCCACACTCAGAACAGGAATATGGCTTTTCTCCCGTGTGTAACCTGTGATGTATTTGAAGATTGGACTTATGTGAAAAACATTTTCCGCACTCAGGACAGGAATATGGTTTTTCCCCTGTGTGCAATCTCTGATGCTTGACAAGATCTGCTTTTGTTACAAAACATTTCCCGCACTCAGAACAGGTAAGTGGCTTCTCCCCTGTGTGATATCTCTGATGTCTGTAAAGATTGGACTTCTGTGAAAAACATTTCCCGCACTCAGGACAGGAATATGGCTTCTCACCTGTGTGAGACCTTTTATGCTTATTAAAATGGGATTTGAAAACAAAACATTTCCCACAGTCAGGACAGGAATATGGCTTCTCACCTGTGTGAGATCTTTTATGCACATTAAGACGAGATTTAAAATGGAAACACTTCCCGCACTCAGTACAAGAAAACCTCTTCTCTGTTGGAAGGACGGCACCGTCCCTCACAGTCTGAGGTTCCTCAGGATAAGAGGAATACGATGGTCCATCTACACTGTGTGGTGCCGGATGGACATTTGAGGTAGTCGGGTTTTCTCCTGGACTATACTGTGTGATGTCCTCATCTTCTACTTTACAGTCTGGAGACAAAGTGAGACAATCTTCTGAGGTTTTCCTCATCTCCCGTCCATGTACTAAAATAGAAATAAAAAGATTACTACTAGACATGAGCAGATTGGTTCCCCTAAACCAGGACTCCGCCCACATCAGGCAGCTTTGTCTCTGAGGATCTTACAATTCCCCCCTCAAGGTAACTAGTAAATGGGTCCTCTGATCTCCTACCAGTTCATTTCTTTATTCATGGACCTTAGTCAGAGAGTGAGGAAACAACGAGAACTGTCTTTTATAGGAGTGACAGTGATGAGGGGATTATAGGACGAGTGTCCCCACCCCCTCTATCACTCATTGCCATCTTCCCAACACAAGAAGTCCTGCACTTCCTTATTTAGTCCATGATTTAGTCATGAATAACAGCGGGGCTGAGCCCCACCAGAGGTCAGAGAGTGAGGATGGGGGGAGAACAACCAAGATGAAGACTAGAGATGAAGACTTGACTGATCCTGAAGACCACCATTATTGGGTAATTGAATCATCCCTCATTATTACTTTCTGTTTAGGGTTCCAAAGTTTAAGGATGTTATCATATTATTATTAACATGTAAAAGTCTGTGCTCCAATCAAATCATCAGATATAAAATGTCCAGCTTGTAGAAAATGGGTGCAAAAGAAGTAAAGCCTATGTAATGTACAACCTATTATATAGGATACACAAGTTAGGACTATACAATATCAGAATCATTTAATGTACAACAAACGTATATAGTGCAGGGGTCAGGAGTATGGAATGCACTGGATAGTTTATACAGTGGAGAGATTAGGAGTATGTAATGTACAACACAGACCCTATAGTGAAGGGATCAGAACTATGTATGGTTAATGACCCACCTGTTCTGATCTTTGATGTCCCCGTTATTCCATCCACCTCTGCAGACTGCTGATCATTCCTTACATATGTTTCTTCATCTTCTGCTTTAACATCATCTTCTGCTTTAACATCAACTTTTATATCTATCAGATCTTCACCCTAACCCAAGAGAAATAGAGATAGAGAGAGATCAACAATAACATCTGTATCACAAAAGCTTTAATATTGTGACATTACCAAAATGAATCCACTCATTGTCTCCACAAGTCCATGTTCTAGATACTCCTTCCTACCAACCTTGTAACAGTGAGGGATGGTGTGATCTTCCTGTGTGGAATCCCGTGAATACAGAGGATGGGGACATCTCTCTGGTGGGTTCCTGGTATTAGGTGGCTTCATCATATCCTTGTGTCCTTCAGAAAACTCCTCCATCACTCCATACTCCTCATCCTCCTCTTTATACTCTTCTTTAACATCAATATTATCATCCCTGAGTATTCCACTCTGAATATATATAATAAACATGAATTGTAACAAACATGATGTGTTTAAATCATAACTATCAATAAATGTTCCTCCTCTACCTGATGATGGTGAGGGATGGTGTGATCTTCCTGTGTGGAATCCCAGGAATACAGAGGACGGGGACATCTCTCTGGTGGGTTCCCATTACTGGATCCATCTGTAGGAAACACACACACTGACTGAATACATTGTTTCTATGTGTTTATCAGATGATGGGGGATCTAGGTGGACCCTCCGTACTGCTCTCTCCTTTACAATAAAGTCTCCGCTTACCCGGTGATGTGAGGGGCGGCTGATTGTCCATCATGACGTCCTTGCAGAGATCCTTGTGTCCTTCTAAATACTAACAAAAATAGACAGTGACATCCTGACACCTTATAGGAACCTGACACACACAATGATACAGTCACCATCCAGACACATCCCTTGTCTGTTACTGGATAATGTCCCAGAATTCCCAGCACCGCTCACCTCTCCTGTCAGCAGTTCCATCATCTTCTTGGTGACTTCTAGAATCTTCTCCATGTTGTGTCTCTCAGGTTTTAGGGAGTCACATGGAGGCACTGTGATGGTCATATGATCTCCTGACTTCACAAGAGGAAATCTCTGTATTGGGAAACCAATAGGAATATCATGTTAGAATCCAGAATCCTCCTCACCTCTCCAGTCAGGTCTGTGTTTTATTAATAGAGATAAGAGTGATGTCATGTGACCTCCCAGAATCCTCCTCACCTCTCCAGTCAGCAGGTAGATGATCTCCAGGGTGAGATTTAGTATCTTCTCAGTCATGTGACTCCGGTCCTCCTCCATCCTCATTGGTGCCGTCATTTGATCTATACAGGTCTCCTTGTAGACGGATAACATTGGGAAATGAAAGTAAGAATTATTTGGATGGTGTTGGTCACACAATAATAGGATGGTGATGTGAGGGGGATAATAGGAGGGTCGCTGTATATTTTAGAACTACTGCCCCCATGGGAACACATTTAGTCTGGACTGTTTTGTGTTTGTTACATCTTGGAGGACCCCGGACCCTCTTGGCCTGCCAGATCAGAAATTCCACTTTCTCTGTTGGGTTTTTTTTCTTTCTGAACTGGTTTTCAGCTGAAACAGAACCTCTCTAAGAACAAGTACTCACTAATGAATGAAGGAATTTGCTTCTTCATCTTACTTGATATTCCAGAACAAATCCACTGACCACTGAGACAATAAGATGGTTAAGATTGCCAGTTCTGTAAGGTCTGAAAAATAAGTACAGGTGGGGTGGGAGGGTCATCATAGACCCAGAGACCCCCTTCTCCCTTAGAGTCACCCTGAGCCCTCCAGACCCTTATTCCCAAAGAGCCATGCAGCCTGATTACCCCCTTAAGGGTCCCAGAGTCCTTAACCACTTCAATACCGGGCACTTTCGCCCCTTCCTGCCCAGGACAATTTTCAGCTTTCAGTGCTGTCGCACTTTGAATGACAATTGCGCGGTCATACAACACTGTACCAAAACAAAATTGTTATCATTTTCTTTCCACAAATAGAGCTTTCTTTTGGTGGTATTTGATCACCTCTGGGGTTTTTATTTTTTGCTAAACAAACGAAAAAAGACCGAAATTTAAGAAAAAAATAAGTTTTTCTTCGTTCCTTCACTGATGGGCACTGATGAGGCAGCACTGATATGTAGAATTGATGGGCACTGATAGGCAGCACTGATGGGCACCAAAAGGTGGCTGATTGGCACCGACAGGTAGCACTGATGATGAGGTACTAATGAAGTTTTGACAGGTGTTACTGTAGGGCACTGATTGACAATGTGGTGGGCACTGACTGGCACTATGGTGGGCACTAATTGGCACTTTATTGGGCACTGACTGGCAGCTGATGCACCTTTTTGGCAGCTGTGGTGGCACATCTGATGGGGCTGTGCTGATAATCCATTTGCTGATTATCAGCACAGACCCCCCCCCCGACAGGGAAAGCACTGATCGGCTCTCGGTGCCAGCGCGAACTGGCAGTTGCCGGTTCACGCGATGATTGGTCACAGCTGATCACATGGTAAGAAGCCTCTGTCAGAGGCTTCTTACCATGATCGGAGATGTGGCATGTCCCGCGGGTGCGTGCCGGCATGTTATCCTGCTGGACGTCATATGACACCCAGTCAGGAAAACAGAACCACTTCCCGGCAGGCAATCTGCTATAGGCCGGGCGGGAAGTGGTTAAGCTATATTACCCCCTCAGAGACTCCTGAAGCCTTTCAGCTTTACTAAACCCTCACAGCCCCTCAGCTCCTCTTCTTCCCTCAGTATTTTCCTCCCTCTGACACCAATGATGGAACATATTCTTCATGGCAGACTGGAGATTGTTTTCTTCCTCCTGACCAGCAATGTAAGGGTCTCTATGCTCCATACTCCTGACCCCTGCACTCCATCATTGTGTTGGCTGCATATTGTAATGATTGCCCATTTCCTGCCTGTGTAGTGTAACAATTGCCCTCAGTAGGCCATGTATGGTCAGGATGGTCATTGTCTTGTCTATTTATTGTCAGTGCTGTTTGTTTAGAGCAATGTTTCTTAACTCCAGTCCTCAAGTGCCCGCAACAAAACGGAAAATTGTATACTCACCGTTCCATAATTTTCCTTTCCTGTCGTATCTTCATGGCAGCATACACTTTGGGTTGTGACTCCACCCCTCACAACCTGATAGGACCACATAGCTATAAGTTGTAAAGATGGTCCCCGCCCCAGTATTCTCCATATATATCACCTTAGACGGGTGGGAGATGCTGCCATGAAGATACTACAGGAAAGGAAAATTACGGAAAGGTGAGTATACAATTTTCCGTTTTCCTGTCGCATCATGGCACCATACACTTTGGGGAGTAACTCGCAAAGACTGGGTGGGAATTCAAACTAAGTTTATTAACAAAGAATAGAAGAATTGGCCTGGATAATGGATCTTCCGAAATCCACTGTGGATAAGCAGGCGGAATCCACCTTGTAATGGGACATAAAGGTGTTCCTGGAAGATCAGGTAGCCGCTCTGCAAATTGTCTCCGCCAAGACTCTACAATATGCTGCCGAGGAGGTTGCCACTGCCCTGGTGGAGTGTGCCCTTAAGCCCTCAGGTACTTGATGACTACTCAGTGAATAGGCCTTTTTGATGGTCTTCACCAGCCATGACGCAATGGTGCGTGAGGATGCCGCTTGACCTCTCCTAAATCCATGCGGAATGATTAGGAGACTTTCCGTTGTCCTGATGGATCTGGTAGCTGAGAGATACTCCAGGACATTACACTTGACGTCCACTGGGTGAGGATCGCCTTGTTCCGTACTGAGTGCCGGAAGGTTAATCTCCTGGTTGAAGTGAAAGGATGAGGATACCTTGGGGATGAACCGGTCCGAAGGTTTTAAGACTAATCTGTCTGGCAATACCACCAGATATGGATCACTGACCATTAAGGCTTGCATCTCTTACACCCTCTTAGCCGTTGTTATGGCTATCAGGAATTAGACTTTCAGCGTCAGATCCCATAAGGATATGTTCTCATTAGGAAAGAAGGGCTCCTTAGATAGAGCTTCCAGTACGACTGAGAGGTCCCAGACTGGGAAGGGAAAGTTTTCTAGGCGGTCTCAGCTTTAGACAGGCCCGTTGGAACTGAACTACAAGGGGATCTTGTGCCCATCTGACTCCTGTCAAGGCGGACAGGGCCGAGACTTGGACCTTTAGGGTACTTGATCTAAGGCCCTTCTCTAGGCCTAGTTGAAAGAACTCCAGGACCTGCGACACCGATGGTGAGGATGAATCCCAACCTTGCTGTTGAGCGAAGGCGGTAAACTTCTCCCAGACTCGCCTGTAAGTAATATTCGTGGTAGGCCTCCTGGCCTGGAGTAGGGTATCCACTACCCTCTGGGAGCAGTCTTGCTCTAGGTACCTAGCCCTTTAAGTCTCCAAGCCATCAAATGTAGCTTCTCCGGGTTCGGGTGAAGAAGATGACCCTGGGAGAGTAGGTCTGGCGACAACGGAAGGGGCAGGGGATCTGCCGTATTCAGCTGCATCAGAGTAGTAAACCATGGCCTCCTCGGCCAGAAGGGAATCACTGCCACCACCAGTGCCGATGACTCCTTGAGTCTCAGGAGAAACCTCGCTATGAGCGGAGTTGGAGGGAAGATGTATCCTAGATGGAAATTCCAGGGGTGCAGGAGACAATCCGTCCCCTCCGCCAAAGGGAATGGTATTCTTGATAGGAATCTCAGACATTTCGCATTCTCCGGGGTTGCCGCCAGGTCTATCTCCGGTGAACCCCAAGTCCGGGATATGAGGGCGCAGGCCTGTGGGTTCAGAGACCACTCGTGGTTGGAGGTGAAATTCCTGCTCAGCGAGTCGGCCAACACGTTCTGGACTCCCGGAACATAGACTGCCCTTAAGCTTAACAGGTTCAGTTGTGCCCATTCTAGAACAGGACGGACCTCCTGCATCATGGACCTGCTTCTGGTGCCCCCCTGCCTGTTGATATAGGCAACCGCAACCTTGTTGTCCATTCTCAGAACGTGTTTTCCTCTCAAGAGCGAGCTGAAGGACAGGAGCGCCTGGAGTGCTGCTCTCATTTCTAACACATTTGACACTGCGTCCTGTGTCCTGAATGGCCAGCGGCCTTGGGCCGCAAAGTGCTGATGGTGGGCTCCCCACCCCTGCAGACTGGCATCTGAGGTCACCGTCTCCTGGTGAGGGGTGATTATGTGCTTGCACCTTCCCAAGTTGCGAGGCCGTGTCCACCACAACAATGATTGCTTCACCTCTTGAGGGATGTGAATCGACTGAGACATTGAAACACCGTTCCACTGGCGCAGGAAGGAAATTTGGAAAGGTCTCGAGTTCCATTGCGCCCACTGAACCATCGGAATGGTGGATGCCAAGGAGCCCAGGATACTGAGGCATGTTCTGGCTGGTAGTCTCTTGGCCGAGATAGCCTTCTTCACCTTCTGAATCAGGGGAGGAATTTTCTCCTCTGGAAGCTCCACCGTGTTCTCTCTCGTGTCCAGCTCGGCCCCTAAAAAGACCATTCTCTGAGTGGGGTGGATACTGCTTTTCTTCCAGTTTATCGGCCACCCTAGAGACTGTAAGGTGGAGACCAGGATTTCCCGATGCTGGATGAGAGACTCCCTGTTGTCTGAGAGAAGCAGGATGTCGTCCAGGTAATGGTGGACTCTCAATCCCCTCTCTCTCAAGTGGGCTACCACGGGCAATAGGACCTTCGTGATTGTCCTGGGTGCGGTGGAGATTCCTAACGGAAGACTTAGAAATTGGAAGTGCCAGCTGTTTATCGTGAAACGGAGGAATCTCTGGAACTCTGCGTGGATCGGGATATGTAAGTATGCGTCTTGAAGATCGATCGAGAGCATCTAGTCTCCCCGATTTATCGCTTGGAGGATTGATTGGAGGCTTTCCATCCTGAATGTTTCTACCCGGATTGACCGGTTGAGGTCTTTAGGTCCAGGACAGGACGAAAGTCCCCTGACTTTTTTCGTACTAGAAAGAGTGGGGAATAGAAACCCTGACCTCTTTGGGATGGTGCGACCTCCACTATTGCTTGTTTCCTTAACAGATCCTGGATATACTGGACCAAGGACAGCCTTTTCTCTCTGGAAGGAGGAAGCTTGGTTGCGCAGAAGTGACCCCTTGGGGGGCGGTTCTTGAAAGACCACCTGTGCCTGACCCGGATGGTGGATACTGTCCATGGGTCTTTTATCAATTCCGCCCAAACCAACCTGAATCTTGTGAGCCTGGCACCCACTACCGCTGGTTGGGTGGGTGTACCTTCAAAAAGGTTTCTGTTCATTGGAGGCAGGAGTTTTGGTTTTTTGGAATTTGAGGAAGGACGTCTGAGGGTTCTTCCAAGTTCTCCTGTACTCCTTCCAAGGCCTATAGGATTTTGCATCCCTGTATCTTTCCGGGAGATTGCGCTTGAAGGGAGGCGCTCTTTGTTGTTTTGGTCTTCTATCTGAAGGGATAAGACCAGACTTCCCGCCTGTCACTTTGGATATTGCTGTATCCAGCTTTGCACCAAAGAGGTTAACTCCATCATATGGAATCCTGCACCAGTTGGACTTTGAGGCCGGGTCGGCCGACCAGGTTTTAAGCCATAACGCCCTCCTGGCCATTACCGTCGCTAACATAGATCTTGAAGCGGACCTAATGGTGTCCACAGAGGCTTCCGCCACAAAGTCTCCTGCGAGACTGAGTTCCTGTAGGGCTTTAACGATCTGGTCTTGATCTGCGCTTTCAGCAACGAGTTTCGCGGTGTTCGATGACCAACCGGAAATAGCTCTCCCGACGGCGGCCAGTGCCACTGCTGGTCTGCAGGCGCCTCCTGCAAAAACGTAAGCCCTCTTAAGGTCTGTATCCACCTTTCTGTCCAGGAAATCCCTGAACATCACTGCGTCCTCAATGGGAAGCGTCACATGCCTGGCTAGGCGCATTAAAGAGGCATCCACCACTGGAGGGGAAACCAGGGGAGATACCCTGGGCTCTTTTAGAGGATATAACTTGGTAAGTCTGTTAGAAAGACTAACTTTCTTCTCTGGATTCTGCCATTCTTCCTTAATAAGCTCATCCAGTTCCTCTATAAATGGAAAGGCTTCAGGCACCTTCTTGAGATTCGGGAAATACTTCCTTTGTTTCTGCTGTACCTCCTCAGGTTCCTCCCAGTTAATCGCTTCCTTGACCGATTTCGCAAAGGGCCCTATGAGCGAGAAATCAAAGCCTGCTGCCGCCTCCAGTTCTTCTCATCTGACGGGAACTCTTGTTCCCTAGACATACTAGGATGAGATGGTGAGGCGCTCAGGGCTGTAGCCTCCACATCTGGAGTTGAGATATGCGTAGCAGGAACCCTGTAGGTTCTACAGTGACCAGCTCTTTTTCCCTGGCGGCTTCATCCATACATCTGCGGCAGGCCAATCTGTCTGGTAGAGCTGTGGCCCCGCATACCCAGCAAGCATTCCCCGCTGGACGGGAAGGATGTGCAGGAGACTGACGCCTACGAGCAGGGGATCTTCTGTAATGGGAATGTCTATGCCTGGAGTAGGAACGGCTCCTCCTACGGCTTCCCCTGTGGGCTGAGCGACTTCTGCCGCGTGAGCGGCTTCGCCTATGGCTGGAGCGGCTTCTCCAGCGTGAGGTCTCTCTCCCCCTTGATTTAGACGATCTTGATGACCTGGTAGGGCTGACCAATTAGGCAGCATTAGTACGATCCTGCTCTCTTTTTCAATCTTCACTACTTACCATGAACATCCCCCCCCTTACCTATTGGGCTGATGGTGATCTGCTGGGGCAGCGGTCTCCATAGAAAGGATAACTGTAATACCCTGGAGGGATACAGGCAGGTATAAACATGCAGGCAAACAATCAGAGGTACCAGGGGAAGAGAGAAACACTTACCCCAAGGAGGAAGCGTCAGAGGTGAGGCAGAGCTTATAGCAGAGTTGACAGCAGCGTCAGATATGCTCAGGAAACTGGAGGCATCAGAAAATGACATTCTGAGCCATTTAAAAGAACCGCCATGGCCGCCGGGGTCACGTCCCCACACATGCGCAGCAGCGCCGAGCCGCGCCATCTTGGAACCTGGCAAACGTGCCAGGACGCCCTAAAAGTGCTCACTGCGCATGCGCGCAAGCGCCGAGACACCCGTCCGCACAGGGGAGAGACAGAGAAGAACCACAATGCCCAGCAAGCTACACCACAAAATGGAAAAGACAGATGGAGACCGCTGCACACATCTAAGCCTATTTAAGGCTTATACTGGAGCCGCACATACCCCTGAGACCACCAGAGTGGGGTTCCTTCCATCTAGCTCATTTAGAGGCTGTACAGGCAAGGACTTCCACCCAGGAGAGGCTAGAACCTGGCTGGGGGGTGCTTCTGACATCTTCAGTCCTTTCATGTGAGGAAAAATAAGAGAATACTGGGGCGGGGGCCATCTTTACAACTTATAGCTATGTGGTCCTATCAGGTTGTGAGGGGTGGAGTCACAACCCAAAGTGTATGCGACAGGAAATAATGTTTTCAGGTTTTCCAATATTTTGCACAGGTGATTTGATCAGTTTCACCTCCTTAGTAATTGCCACAGCCGTTTCATCTGAGGGATATCCTGAAAACATGACCTGTTGGGGGTACTTGAGGATTGGAGTTGAGAAACATTGGTTTAGAGGAACATATTACTAGAATTTATCTCCAAAATGAAGAGAATGTTCCGACTCCATAGGTGGGGAAGTTTTCTGCCCCTGAAGGGGTTAATCTACATTTCCACACTATATATGTGTGTATCATCATCTGCTGGAGATAAAAGACATCACAGTGACTATGGAGGAAGAGGACGGACATGACGGGGGGGGTTACTGGGTGTAAATAGAAAATAAGATCTTATTACCTCCTCTACTGCCACTTCCAGCAATGTCTTCCCTCTACTTCCTCCCGACTCACCTCTCACCCGGAACTTTCTATTTATTTCTGACATCACTTCCTGTCTTCCATAGAGACTTCCTGTCTGTATTCTATAGAGACTTCTTGTCTGGGTTTAAGTGAGATCACCACCTTGTGGAGGTCAGAGGAACTGCAGCCCAGAGAATCGTCTTATGGTGTGAACACGGCCTTGTGCTGTGTGTGTATGTACTGCACCAATCATCCGTAACATTCTGACCACTGACAGGTAAAGTGAATAACATTGATTATCTCATTACAATGGCATCTGGAAGTGGGTGGGATATATTAGGCAGCAAGTGAACATGTCCCTAAAGTTGATGTGTTGAAAGCAAAAAAAAAAAGGGCATCACGGTTGTTGTGTATGGAACCGTGTAGCTGCAGTATGGTCAGGGTGCCCATGCTGACCCGTGTCCACTGCCAAAAGCTCCTACAATGGGCACGTGAGCATTAGACCTGGAGCACAGAGCAATGGAAGAAGGTGGCCTGATAAATTACATTTTTTATTACAACATGTGGATGGCCGGGTGTGTGTGCATCACTTACCTGGGGAAGAGATGGCACCAAGATGTAATATGGAAAGAAGGCAAGCTGGCGGAGGCAGTGTGATGCTTTGTCTGGTGGAGCTTATGCCCTGATGGCAGCAAAAGGGAGACCTACTCAATATTAGAGGGGTGGTCCTAATGTTATGATGGGTGGTTACAATGTTCTGGTGGGTTATCATAATGTTCTGGTGGGTGAAAACATATTTTTGGGGGAATTTAAATGCTTGGGTGGAACTTCATTTTTTTAACTAAACCTTTTTTCATCTCAAAGCATACAAAAAGTCAGATGTGATGATTGTTTAAATAAACAAAGGATTTGAGGCAACCTTGGACTTTCATGGTATGGTATAGACTCACAATGCTCAAAACAATGATAAAAAATACAAATCCATAAAAAAAAATTACCCACAAGGGCAGACATATAACATATTGAGACAGTTGAATTGCTCTGATAAGAACTGGAAAGAAATAGATGTATCAACACACGCTTCTTCAGGAGTATAGCTCAGAGAAAGATACTCCTGAAGAAGCGGTTCACGACTTCCGTTTTCCGGGGGGTGTGGTCGAAGTATGGCGTAGTGAGACGCTAGGGAGTAGAGCATGGTAACATTACAGTGCACTCCACAGGAGACCACCAGGACCGTGAAATTATGGAGCTCATGCCGAGATGTGGGAAGAACCCAGGAATGCCCTACACTCCTAGCCACTCATATATCACTCGATATCTGACGATAAAGAGACATCGGGCTGTCGGCGGATACGAATATGGTCCCACAACGTGCAGCACGGCTAGTGCAAAGTCAGCAAACGCTGGAGGTATCCTCACTATCAAGTGAGATCACGGATGAGATTCGAGCTGAATTAGCTGAACTAGATCCCTCTATATCTGCACAGATGACTACCAACAGAGACCCACAGGTATGCTCTGCAAATTCACTTGATACGTATACCCAGGAGCAGGGTAGAGAGCCAGACATTAAGCAGCTTATTCAGGCTCTCCCCACTAAGGAGGACATACAGACGCTGCTGGGCAGTCTAATGGGAGCCCTCGAGAGAAGAAATAGGGGAAGTTCGCTCTAAAGTAGAGGCAATAAATCATAAATTGCTCCGTTGTGAAACATCGCAAAGTACGGCCAATACACGCATAGATGCGACGGAGGAAAAGTTAAAAGTGGAGCACCAGAGACTGATAACGTTACAATTACAAGCCGAAGACTCTGAAAATAGAAGTAGAAGGAACAACGTACGAATTAGGGTGATTTCGAAAGCTACAGCGATATCTGATCTAAGAGAAATAGTAATTGCTATTTTTAATAAAATAATGGAGAATCCTCCCAGATACTCTGATTGAATTAGATCGGGTGCACAGGGTTCCTACAGTCCGCAACCCTACGCAGGTTGCCCCCCACCCTTATGTCGGGTACACTTTTACAGGATAAAAGAAGACATATTGAGAGCAGCCTGGCAGAAGGGGTCATTGGACTTTAATAAAGAGGAAATACAAGTGTATCCTGGTTTATGTCGTCAGACCAAAAATAGACGTCGGCTGCTGAGACCGCTTTTAGATCACTTGCGATCAAGGGGGGGCGACTTATAGATGGGGGTACCCAATGTCACTGATTATTAAAAAAGATGAACATACTTTTAATCTACACGATCCAGAGCAATAGCCTGACATTCCTGTTTTTGGGTTCAGAGGCTTTCGAGGTGCCCAACTGGATAGAGTTGCCATGGAAAGGGGCTTAGTGGGTGAGTGTGAGCTCCGATTAGTGAGTCTCAGAAGACTGAGAGACTTTTTCCTTCTTTCTTTTTCTATTTTTTTTTTTTTTGTGATTTTAAGACCTTTCCCTTCCCCCTGAGAACTTAGAAAGGGGGAGAGAGAAGAGGGTAACAAGGAAGAAAAAAAATGTAATGAAATACGTTGGATTTGATCACAGGTTTTGAGGTGGAAGATGGGGGTATAATATTGTTGTTCACCAGGATAGGTGGGGGGAGGGTAAACATCCAAATATAGAATGTATCTCTAGAGAGTTTTGTACTGGCTTACTGAATATAACCAAAGGGTTTTTTTTAAGTAAAAGTACATAATCAATGCACATGGTTTATGATGACACCCTTTTTTTTAATAGTTTATGGTATAAATTAGTTCAAACAATTGTTGTTAATATAGCACAGGGTGGGAGGGCAAGAGAAGGGGGGGGGGGTTTCTCCCCTATCCTTCAATGAAGCTGGTCGACCCCTGATGTCTCCCCTGTCCTCCAATAATGCTGATGGACCTCTGATGTCTCTCCTGTTCTCCAACGAAGATGATGTTCTTGCTCTTAGTCCCTTACTGAAGAAGACCTGGATATGAGGAAGTGTCTACATGAAAGTCTCAACAGGAGCACTTGGAGCATGCATTGTGGCATATCATTAGCGCTTATTGGCCTCTTAAAACATCAGTGAGGTCCAACTTATGAGGTGAGGGTACATGTGACATCAGAAGGGGAGGTGCCACCGGGTGATGTACCCGGGTGGCCCCGCCCCCTGCCTTTATAAGAGCTGTCAAAGTGCAGGGCAAGCAGTCAGCGGGTCCATCGGGCGTTGTGATTGACGGTGGATTTACATCGATTTTCTTTTTTAATAAGGAATTTTCCCTACTTTTTGACACTTTTTTTGGTGAATGGGTACCGGGTACGATGCTCGGATAAGGGTCTGGTATGGATTTTGGGGGGACCCCACGCCAACTAGGGTGACCACATTTCCAAACTGCCAGTCAGGGACATCCCCCCCTCCACTTCCAAAAAATCAGCTTGTGCTGTAATGAATCACAGCACAGTGATTAGACACGAGGTGGGATTTATAATTTCTCCAATCACAAGCAGGGGGCGGGGAGGGGATTGTGCTCCTCCAGACATTCCTGGCCAGGCCAAGTACTGTCAGTGGGTAAAGCGGTCATGTGGTGGCCTTTTTTGGGGGCATCAGATTGGCACGGGGGGTGGCTGTGTCAGTTTTATTCCGGGACACTGTATTGTCCTGGAATGAAGGTACCCGGGACAGACCTGCAAAATTCAGGACTGTCCCGGGCAATCTGGGACACGTGGTCACTCTAACGCCAACTCTTTTTTAAATTTTGGTGTGGGGTTCCCCTTACAATCCATACCGCCTGGTATGGACTGGGGGGGGGGGGTGCTGTTTTTTTTGCTTTATTTTTTATTAGCTGGCAATTGTAACTGCAAGTCATTTTAAATGGGATTTTTTTTCTTTAGAAATGTCAGTTTTGCTGTAGCATGTTCTGTATATGCTACAAATGCACCACTTTACAGGCACATTAAGGGGACCCCCCAGGCACGATATTTAAAGGAATTTTTCATTTTCATTGTTGCACTTTAAACAACATTAAAATCACTGCTCCTGAAAAAAAGGATTGTTTATTTAAAAAAAAAACTTTATTATTACATGTCCCCCAGGGCAGTACCCAGATCTCCATACCCCCTTTATGGCCGATTACTTGCAAATACAGTAAAAGCTTGGTTTGAGAGCGTTTTGCAAGACAAGCAAAATTTTTTAATACATTTTGACTTGATATACAAGCGATGTCTTGATATACAAGTAGCGTCATGTCACAACTGAGTATAAAAGAGAAGAGAGGCGCCTCTAAGTGTAGCAATATGGTTACCTTTAATGAAGGTGCAACATTTAGCAACTCACATGGTTGATGATTAATGCAGGCATCCGGGGTGAGGCAGTCCACATAGACCGTCCTCCACACCACCATCGATGTCATCCCTTCCACGCTGTGCTCCATGAGCGCTTCAAGCTTTGCTTTCAGATCGCTCTACTGCAGGGTAGTCTTCCCGGTCATGATTCCAGACTGACAGAGGTGAGAGCTGGCAGTGTGGAGGACAGTCTATATGGACAGCTTTACCCCGGATGCCTGCATACTTAGATGTGCCTCTTTTAATCATCAACCATGTGAGTTTCTAAATGTTGTACCTTCATTAAATGTAACCATATTGCTACACTAAGAGGCGCCCCTCTTCTCTTTTGTATTCTGTAGCTCCTGCTGGATTTTGCCGCCATTTGTGGATGGACATTTCATGGTTACACAACCTTATCACATTATAATCTTTTTATATGGACTGTAAACTGAAGGACTTATGAATAAATGGTTGTGCAACAAATCATTTGAGCTTCCATTATTTCCTACTGTAAAAATTATTCTGATATTTGACATGTGGTTTTTGTGTCCTTGCTCCAATGGATGTTATATTGTTCAATTGCAATAAAATAAAATATTTTGAAAGAAAAATAAAAAAAATAAAGTAAAATAAAAAATAAAAATTATTATTATTTTTTTTTTTAAAGGCCCCTGTCCCCAGTAGCTCACGCTCAGAAGCAAACACAAATGTAAGTCCCGCCCACATATGTAATCGCCGTTCACACCACACATGTGAGGTATCGCCGCGTGCGTTAGAGTGCGAGCAACAATTCTAGCACTAGACCTTCTCTGTAACTCTAAACAGGTAACCTGTAAAAAATTTTAAAGCGTCGCCTATGGAGATTTTTAAGTACCGAAGTTTGGCACCATTCCCTGAGTGTGCGCAATTTTAAAGCGTGACATGTTGGGTATCTATTTACTCGGCGTAACATCATCCTTCACATTATACAAAAAAATTGGGCTAACTTTACTGTTTTGTTATTTTTTAATTCATGAAACTTTTTCACATCTCCAAGATATTTGGATCTTTTTTGTATTCATTATAACATTTTCCAAATCAGTAATAGAATCCAACAGGTTTTTTATTTAAAGTGGAGTTCCACCCACTTTTACAACACTTCAGCATCCCTCACTAAACTGCGCACTGTAAACGAATTGGATATTTTTAAATTTTTTTCTCAGCATCTACTGTATATCTGCTGTATTCATTTTTCACTTCCTCCTCCCTGGCCTTGGCCCATGGCATCATTTCCTGTTTGCAATGCCTTCTGGGAAGGGGCGGCAACTTCCTCTGACACTGCCGTTGCTATGGAAACCTGACCTGACATTGCTTGTGCTGCACTGAGCATGTGCGAGATCTGCGAGGATGAGATCCGGGAAGAAATACAGTCTGGCTTCAGATGCCCACACTTAAGATGGCCACGGCCTGCTGCAAGTTTATAAAATAACAAACTACTGCTATAAACTAACAAAACAGACCTTAGTTTACAGACTAACTTTACTAGAATACATAAAGCTTGTGTATTATAGGGGTATTTTTATTTAAAAAGTATAATTTCGGCCGGAACACCACTTTAACTCTTCCTGAACCAGCAACTGTGCAAACTTGTCAAAGGAGTCTCTACATGTTTTCACCTCCATAGCTGCAGATTCTAAAGCGGACATAGGTTATAATTAATTTCATAAGTTCAAATGAACACTTGGATAAAATGTCATTCCATTCCGTAACAAATAGTTCAGAGTAGATAGTGAAAGGGATCTTTTTTATTCCCTGTGGGATCATGCTCTCATCCACATATCGCTTTAGACCCACCAAACCAGTGATGGTGAACCTTGGTACCCCAGATGTTTTGGAACTACATTTCCCATGATGCTCAACAACACTGCAGAGTGCCAGAGCATCATGGGAAAAGTAGTTCCAAAACATTTGGGGTGCCAAGGTTCACCATCACTGCACCAAACTCTAACTTCATGTTTCATGGCATGTAGAAATTTCTTATATTTCAAATTCAGTATCCGAGAAGGTATCATATTTACATCCCTGGTGAAAACTTGAGATACCTTAGTTTGGCGATCTTCAAGAGAAGTTGTCTGCACCTGGTTGCAGCTAGCCCAGTCACAGCTGTTCCATCAGGAGTGGTCTCATTGAGCCTCAGAGAGCTTAACCACTTAAGGACCGAGCCTCTTTCTGAGATTTGTTGTTTACAAGTTAAAAACTTTTTTTTTGCTATAAAATAACTTAGAACCCCCAAACATTATACATTTTTTTTCTAACACCCTAGAGAATAAAATGGCGGTCGTTGCAATACTTTCTGTCACACCGTATTTGCGCAGCGGTCTTACAAGCGCACTTTTTTTTGGAAAAAATACACTTTTTTGAATGAAAAAAATCAGACAACTGTAAAGTTAACCCAATTTTTTTTTATATTGTGAAAGATTATGTTACGCTGGGTAAATTGATGCCCAACAAAATTGTGCCCGCTCAAAGAATTGCGGCAAACTTTTACCCTTAAAAATCTCCATAGGCGACATTTAAAAAAATTCTACGGGCTGCATGTTCTGAGTTAGAGGAGGTCTAGGGCTCTATCGATCATGGTGATACCTCACATGTGTGGTTTGAACACCATTTTCATATGCGGGCGCTACTCACGTATGCGTTCGCTTCTGCACGCGAGCTCGTCGGGACGGGGGCGCGTTTAAAAATTTTTTTTTCTTGTTTATTTTACCTTTTATTTTTACACTGTTCTTTAAAAAAAAATTGTCACTTTTATTCCTATTACAAGGAATGTAAGCATCCCTTGTAATAGAAAAAAAGCATGACAGGACCTCTTAAATATGAGATTTGGGGTCAAAAAGACATCAGATCTCATATTTACACTAAAATGCAATAAAACAATTGTCATTTAAAAAAATACAAAAAAAAAAAAATACAAAAATGGCCCTTTAAGAGCTATGGGTGGAAGAGATGTTTTGACGTCGCTTCCTCCCTGCAATGATATGAAGACGGTCGGGGGCCATCTTCCCCTCACTCATCTCCATACCCAGGAAGAGACAACATCTGATCGCCTCCGCCGCTGCCGACAGCTCCGGTAAGCGGTGGAAGGCACCGGAGCGTGGTGTGGGGGGCCCCTCTCCCGCCGCAGATAAAAGTGATCTTGCGGCGAATCCACCGCAGACACCACTTTTATCTTGAAGTTGACTGAAGAAGAGGATACCGGGGTTATGGCAGCTAACTGCAGCCATAGCAACGATACTCCTCTTCAAAGTACCGACGTATAACGACGGTGGGCGGTCCGGAAGAGGTTAAGGAGCTGCACACTACTGTGGGGCATGCCTAAAGTGTGGTAAACACTAGAATAAAAATGGGGAAACAATCATCCGATTTTCCTCGTTGTTTCACAGCAAATTGGAAACCGATGAACGAAAATTTGGATGAAAATTTTCGTACAAATGCTTTTTTTTTTTTTTGTTTATTGTTGCTCATCATGCGCAGTCTTTTTTTTCTAATTTTTCTTGTACGAAAATCGTACGAAAAGGGTACACCTTAAACGAAAATCATTCATTCTGTTCCCATACAAGAAAATATTTGGAGTTTGTCTTTTCGGGAATTTTTGTACAAAAATTTGGAATCGGCTGTCGAAAGTTGTGTACACACTATACGAAAATTGTACAAAAAAATTCATTGGACGAAAATATTCGCCCCATTTTCTATAGTGTTTACGAGCCTTAAGAGTTCAGGGGTTGATGGGAGCCCAGGGGATTTTGGTTAATGGAGTTTAAGGGCCCCTCTGCTACATAAATAAACACACACACACACACCTTTGACAAGTCCATTTTTTAAAAACAAGATGTACATCATTTATCAACCATGTTGTCCAGCCATGTAGATCCACAACATTCACAATGAACAACACCCAATGACTCATTGAAAAAAAAAAAAAAACACATTAACATGTCCACCCTCAATGGAGATTCATCAGGAATGAGAGCTACCTGGCTGGCAGCAGAATATAAACAGAGAGACTCGGTATCCAGAGTGACGTTGACGTTATAGACCAAATATGGACATGATCATATTTGATCAGCTTTGTTCATATTCCCATCGCATACATTCCTGGATTAGAGACTCCTCTGTAGTGGGTGCTGCAGCGATCACCAGCTCGACACTCAATGTATCACAAATAAATACACATGTACGTCAGCAAACCATGGATCTTGGATTGCAGTCCAAAACTTTTATTGCAGAAAGATCGCATCACAACAGGATAAATGCTTACTTGATCAGTGTCATCATGGGGAATTTGCAGGTGATGTCATTGACCAAACCCGGTCCTGTCTATGGCTTCTCACCCATGTGAGATCTCTGATGTTTAACAAGATTTGATTTACTTGTAAAACATTTCCCACATTCAGAGCAGGAATACGGCTTCTCTCCAGTGTGAGATCTCTGATGCATAACAAGGTCTGATTTCTGTGAAAAACATTTGCCACACTCAGGACAGGAATACGGCTTCTCCCCCGTGTGAAACCTCTGATGTCTGTAAAGACTGGACTTATCTGAAAAACATTTCCTGCACTCAGGACAGGAATATGGCTTCTCCCCTGTGTGAGATCTCTGATGTTTAGCAAGGTCTGATTTTTGTGAAAAACATTTCCCACACTCGGAGCAGAAATACGGCTTCTCCCCCGTGTGAGAGCTCTGATGTCTAACAAGATTTGCTTTCTTTGAAAAACATTTCCCACATTCAGGGCAGGAATTTGGCCTTTTGCCCTTGTGAGATCTGTAATGTATGACAAGTTTTGATTTATGAAGGAAACATTTCCCGCACTCAGAACAGGAATGAATCTTCCCACCCGTGTGAGATCTCTGATGTACAGTAAGAATTAATTCAGAACTAAAACTTTCACCACATTCAGGGCAGAAAAATTCCTCCTCCCCCTGAATTCCGGCACCATCCCTCACAGTACGAGGTTGTTCAGAGTCAGAGAGATTTGATGGTCTATCCACACTGTGAAGTCCTCCATCCATAGCTGAGCTCATTGTCTTTTCTCCTGCACAGTCTCTTGTGATGTCCTCAGCTTCCATTTTACAATTTGGAGACAAAGTGAGACGATTCTTTGAGGGTTTCTCGATGGCGTGTCCTGGAAAATATAAAAACTTGTTCTAGGGTTTGTTCAAGTCAGGATTCCATCTAGATTTTAGTGAGCAGATGTTCTCTGTGGATGTCCCAACCAGCTGTGACTTCCCCTCTATAGCCAAAGGGCCCTTTGTTCCTCCTCTCAGATCACTTCTACGTTTACACAGCCTCGTCAGAAGAGTAGGAACCAATGGGGACTGGGAAGTGCATGCTCTTCACACAACCACAAATCTAGGCACTGGGTCAAGTGATCTCTGATAAACAAGAGGTTCAAAGTTCAGACTTATAGAGAACAAGTGACAATAGGCCTAGGCTTCTGGTGACAGGCAGCACTGGAGGGTGATATGTTTTATATATTTTTCATGTTACACCTAACATATTTTATGTTAACGTTAAGTGATAAGTCTGCTTGATAAAGAGAGACCAACCCAAGAAAGGTACAATCTGTGTTATTATATCCGCGCTACTGTAACTAGGAGTGAAACACAACCCAGCACTGCCAGATGAACCCCAGAATCTACATAAATCATGTCTGAGTACATATACAGTATTGTGTCTGTAGCACGTAGATGGGAGGTTATTCTGAGGGAAAAGAAGAAATAATGTACAGTACTGGTGTCAGTGACTATTATCAACCTATTATTAGCTGATATCACTCATCCCCCTCCCTACTCTGGACCAATCAGTGTGCAGTGACAGAGCAGAGATAAGAGAAGAATATAGTATGGATCACCTGTGCTGATCTCCGTAGGAGTGTCCTCCTCTACAAATGTCTCCATTTCAGCCTCCTCCATGTACTGATGATCATCCTCCACATTCGTCTCCTCTGCTTCACACTCAACTTTTATTTTAATCAGATCATCACCCTAAACCAACAGAATGACCAAAAATAACTCCTCCACACATCGTCTCCACATGTCAGAGTGTTCAATCACTTTATGTTCCAGGTCCTCAACTCCACCTACCTGATGATGGTGAGGGATGGTGTGATCTTCCTGGGTGGAATCCCGGGAATACAGAGGACGGGGACATCTCTCTGGTGGGTTTCTGGTATTAGCTGGCTCCATCATGTTCTTGTGTCCTTCAGAAAACTCCTCCATCACACCATACTCTTCCTTATATTCTTCTTTAACATCAATATTATCATCCCGGAGGTTTCCACTCTGAATATATAATAATATATTCATTGTAACAAACAAGCTTGTGTGTAAACCATAACTACCAATAATTGTTACTCATCTACATGACACACACAATGATACAGTCACCATCCAGACACATCCCTTGTCTGTTACTGGATAATGTCCCAGAATTCCCAGCACCGCTCACCTCTCCTGTCAGCAGTTCCATCATCTTCTTGGTGACTTCTAGAATCTTCTCCATGTTGTGTCTCTCAGGTTTTAGGGAGTCACATGGAGGCACTGTGATGGTCATATGATCACCTGACTTCAGAAGAGGAAATCTCTGTATTAAGAAACCAATAGGAATATCATGTTAGAATCCCAGAATCCTCCTCACCTCTCCGGTCAGGTCTGTGCTTTATTTATAGACATAAGAGTGATGTCATGTGACCTCCCAGAATCCTCCTCACCTCTCCAGTCAGGTCTGTGTTTTATTAATAGAGATAAGAGTGATGTCATGTGACCTCCCAGAATCCTCCTCACCTCTCCGGTCAGCAGGTAGATGATCTCCAGGGTGAGGTTTAGTATCTTCTCAGTCATGTGACTCCGGTCCTCCTCCATCCTCATTGATGTGGTCATGTGATCTATACAGGTTTCTCTAGACAGATAGCAGAGAATTATTAGGACTGTACTCGTTGTACAATATTAGGAGAGATAGAGATATATATACACCACCTCTGGAGGGAGTCTATATATATATATATATATATATATAACTCCCTCCAGAGGTGGTTCTGGCTAGCTCAGTAGATTGCTTTAAGAAAGGCCTGGATTCTTTCCTAAATGTACATAATATAACTGGATACCGACAATTATAGGTAAAGTTGATCCAGGGAATATTCAATTGCCTCTCGGGGGGATCAGGTCAGGAAGGAATTTTTTTTCCCCTGCTGGAGCAAATTGGATCATGCTTTACTGGGGGTTTTTTCGCCTTCCTCTGAATCAACTGTGGGTATAGGATTGTGTATATGGGATTGTATTTTTTTTTTTTGTTAAACTAGATGGACTTGTGTCTTTCTTCAACCTGACTAACTATGTAACTATTGCTTGTGCCCTGGCTGTGAGTCCCCCCACAGAAGGACACAGCTGTAGTACATTAGGAATAGGAAAGTCTAAGGAGAACATCAAAGAAATACACAAACAGAGACTTTACATTGAGCTTGAAAGGACCTCCATGTAAGCCCATAATTGTACCATGAAGACTTTTCAGCCGTAATACACACAGACTTCTGTCAGCACTTCCACACAACTCAGACACAGTTCACCAAATCCTCTCCACCCATCTGTCCCTTTGAATGAGATCTACTCACTGTCACGATGGATGATCTCACACCCACTCTTATAGTGAGGGGCGGGGTTATCTATTGGCTCACCTCACGCCCACTCTTACCTAGTAAGGGGCGGGGTTATCTATTGGCTCACTACAGGCCCACTCTTATAGTGAGGGGCGGGGTTATCAATCTATTGGCTCATCTCAGGCCCACTCTTATAGTGAGGGGCGGGGTTATCTATCTATTGGCTCATCTCAGGCCCACTCTTATAGTGAGGGGCGGGGTTATCAATCTATTGGCTCATCTCAGGCCCACTCTTATAGTGAGGGGCGGGGTTATCAATCTATTGGCTCATCTCAGGCCCACTCTTATAGTGAGGGGCGGGGTTATCAATCTATTGGCTCATCTCAGGCCCACTCTTATAGTGAGGGGCGGGGTTATCTATCTTTTATCTAAACTTTTTTTTACCCAGCAGATCTCCTGCAGCCTAATAGCGCATATTTTGTTTATTTTCTTTTTTTTCAGCGTATTTCCTGCAGTCTATTAAAATCTATTTCTTTTTTCAGCAGATCTCCTACAGCCTATTAGCACCTATTTTGTTTATTTTTTATCCTTTTTTTTAGCAGATCCCCTGCAGTCTATTAGCACCTATTTCTTTTTTATTAGAAAAATTGGTGTATATCGCGCTGACATGCAAATGTATATCAAATAGGGTTGTCCCGATACCACTTTTTTAGGACCGAGTACAAGTACCGATACTTTTTTTCAAGTACTCGCCGATGCCGATTACCGATACTTTTTTTTTAATGTCACGTGACAGTTTTTTTTTTGCTATTTTTTTTTGGGGGGGGGGGGTGAACGTTGTATGTGTGTGTGGTTTTTTTTTTGTTTTCTTTTACAATTTTTATTTTTTACAATAATATTTTTTTATTATTTATTGTTTTTTTTGTTTTTTTTTTTTTTTTTTTTTTTTTTTAAATCAGCCCTGTTGGGGGGCTTTGGTGAGATATCAGGGGTCTTAACAGACCTCTGATATCTCCCCCTTGAAACAGAGAAAGAGACAGAGGATAGAGATTCCCCAGTCCCTTTCTCTGCAGCGTCAGCTGCACTGAGAATGAATGGAGAGAAGACAGCGGCTCCTCTCTATTCATAAACTGACACATCGTAATCACAGAAGATTACAATGTTTCAGTTATGTGAATGGACAGAGTCAGCTGACTCTATCCATACACAAAGGAAGGAGGGGGAGGACGGAGGAACTGAGGGGGAGAACGGAGGGAACAGAAGAGAGAGGAATGCAGGGGACAGATAAGGATAGAGGAACGGAGGGGGAGAGATAAGGAGAGAGGAACGGAGGGGGAGTACGGAGGGGGACAGATAAGGATAGAGGAACGGAGGGGGAGTACGGAGGGGACAGATAAGGATAGAGGAATGCAGGGGACAGCGGAGAGGCACAGAGGAACAGAGGGGGCACGGAGGAGGACGCAGTGACAGTCAGCTGTGAGCGATCACAGCTGTATGTCACTAAAGCTGGTGAAAGCCGCTGGGGGAGAATCCTGTAACTCCCCCACGCGCCGATCACAGCTGTCTTCCAGGTATCGGGGGAAGCATCGGGAGCATTTGCCCGAGTACAAGTACTTGGGCAAATGCTCGGTATCGGTGCCGATACCGATACTAGTATCGGTATCGGGACAACCCTGATATCAAATAGCAGCCAGCACAACACTAAGACAAGTGTAAATCCAGAAATATGTGAAAGATAAAATTTTGTGCAGCGCTCAAAAATTCGTGATGATATAAATTCTTATCTGTACAATCTAATATATCATGTGAAATGACCACAAAATAAAAACAGTGCAAAGTGATGTGAAATTCACAAACTAAAGTCCATGTTCCATCATATAAAGATTTTTAAACCATCAATATAACAGTCTTTGGATAGACAGTGAGAACAGATTATTTAGCCAAAAAGGGGGATTCCACGTGACATCAGTGTTGAAGTGAAGACACAAACAACAGAACCACCACCGCCCTAGTGAGGAGGCTTACCGGAGTGAGAGGACTCAAACGGGCATATCCTCAGTGAGTCAACAAGGCCTACGGTGTAAACACCAAGGTATAGAACCTCCGAGTCTGGGCTCCAGACCAAGATGGAAGATGGTCCGATTGGTCAAGAGATGTCACAGAGAAGCAGTCCTCAGAAGAAGCCAACTTGTCAGACCAAATCCTCTCAAATGTTCAGAATAGCATGACCAGTCACCATCCAGAGAATGGATCTCAAATGTATGTGTCTGCTCCCTGCATCCTCTCCTCCTTGCTGGGAGCTCTCAGGGCTGGTCTCAGCCCTTCCTTCTCTGAGCTGGCCGCTCAGCTGCCGGCTAATTGCCAGCTCCTATCTCTCCACAGGTACTCAGCTGTTGATGATATCCTGCTCGTCAGTCCTGCCTACTTAACCACTTGCCGACCGGGCCATAGCCGAAAAACGGCTACAGCGCGGTCGGCTTATTCTGGGAGGGCGTCCATGGACTTTCCCCCAGAATGTTGCTCTCGCGTGCCCCCTGGGGTGCGCTCCCGCAAACATCCGTGACCACCGGGTCCAGAACACCCGGCGCATTACAGATCGCGGTAAATGGCCGCTTGTAGCAGCCGTTTACCATGTGATCGCTCCGTCAAATTATGGAGCGATCACTTGTAAACAAACCGGCGCCATGTCATGACGCCGGTTCCTCCCTCCCCTCTCTGTACAGAGCGAGGGGAGAGGAGGAGAGATCGTTTTTGGCAGCGCTGTGGGCTGGATCTGTAGTGCCCATACTGTGCAATACTCTGCAATAATGTGCAATACTCTGCAATAATGTGCAATACTCTGCAGTACTGTGCAATAATGTGCAATACTCTGCAGTACTGTGCAATAATCTGCCAATACTCTGCAATAATGTGCAATACTCTGCAGTACTGTGCAATAATGTGCAATAATCTGCCAATACTCTGCAATAATGTGCAATACTCTGCAATAATGTGCAATACTCTGCAATACTCTGCCAATACCCCGCAATACTCTGCCAATACTCTTCAATACCCTGCAATACCCTGCAATACTCTGCCAATACTCTGCCAATACTCTGCCAATACTCTGCCAATACCCTGCAATACTCTGCAATACCCTGCAATACCCCGCAATACTCTGCAAATACTCTGCCAATACCCCGCAATACTCTGCAAATACTCTGCCAATACTCTGCAAATACCCTGCAATACTCTTCCAATACTCTGCCAATACCCTGCAATACCCTGCAATACTCTGCAATAATGTGCAATACTCTGCAATACTCTGCAATACCCCGCAATACTCTGCAATACCCTGCAATACCCTGCAATACTCTGCCAATACCCTGCAATACCCTGCAATACCCTGCAATACTCTGCAATACTCTGCCAATACCCTGCAATACTCTGCCAATACACTTCAATACCCTGCAATACCCTGCAATACCCTGCAATACTCTGCAATACCCTGCCAATACCCTGCAATACCCCGCAATACTCTGCAATACCCTGCCAATACCCTGCAATACCCCGCAATACTCTGCAATACCCTGCAATACTCTGCAATACCCTGCAATACCCTGCAATACTCTGCAATACCCTGCCAATACCCTGCAATACCCCGCAATACTCTGCAATACCCTGCAATACTCTGCAATACCCTGCAATACTCTGCAATACCCTGCAATACCCTGCAATACTCTACAATACCCTGCAATACCCTGCAATACTCTGCAATACCCTGCAATACTCTGCAATACCCAGCAATACTCTGCAATACTCTGCAATACCCAGCAATACTCTGCAATACCCAGCAATACTCTGCAATACTCTGCAATACCCAGCAATACTCTGTAATACTCTGCAATACTCTGTAATACCCTGCAATACCCTGCAATACCCTGCAATACTCTGCAATACCCTGCAATACCCTGCAATACCCTGCAATACCCTGCAATACCCTGCAATACCCTGCAATACCCTGCAATACCCTGCAATACTCTGCAATACCCTGCAATACCCTGCAATACCCTGCAATACCCTGCAATACTCTGCAATACCCTGCAATACCCTGCAATACTCTGCAATACCCTGCAATACTCTGCAATACTCTGCAATACCCTGCAATACCCTGCAATACTCTGCAATACCCTGCAATACCCTGCAATACTCTGCAATACCCTGCAATACCCTGCAATACTCTGCAATACCCTGCAATACTCTGCAATACCCAGCAATACTCTGCAATACCCTGCAATACTCTGCAATACTCTGCAATACCCTGCAATACCCTGCAATACTCTGCAATACCCTGCAATACTCTGCAATACTCTGCCAATACCCTGCAATACTCTGCAATAAATTTTAACAGAAACAAAGATTTTTTTTTTTTACTGAATTTTCAGTCTTTTTTTAATTAAAGCGCAAAAAATAAAGAACCCAGCGGTGATTAAATACCACCAAAAGAAAGCTCTATTTGTGTGAAAAAGGACAAAAATTTCATATGGGTACAGTGTTGCATGAATGAGTAATTGTCATTCAAAATGTGAGAGCACCGGAAGCTGAAAATTGGTCTGGTTAGGAAGGGGGTTTAAGTGCCCAGTGGTCAAGTGGTTAAGCCGTCCAGCCCAGATGATCTCTGCCTTCGCCTTGGTCAACATCACAGAGACGCTCTCCTGCATTCCTGTTAAAAGACTTGCTTGGCTGACATCCTTTCTGGCTCCAGATCCTGCTTGCTGTTTTACTACGCTCATCTCCAGCTCCCTGACCTTTGGCTTGTCTGACTATCCGTTCCGGTTCCCAAACTCTGGCCATGTTTTGACTACGTTTGTTCTATTTATTTTTATTATTAAACAAGTGTGATTTAACTGTACTTCTGTCTCGGTCTGATTTCATGGTTTCTGACAGGAGCACCTATTTCTTTTTTTACTAGCAGATCTCCTGCAGCCAATTAGCGCCTATTTCTTTTTTTATCAGGAGATCTCCTGCAGCCTGTTAGCACCTATTTCTCTTTTATCAGCAGATCTATTATCCACCTCCTCCTTCTTGGTTGTGGTAAGTCTGTGACTGGACACAAAGGCTGCGCAGGACATTATGGGTGAAAACCTGAATTAGTCCTCCACAAATTACACCAAGGTTCAAATCCTGGAAATTCGGGTGAAATTTCGGTTCAAACCCGAATCTGAATCTCATCCCTGCTAAGGTGAGACATCTCCAAAATGTAGAGAATGTTCCGGCACCATAAGTGGGGAAATGTTCTGCCCCTGAAGGGGTTAATCTCGGTTCCCACACTATATATGTGTGTATCATCATCTGCTGGAGATAAAAGACATCACAGTGACTATGGAGGAAGAGGACGGACATGACGGGGGGTTACTGGGTGTAAATAGAAAATAAGATCTTATTACCTCCTCTACTGCAACTTCCAGCAATGTCTTCTCTCTACTTCCTCCCAACTCACCTCTCGCCCGGAACTTCCTGTCTGTACCTGACATCACTTCCTATCTTCCATAGAGACTTCCTGTCTGGGTAGAAGTGAGATCACCACCTTGTGGAGCTCAGAGGAACTGCAGCCCAAGAAGCATCTCATAGTGTGAGCATGGCCATGTGCTCTGTGTATGTATGCACTATTTATTAACTCTTTTGCTGCCAGATCCGTTTTCCGTTATTTATTTATTTTTGTGCACGTTTAAAATATCATTTTAGGCCTGAAGATTACATAAAACCCCCCAAAACATTATTCATTTTCTGAAAGCAGACACCATAGAGAATAAAATAGTGGTAGTTCCAATTTTATTTTTGCGTCACACAATATTACCGTAAAGGTCTAGGAAACACCACATTTCACTAAAGTTAATTTTAGGGCACACCAACGTAACAAATTAATGTAGAAAAAAATGATCCGCACTCCAGTTGTTGCGCTTAAAATTTCTTCATTTTATTGAATAGCCACTGTGAACAAACGCAGATTACGTCTGTTGACGCGTTTCAGCCTATAAGGTCTTAGTCATAATTTACCCTTTTTTAATTTTTTATTTAAGAGACGAGGATGGGCCGAGTAAATAGATATGCGACATGTCAAAACCTAAATTTGCGTGCACCCATGAAATGGTGACCAACTTAAGAACCCTATATTTCCCTTATCGTCTTTCAGGACAGCACTTGAGAGAGTGACTCCTCCCCTTGCCAACAGGAAACACCTCTTCCACCAAACTTTAAAAGGAGGCTCCTTTCCACACATTGTCAGTTTTTGTGTTTCCTCCGGAGGGAACACTTCGTGGGGAAGTCAGGGCTCTCAGGTGCTGTCCTGGGAGCTCAGGTTTCCTGGTTTTTTTCATCAAACACTTTTTACCTCATGAGAGCTGTTCCTCCCATTCCACAGCTGAGGTGAAGTGCTGCTGGCTGGGCTCCCTCTCCCTCTTCATATGGGCTCAGGGTGAGTCCGACTGTCGTGGGCATCGCTCCTAGGCGGCGGCAAGACAGGCGGTGGCCGTTTACTATATTTTTTTCTCAGGTCCACCGCCTGTTGCTCATTGCACCGCCGCCATATTGGGGATGGCAGCGGGGCTCCATCCGCCGGAAGTGAGGCATCCGGAGGGGGCGGCGCCCACGGAACAGGCGTGCGGCGTCATTTCCGCCGGAAATCGCAGAGGGAAAGGGGAGGAACGGGGCTGGTGCTTATTTAGCGGTTCTGGTCCGGCGCACAGGCGCTATTGGAGTCCGGAACCGGCGTTTAGCCACACAAACACAGCAAGCGCTCCTCGATGGAATCGATGGCGGCAGCGAGTGGGACAGGCACAGGCACCAGCAAGGCCCAGGTAAGGTGCAGTTGTATACTGTCTTCCCTGTACTGTGGGGTCTCTCTCTCTCTATCCCCCCCCCCCCGGTGGCAGGGGCCTGTCTGGGCACATAAAGCAGTCAGCTCTTACTGTGCACCTGTGGTGAGCATCCTTGGGTATAGGACAGGTTGTCTCACTGGGATGGTTTCTTCTTTTGTCTCATGGCAGGCCAAGAGCTCTGATCCAGTGGCAAAAAGAAAATGTCCTTCATGTAAATCCAAGCTACCTGAAGGATGGAAGAAGACGTTATGTCAAGCTTGTATTGATTTGCTAGTTAAAGAAGAAGCTTCTTCCGCTTGCAGCGACTTGATTGCATCAGTTAAAAAGGAACTTGATGCGACTATTCAATCATTTCGCTCTTCCCTAGCAAACCCATCCCTGAGTCAGCCTACTACCTCACAGTCCTCCCAAGGCTCACTTATAGTCCCGGTGATGGAGACTGAGGCATCTCCTACCCCAGAGGGACATTCCCCCTCTCAATCTGAGGATTCTGATGAGGGTGAGGAAGGAGAAAATTTACCTTCAAGATTTAAATTGTCTTTAGAACAGGTAGATGGCCTGTTAAAAGCAATCTATACCACACTGGGTCTGGAGGAGGAAAGAAAGGAGTTATCTCTGCATGATAAAATGTATGCAGGGCTTAGCGAGCACAAAAATCGCAATTTCCCAGTACACTCTGTTATTTCTGAAGCTATTAAGAAAGAGTGGGCAGAGCCAGAGAGAAAGCCTTTCTTTCCCAAAGCCTTAAAAAGGCGTTTCCCTTTTGATGAGGATCCAGCGGCGGTTTGGAACAAAAACCCCAAACTAGATGCCGCGTTTTCCCAGGTCTCGAGGTCTACAGATTTGGCATTCGAGGACATGGGGGTGTTGAGAGATCCCATGGATAAAAGGATGGACCAGCTACTAAAGAGGGCTTGGCAATCCATCATGGGAAATCTTAAACCTACTATGGCAACTACAGTGGTATCCAGAAATATGGAGTTCTGGTTAGAGCAACTTAAGGCCCATATCTCAGCAGACTCACCAAAACAAGAAATTTTGGATTCATTTTCAACTCTGTCTGCCGCTGTCGCATTTATATCGGATGCTTCAGCGGAATCAATTAAAATGACAGCTAGATCTGCTGCCCTAGCCAACTCAGCCAGAAGGGCTCTGTGGTTGAAAACTTGGCCGGGGGACGCGGCATCCAAAAACAAGCTGTGTGGGATACCGTTCCTGGGTGACTTGCTTTTTGGACCTGATTTAGATGCGGTTCTAGATAGAACTGCTGATAAAAAGAAGTCTTTTCCCATCAAAAAGAAAAAGCAGCCAGTTAAACGGTTTTTTCATTCCCAAAGGGCTCAAGAACAAACCAAACCCCAGGAGAAAAGAAAAAATTGGGCATCGCAGAAGGGTAAAGGCAAAGGAAATGTCCTTTTCCATCCTCCTGCAGCCTCCGGTAAAGCACAATGACTTGTGCGTACCAGTGGGGGGAAGGCTTCAAAGTTTCCTTCCCCTTTGGGCCAGCATGACAGAAAGTCTATATATTTTGGACATGCTGTCCCAAGGTTACAGGATAGAGTTTTCGGATCGCCCGCCAGAAAGATTCTTTGTAACAAACCTACCAAGGGATCTAACAAAGGCTCTGGCCATGAAGAACCTTTTAAAGGATCTGAGGCACCAGAGGGTAGTGATACCAGTATCCCCAGAAGAACAGGGTCAGGGTTTCTATTCACACATCTTTCTGATAAGAAAACCATCCGGAAACTTCCGTCTTATCCTCAACCTAAAACCCCTGAACAAGTCAGTCCTATACAAAAAGTTTTGTATGGACTCAATTTTCACGGTCAGAAACATTCTGACAAAAGATTGTTTTATGGCATCAATCGATCTGAGGGATGCTTATCTTCATATTCCTGTAGCACCTCAGTCCCAGAAGTTCCTGAGGTTTGCGGTGAATATGGGCAAGGAGATTATACATCTTCAGTTCAGGGCCCTTCCCTTCGGCCTGTCGTCAGCTCCTCGTATTTTTACGAAGATAATGGCGGAAGCTCTCGCCCCTCTTCGACTCCAGGGGATTGCGGTAATTCCATATCTGGACGACCTCCTCTTTTTTGCCCCATCCAGGGAAAAGTTGCAGGAGGATTTGAACAGATCCCGCAGTCATTTGGAGTCACTAGGGTGGATAGTGAATGTTCAAAAATCAAATTTCATCCCAGCTCAGCAAGTACTGTTTCTGGGTTATTTGATAGATTCAGTGGAGCAAAAGATTTTTCTCCCAGAAGAGAAAAAGATCAAGGTCCTAAGGGTAATAACGGCACTACAAACAAATCAACTGATTTCAGTCCGAAAGGTTATGTCGGCTCTGGGGACATTAACCTCTTCAATGCCAGCCATCCAATGGGCAAGGCTGCATTTCAGGACTCTCCAGAGGTTCCTTCTAAGGACATGGAACCACAGGACGGAGAGTTTGGATATAAAAGTAAAGATTCCCACCAAAGTCAAACGTTCACTTTGGTGGTGGAGAAGTCAGGTGGTACTGCAAAGAGGTCTTCTTTGGTCTTTTCCGACCGGGAAAGTGGTCACAACAGACGCCAGTTTGCAGGGATGGGGGGCCCACATGGGTCAAGCCTTAGCGCAGGGAACATGGTCCCAGTTCGAGGCCCAAAGATCCTCAAATTGGAGAGAGCTGAAGGCAGTTGCCCTAGCATTAGCTTTCTTCTCTCAAAACCTCATAGGTTGCCATGTCCAGATTTTGTCGGACAATGCCACGGCCATAGCCTACCTGAACAAACAGGGAGGCACAAGAAGCAGGGCCCTTCACTTGCTGTCAGTAGAGATTCTGGAGTGGGCGGAGAACCACTTATTATCTCTGTCCGCAGTCCATCTAAAAGGCACATTGAACGAAGTAGCGGATTATCTGAGCCGACAAAAAATTCAGGAATCAGAGTGGAGTCTGAACAGGAAGGTGTTTGCATTAATCACCAGTGTTTGGGGCCTTCCGCAGGTAGATCTGTTTGCTTCAAAACAAAACACGCAGCTCCCGAATTTTTTCTCCCTTCAGAGAGACATTTGCTCTCAGGGGATAGATGCTCTGGCACATCCGTGGGATTTTCACCTGGGGTATGCTTTTCCTCCATTTCGATTAATCCCTCTAGTGTTGAGGAAAATACTGGAAGAGAGAGTATCAATCATTTTGATTACTCCATATTGGCCAAAGAGAGCTTGGTTTTCCACGATTCTGCAGTTGGCAATCAAACCATGTTGGCATCTCCCGCTCAGTCAGGATCTGTTGATTCAGGGGCCAGTGCTTCATCCAGGGGTAGACAGGTTAAAGCTCACTGCCTGGTATCTGAGGAGCAATTAATGAGAAGCAAAGGCTTTTCAGAACGTTTAACTGCTACGTTGCTTTCCAGTAGGAAAAAGGTAACCAGGGATATTTACGCCAAAGTATGGAAAGTCTATGTTTCTTTCTGTCATTCCGAACATAGGGGGGTTAAAGACCTAGTTTCAGTGCTGGAATTTTTGCAAAAGGGTGCAGACAAGAATCTGGCGGTCAGCACTCTTAAGGTGCAGGTGGCTGCCTTGGGAGTTTATCTGGAGAGATCCTTATCTTCAGAAACTCTGATCATGAGATTTTTCAAAGCACTTTCCAGGTCGAGACCGGTACCGGTGAAGCATTTCCCAAATTGGGATCTCTCGGTGGTTCTGCAGGCTCTGGCAAAAGAACCATTTGAGCCTTTACAGGCCATATCCCTAAAGAATTTAACTTTGAAGACTATTTTTCTGGTCGCAATTACTTCAGCAAGAAGGATTAGTGAACTGCACGCCCTATCAGTAAAAGAGCCTTTTTTGTCAGTTTTTCCTGATAGAGTTGTCCTTAAAGTAGATCCGGGGTTTTTGCCAAAGGTGGCAAGCTTTAGTAACAGGTCTCAAGAGATTACTCTACCAACCTTTTCTGCTAACCCTTCGGGTGCAAAGGAAGAGCAGTTTCACAATTTAGACGTAAGACGTATCCTATTACAGTATTTGGAAGTAACAGGAGGGTTTAGAGTTTCAGATTCATTATTTGTTCTTTTCTCTGGAAACAAGAAAGGCCAACAAGCATCAAAAGCATCATTGGCTAGATGGCTTAAGACAGCTATTTCTGTAGCCTATTCTCAAATGGGTTTATCTTCCCCGCTGGGAATTAGGGCTCATTCAACAAGAGCCCAGGCCACTACATGGGCAGAAAGAGCTGGTGCCACCCCAGATCAGATTTGTAAGGCGGCTACGTGGTCAAGCTACTTAACGTTTGTCCGTCATTACAGACTGGATCTCCTGTCAGCAGGTGATCAGGCTTTTGGCAGAAAGGTTCTGCAGGCTGTGGTCCCTCCCTAGGGGGGTAAGTCTCTATTATCCTCTCAAGTGCTGTCCTGAAAGACGATAAGGGAAAATTCAAGTTAGACTTACCGGTAACTTGTTTTCCTTGAGTCTTTCAGGACAGCAGCATCCCGCCCTATTGTTTTTTCATATATATACTGTGACTAATCATATCTCGATTATGTGTTCCAGTTTGGGGCCGGAGGTTCTCTACTACTACTGACAATGTGTGGAAAGGAGCCTCCTTTTAAAGTTTGGTGGAAGAGGTGTTTCCTGTTGGCAAGGGGAGGAGTCACTCTCTCAAGTGCTGTCCTGAAAGACTCAAGGAAAACAAGTTACCGGTAAGTCTAACTTGAATTTTTTCATAGACGGCGCTTTAAAAGCCCCCTATAGGTCATAAGTTTAGCATTACGGAGGAGGTCTGGTGCCAATATTATTGCTCTCACTCGGGCGTGCGCAGTGATGTATAACAAGTGTATCGCAATCAACGTTTTCTTGTGTAGGTGCCCAAAACGTGTGCATTTACATTTGCACGTGCGTATATGTGGGCGTGGGGGGCTTACCCTTTAAATACACAAAAATGCATCAAGGTCCCCATTATGTCCCAAGTCACTGAGTCCAAATCTCTGAGAACCTTATTACATTTTATTTTATACTAAAAGGAAAAACCTAAAAAAAAGTCATATAACATAACAACAAGTACATGTAGCACCCTCCCAGTTAGGATATAGCATGTTAGGGTATATTAGTTTGGCTCCTGTGTAGCCAGTGGAGCGGAAGTTGATTACTTTAGTCTGCTCAGTGTTTCATGGGCTGTGGTCTGATTATTTCCCCCCTGCATTCTAGGGGGTTCTGGAATCACAGTGGGAGGAAAGACAGAGGGGGCACTCTAAATAATTATGGGGACCTAGCCAATCCCTGTGGAGGTGTGCCCAGTAGGTGACTGGAGTGCCCATAAATAGTCTGAGGCCCAGAGCAGGAGGGAGTGTAGTTGCCAAAAGTTTTTAGGAACACCTGTTTTTCTGTGCGTCCAGAAAGCGGAGGCGAAGCATGTACTTTAATTAGAGGCAGGCATTTGTTTAACCACCGCACTTTTACCCCCTTCCTTCCCAGACCAATTTTCAGCACGGTCACACTTTTAATGACAATTGCGCGGTCATGCAACACTGTACCCATAAGAAATTTTTATACTAGAGCTTTCTTTTGTTGTTATTTAATTACCACTGGGTTTTTTATTATTTGCTAAAAAACAAAATGTGTTTTTCTTTGTTTCGGTTATAAAATTTTGCAAATAAATAATCTTTCTTCATGAATTTAGGCCAAAATGTGTTCTGCTCCATTTCTTTATGGAAAATAACCCAAATCATTGTACAGGGGGTCCCCTAGGTACAAACATCCGAATTACAAACGACTCCTACTTACAAGCGGAGGGAGACAACAGGAAGTGAGGAAATCTACCCTTAGTAAGGGAAATTCTCTCCTGTAAGAGTTATCATGGGAAAAAGGTGTCTCCACTGATGCTTTATCACCAAGGCTTGATTCCACAACAACCCAAAATTTTCAAAATCCAATTGTCATTGAGACAGAAAGTGAAGCATAATCTTCTGAACAGGGGCACAGACAGCAAAACAAATGTTACAGCAAAAGCAAAACAAATGTTAACCCTTCCCTATGCTATCCAAAAAGCTTAAAAAAAAGGAAAATTTATTATCAAATACCTACCGTAATTTTCCTTTCCTGATGGACTCCATGGCAGCCTACGTGTGGGTTAACCCCGCCTCCTCTCCAATGCTATAGGACCCCATTCCCATAAATGAGCGCTTACCGCTAGATACTGTGTTCCATAACTAGCCTACTCTTTGACCAATGGGTGGGAACTCCGTCTGCCTTCGAGTCCATCAGGAAAGGAAAATTAAGGTAAGTATTTGATAATAAATTTTCCTTTTTCCTGACAGACTCCATGGCAGCCTACGTGTGGGAAATAACTAGCCAACCACACGTGTGGGTATGCTGAACAAAAAATAATTTTAATTTGTCCTATAAACTGATAGAATCTTCAAACCAAAGTTTACTGGAGACAGTGAAGCAGGCTCTATGCAGTAATGAGACATTAATGTATTAATAGAGGCCCAGGAGGCCACTTTGCAAATGGTGTCTGGAGCCACATGTGGGGCCGCCGCCCAAGAGGCTGCCATTCCCCTGGTGGAGTGAGCTGGTACCGCCTCTGGAGGAGCCAATCCCTTAGCCCTGTATGCTTGCTGGATGGTCTGCATGATCCAGGCCACGAGTGTCCTGGTTGAGGCTTTCTTCCCTTTATTGCTGCCAGAGTGCAGAATAAAGAGGTGGTCAGAACGTCTAAAGGGAGAAGTAATTTGTAGATATTCTTTTATAGCTTCCCCTACATCCAGAGGGTGAGTTTAAGTGGACCCCGGGGACCTGAATGTAGGTAAGATGATCTCCTGGTTCTCGTGGAACACCGAAGTCACTTTCGGTTTTGAACCCAGCAGAGGGATGAGGACTACTCGGTCCGGAAAAAATCAGGGTCAGGAAGGGTTCTTCATGACCCAATGATCCGATCTCAGAGACCCTCTTAGCCGAGGTGACGGCTACTAAAAAAGTTACTTTTGCTGAAAAGTCCTTAATGGAAAGCGGGGAGGGCCCCTTGGTACTGAGTCCAAAGATTGAGTCGAGGACAAGGGGAAGATCCCACTTGGGAAATCTGGGTTTTCTTTGTGGCTTGAATCTTGACGCTCCACAGAAGAATTGCCGAATCAAGGGATGAACCGCCCATGAAGTACCGGAGAAGGCTGACAAAACTGATACTTGGACTCTAAGAGAGCTGATAGATAAAGGTAGATCTATACCAGTTTGAAGGAAGCTGAGAATATCCTGGACTTCTGGATGTCTGAAAGACCTACCCATAGAAGAGCAAAATTCAACAAATTTGGTCCAGATTCTCCCATAAACTTTATTTGTGCTTGTCCTTCTTGAGCTCTTGAGGGTGGAAATCACTCTTAAGGCGCACCCGAGTGATTCTAGCCTCTCCCTCTCAAGAACCAGACCATCAGTCTCAGTAGTGCCGGACAAGGGTGCAGGACTGTCCCCTGAGAAAGAAGGTCCGGCCTGAGAGAGAGAGGCACCGGATCCCGGAAACTGAGCTGGACCAGAAGGGGGAACCAAAGCCTGTTTAGCCAATAGGGAGCTATTGTCACCACTTCGCCTGGTTCCGCTTGGAGTCTCCGCAGGAATCTGAGGATAACCGGAAGTGGGGGAAAGGCATACGCCCTCCTGAACTTCCACCGATCTGTCAGGGCATCTGTTCCGAAGGCCTGGCTGCAACGGCCTCGGGTGTAAAATTTCTTCACCTTGAAATTGCAGGGGTAGGCGAATAGATCTGGGATTGATTCCCAGAGACAGAATCCACTTGAATGTCTGTACATGAAGGGACCACTCGTTGTTGTCCAACTGTGTGCGTGATAGGAAGTCCACTTGAGTGTTCTGGACTCCTGGAAGAAGACTTCTGAGATGTCGAATAGGTTCTTCTGTGCCCATGATAGGATGGGTTTGACTTCTCGAAGGAGTGTGGCGCTCCGAGTACCCCCTTGCCTTTTCACATAGGAGACTGCCGTGGTGTTGTTCATCCTTAATAACACTGACTCCCCCTTCAGAAGGTGAGAGAAGGACTGGAGAGCACACCAGGCTCAAGTTCCAGGACGTTCAAGCCCGGGTTGGGGAGATGAGTGTCCCACTTGCCCTGAGCAAGGTTCGATACACAGAGGGCCCCCAACCGGTACCGCTGGCGTCGGTCGTGACCGTGACCCACGAGATGGGGGCAATGGAGTGGCAAGTTGGAAGGTTTTTGCGCTGAAGCCACCAGAAGAGGCTGTTCCTAATCGTCGCAGTTATGTGGATAGGTTGGTTCTTGTCTCCTGACTTCCATTGCCGGAGGAAACCTGACTGGAAAGGGCGTAACCTCCACAAGGCCCATTTGATCATGGGAGTTGTGGAGACCATTGTGCCAACAATCTCCAGGCACTGAGAGGCTTTCAGACGCAGGGCGTATAGGGCCCGAGAAATTCTGTCTCGAATAGTCGGAATTTTCTCTATTGGAAAAGAGATTGTGTTTTCCACTGTATCAAACTGAGCCCCTACGTATATTATTGGACTATGTCTAGATGGCTTTTTTCCAAGTTCAGAAGCCACCCGAAGCCGGACAAGGTGGAGATCACCTGCTCCCGGTGGACCAGCAACTGATCTCTGTCTTGGGATAACACTAGGAGGTCGTCGAGGTAATGGTAAAGACGTATCCCTTTTAATCTGATGAGGGCCACTATGGCCAAGAGAACCTTTGAAAAGACTCGGGGGGATGTTGTCAGCCCGAAGGGGAGGCAGATAAATTGTAGGTGATTTTGCCTGACTTGGATTCAGAGATATTTGTGAAATTCCTTTTCCACCGGGACGTGGAAATAGGCATCTTTTAAGTCGATTGAAATCATCCAATCTCCTGGCTGTATGGCTTGTTGGATGGTTGACAGGGTCTTTATTTTGAATTTTCCGTGTTTCTATAAATCTGTTGAGGTAAGTCAGGTCTATGACTGGGCGCCAAGAGCCACTTTTCTTTTGAACTAGGAAGAGAGGGGAGCATATCCCCTGGAACCATTCGTCCTTTGGGACATGTGCCACTGCTCCCTGAATCTTCAGTAAGTCCACAAAGGACAGTAACACCTGTTTCTGTTCCTCCGAACGAGGAAGTAGAGTGGAAACGAATCTGGGAGGAGGAGTACTGGAGAAGGCCCATCTGTGTCCTGACGAGACCGTCCTGATGACCCAGTAGTCCGAGACTGAGGCCACCCAGATGTGCCGCAAGAGGAGCAGACGGGCCCCCACCCGACCCGCCTGGGTGGGCGCAATCTCAAAAGGACTTAGCCGGCTCACATCTGGACATCTGGCCTTTAGCAGGCTTACGAAAGGATGCCTGCCCTCTGCTCCAATTTTTTCTGATGTCTCGGCCAGGATTGTAAGAGCGTGCTTCTCTGGAGCGCTCCGGGCTGCGTCTTCTGTACTAGGGTTTCTTCTGTCCAAGCAAACGCCTGTCCTGGGGAAGGAAACCCGACTTACCGCCTGTGGCCCATGTTATGGCATCATCTAGTTTGTTGCCAAACAGTGAGGACCCCTCAAAGGGGATTTTACACCAGGCTTGCTTAGAGACCGGGTCGGCGAGCCAGGACGTAACCACAAGGCCCGTTTGGCCGTGACTGAGAATAACATAATTCGTGCCAGCATACGGATCAAATCGATAGACGCCTCCCCCAGGAAGACTGCCGCCAGCTTTAGCTCTGCAGCTGCTGAACTTCTGGCCAGCTCCTCCGAAACGCCCCTGAGGAAGGAATCTACGTTCTCTGTCCAGGCTTCCACGGCATTAGACATGGCTGCTAGTGCCAGGGCAGGTTTACAGGCCATACCAGCAAGCCCATACATTTTCTTGAGATGTTGATCTATCTTCCTCTCAAGACCATCCTTTTTTTTTTTTTAAAAAGAGATTTTTATTGAGCAGATTGTCATGTTACATCTCATACATCAATCATTAGGTTGGGATACATCACATTAAGAACATCAGATTATCACTTTGTATGAATACCATCAACACTTGCTACTAGTAGCTCTCCTGAGCTCTGCTAGACTCTCCTTTCATTCCTCCAACCTGAGTTTTAGCTTTTTTTTTAATAAAGAATTAAAAAATAGTAATAGTAATAAAGTAATTATGATGTCTATGTCTATGATGTCAACTAGAGAGACCGATGTGTTTCCTTCCCACCCCTCCCCTCCCTCCTTCAGAGTTTATCTGTCCAGAATATTGTTGTATGCATCCTCTAAACTATCCCATTTACTGTACATTTTCATGCTCTGCCTACGTTCGTCTGTCTCCCTCTCCCTCCTCCCCCTCAACCGCTAAGGTGTTTTTAGAGTCAATCCACCTAAACCATACCTTCCTAAACTTCTTAAGGGCCCCCCGTGCCTCATATGTCATTTTATACATGGGTACATCTGCATTTATTGTTTTTTTTTCCACATTCCCAACGTGAGTTGTTCGTCATAAATCCATCATCAACTTTCGCATTCCGAAGTACAGAATTCTGAGAAACAGCTTTGTATTCTGATTAACCTCTTCTTGGTCGAAGACACCCAGTAGACACCTTATGGGAGAACATATATTCGGAAGGTCAAAATGGTCAGATATGAACTCGGTCACCTGGGACCATAATGACCTTATTTTAGGACAATCCCATATCATGTGGAAAAAAGTTCCCTCACCTCCCTTGCATTTATGGCACTCTGCAGTGTCTTTTTTATGCATTTTAAATAACCTAGTTGGAGTGTAGTACACCTGATGTAAATATCGAAGCTGTATCATTCTATCCGTGGAGGAGATAACCGAAACAAGGTATGTATCGAGCACCTCCTGCCACAGTTCCTCAGTCAATTCTGGTATAATCACTGTCCATCTATTTCTAATCTTATCAGTCAGATCAGGGCCTCCCAGTCCTATCTCCCTATAGTATCTGGATATGCGCTTAGTTGGTTCTGGGTCAATCAGAACCTTTTCCAAATTCGTATTTTGCACTTCCACCTCCCCCCTCCCGAACTGAGCTGTTGCTGCATGCTGCAGTTGGGCGTATCGGAAGTACCAAGTTCCAGGCACGCCAAACTGTTCCCGCAATTGTGCAAAAGAAATCAACTTACCATCCTGGTATATATGGTGAAGATATTTTATCCCATATTTGGCCCACCTATATCCATCTTCGATTTTGCAAAATTCTCTTAGAGATTTATTACACCACAAAGGTTAATTGGGTGACATCCATAACGGGTCATCCCTCATCCTCTGCGCACATAGGTGAAACACCTTTCCTGGTAGCGCCATAACAGACTCCACCGTCCTCCCCGGTATCTCCTTTCTAAACATCATATTCAACAGTGTTTCCTGGGATGTACCCACCGCCGCCTCCAGCAGGGTAGTGGCGTTAGGGATCTGGGGAAAGCATCGCCAATGTAGAAATACCAATTGAGATGCAAAAAAATAGGATCTCATATCTGGCATAGCTAGACCCCCCATTGCCAGCGTTAACTTCAGGACTGCCAAAGCTATTCTGGGGGCCTTGGATCCCCACAAGAATTCCACTACTATAGAGTCTATATGTCTGAACAGTTTCACCGAGACATACATAGGTGAATTCGAGAGAATGTACAGTAACTTTGGAAGAAAGATCATTTTAAATAGGTTTATGCGACCCATCACTGCCAGCGGCATGTTCCGCCATCTCTGTACTCTCTCCCGAAGAGCCCCCATTACCGGTCTCAAATTGAGGTCCAAATATCTAGAAATGGGAAGTTGAACCACCACCCCCAGGTATCTAAATGACTGGGACAATTGGATAGGACAATCCACTAGGACCGTCACTGTACCATCAATAGAGAATAGGGATGATTTGGACCAATTAATTCGAAATCCAGAATAGTCTCCGAACTCCTGTATCAACTCAAGACCATCCTTGAATGACACCGCACCTTCCAAAGGGAGAGTAACGTGCTTGGCCAGACGCATTAAGGCCGCGTCCACAAGGGGAGTATTTTCCAGATACTTCACTTCTTCTGACTTGAAGGGGTATAATCTGGAGGTTTTATTCGACATGGAGGACTTCTTGTCCGTCTTGCTCCATTCCTTATCAATAATGTCCTTTAATTTAGAAAGGAGCGGAAAATTTGAGCGTTCTTTCCCCAAACGCTTAACGAACTTTTTCTGCTTAGCTGGGGGGTGGATGAGTCTTCCCACTTAAGGGCCTCCTTAATTGTTTTGATTAGTGGCAAAACCATAGCGAAGTCAAAGCCTCCGATATCCTCTTCGCCTTCAAGCTCGTCATCCGAAGAGTCAGGAGTGGCAACGTAGGGCTGGGAAGTGCCCGGATCATCACGGGCCTTGTCAGCCGGAGGGCCAGACAAAGTAATGGACTGGCTTAGCGTGTGGGATGTATCCATCTCCCTCAGGGATTGTTGCACCACACATTTCACAAGAAACTTCATACGCTGGTTTTCCCCAACCGCACGGGCATAGCAAGTCACACAAGGACTTGCCCTCCGGGACTTGTGTCCCACATCCCCAGCAGACTCTGCAATCAGAGCGGCTGTCATGGTGGTGGGAGCGGTGTCTGGAGGAGGAATGGGAGCATCTCCTTTGGTGGTGAGTTCCAGACGGAGAGTCTCGTCTGGATCTAGACGATGAGTGATATTGTGGCCTGGCAAGGTCTCTGTCATTCTGGACCACGATCTGAGGGTCCGATCTGGAAGGGCTGGAGAAAGAAAACGGGGGGGGGAGGGCGAGATATGACATCAGAAAACGCAAGTGTTTTCGACTGTATCTCAACCCCTCCCCTCATTAGCACATACCTTGTGCGTGAGGGCGGGCCACTTAAAGGCGGTGACTTGTTCATGATCTCTGGACGAAGAACGTCACGATACGGGTGGTCTGCAAACAACAAGGGCCTGAAATGCCAAGGTACCAGTGAGGAGATTTAACACAATCTTTCCCCCTTAAAAAAAAAAAAGACGCCATGAGGGGACAATATACAAACTTGGCTATGTGGCAAGATTATGGGGGGAAGACAGACGAACAATACCAACACAGAGATAACTGCCATGGAGGAAGAAATGAAGATAGTCGCAGACCTTGCCAGCCGTTGATGCGTCTGTCCATCTGGCATACAGAGGTGACCATCCCTCCACCATAGGGGTATTCTCAAGCCTCTAAAGCTACTCGCCCGCCCGTGGCTGGGCTCTGAGCTGCACCGCATAAGGTATGCCAAAATCCTGGATCCATCCGACCGGACACAAACAGCATGCGTAGGTCCATTGGAGGAGGACAAAAAAAAACACAGTATCTAGCGGTGAGTGCTCATTTATGGGAATGGGGTCCTATAGCATTGGAGAGGAGGCGGGGTTAACCCACACGTAGGCTGCCATGGAGTCTGTCAGGAAATAGTTTTTTTGGCTGGAGCTACACTTAAAAAATGTTCCTGTTCTGACTTACAAACAGATTCAACTTAAAGCGGGGGTTCACCCACACCGCCAAAAAAAAAAAAAAATATTAAAAGCCAGCAGCTACAAATACTGCAGCTGCTGACTTTTAATACATGGCCACTTACCTGTTCCAGGGTCCAGCGATGTCGGCAGGGGACGCCGAGAACCCGATTGGTTCTCGGCAGCTGCCGCCGCCATCCTAGGTGAGGGAATCAGGAAGTGAAGCGTTGCGGTTTCACTTCCCGGTTCCCTACTGCGCATGCGCGAGTCGCGCTGCGCGTCCCAAGTGGTCCCCGCTCTCTCCTGGGAGCTGTGTGTTCCCAGGAGACAGCGCGGTGGGGACGGGAAGAGGCGTAGACTCCCATGGGAGTCTATGCCGGAAGTGGGTGCAAATACCTGTCTTAGACAGGTATCTGCACCCCCCCTCCCCCCTGAAAGGTGTCAAATGTGACACCGGAGGGGGGGAGGGTTCCGAAAAGCGGAAGTTCCATTTTTGTGTGGAACTTCAATTTAAGAACAAACCTACAGACCCTATCTTGTTTGTAACCTGGGGACTGCCTGTATATTATTTAGTGTGTAGGAAAGTTATGGAGTCTACAAGCTATGGGATATATAGTGTTTTTCACATTAAAAAAAAAAATGTACATACTGTCACCAGTGCAGTACAGGGTCATCATACAACTGGTGTGGCGGTGATCAGGGATACTGACTGGTGACAGTATGTAAAAAAATGTCCAATTGTTTTATTTTTTATTACTTTTTTTTTTTTACATACCATTGTGACCAGAGCAATACAGTATCACCAAAGTAACACTATTACTCTGAGGAGGTGATCAGGATTTTTTTTTTTTTACACATTATAATTGCTAATAACAGTGAATTTCATTGTTATAAGCAGCCATTTCTTCTGAATGAAATCCATTCATTCAGTGTTTACTATTGTGATTAGCTGTGAATGGCCGCAGCTAATCACATATTACAGATGGGTTGTGAAATGTCTGTACCATGTGATCACTGTGACCAATCACAGAGATCAACACAATAGTACACAATGGATGACATGAATAGAAGGCATATTATTGTGTACAACTGCCAAGTGGTCTGTTGTGATTGGTCACAGTGATCACATGGTACTGGCCGCAGGCCGATACACTGATCTGTCATCCTCTGTGTCCAGTGGACACAGCGGGTGACAGATCGTGCCAGAGCTCTGTTTAAAATCTTGTTATTTTTTTCTTTATTTTTAATTTTTTTATTATACACTTTGGTTTGTTTACATCTTCCTCTCCTACAAGAAGAAGAAGATATAATGTATCGTTCTCTTCAGGAAGAAAACACAGGGGTGGGCTCACAATGACTGATCACTGTGATAGCCAATTAGAGGTGACCTGGAACCAAGAGTCCTGGGTCCCAGTTGTTAGTGAGAGATCCGGAGCTCCTGGCGAGACCTTGGTCTCTGTGCTGGGAGTGCGCTGTGCAGCATGCTCACCAGCATAAAAGGAGATATGCATATATGCGGCCCCATGGAAAAAAGCCCACTATGTGTGGGGTTAGATGGAAGGGGTTAAAAAAAAACATCTCCTGACATTTAGAAGTCTAGTCATAAATAAATAAAAAAATTGCAAAGCGATTTGCCTGGTGACAGTGCATGTGCATTACTTTTGTGTGAATGGGGGTAAAAAAAAAACCAAATATTAGGCTAAATGCTGGGTTGGTTGAATGTTTTCAATTGATTTAAAATGAAAAATGACACATTTAGCCACTAGATGCCACTAATTCCTATATCACTTAGCGCCATCTAAAGACAAAATGTGGTATTTTTCATTTTCAATCAATGGTTGGTTTAAAATTGTTGGTTTAATTAACTTATGTTCTTCAATATCTACTGTACCCATAAGTATGATCTCAGTTATTTGTATGAAACCATGACAGACGAAAAAAACTAGTGGATCTAGTCATAAAACAATTGTTGGATGAATGTGACAAGCATTTGCCCAGCCGTAAAAAAAAAAATGGCTGTTTTTTAGTTAACACCATGATTTCCTATGATGGTCAGCTCCATCTAGTGACCATAATGTGGCATTTTTTATGAAATACCTCAATCAGAACAATAGCAAAAATACCACATTATGGCCTTCAGATGGAGCTGACGATTATTGGATATCAACGTACTAAAATATACAACCAATATTTGTCAGGGCTGAGCAAATGCTGGTCACAATTATTCAACTAATATATATTTTTTTTAATAGACCTTTAAGTGTTTGTGAAAGCTTACACCATGAAATTTGCTCAGCCAATGAAAGGTGTTATCTTGCTTCCTCCTCTTCTTCTTCTTTTTTTCCCCAAGGCCCCTCAAAAAAACAAACATGGTGGAGAATCAAGAGAGGGACCAGAGGTGGGAGGAGGAACCGATCGAAAAAGGTGAAGAGTGTAAGTGATGCTGGGATTTTCAATCTCAGCAGCAGTACACTCACAGATAATGAAAAGTTGGTACTTGATCATGGGCTTAAATTTCCCCTGATAAACCCCTGAGCTAGTTTGGAGCTTTTATAGATGTTCAGAAATATATTAGAAAGATTAACATCAAAAGATATTTTCTGTCCCAAACCCCTAAACTATCCATTAATGACACGGATGGAGTGCGGCATTCAGGATTGGCTAATGCCTCTCTTTTAAATCCACCAGGTTTTGTTCCTCCATCAGTTTCTGTCTTTAAAGAATTATGCCCTGTACACATGGTCGGATTTTCCGACGGAAAAAGTGCGATCAGATTGTGTTGTTGGAAATTTCGATCGTGTGTGGGCTCCATCTGGCTTTTTCCGTCGGAATTTCCAACACACAAAGTTTGATAGCAGTGTATAAAATTTTCCGACAACAAAATCCGATCGTTTAAATTCCGAATGTGTGTACACAAATCAAAGTGCCACGCATGCTCAGAATAAATTAAGAGACGAAAGCTATTGGCTACTGCCCTGTTTATAGTCCCGACGTACGTGTTTTACGTCACCGCGTTCACAACGATCGGATTTATAGACAACTTTGTGCGACCGTGTGTATGCAAGACAAGTTTGAGCCAACATCCGTCAGAAAAAATCAGATGGATTTTGTTGTCGGAATGTCCGATCAATGTCCGACCGTGTGTACGGGGCATAAGTTTTGAAAGATATAGATAAACTTAAAGTGGATGTAAACCCAATGTCATCCTTTCTAATCTACTGCCATAGGGGTTATCTATAAGGATATAGATGCCTCCTGCATGTATCTTTACCTGTCAAATGTCTCCCCTCTGTCTGTTACGAGACCTGAAAAACTGCAGATTCTGTGGGTGGGTCTGTTGTCTGGAGCTCAGTGGGTGGAGTCGTGATGTCAGTAGACTCCCCGCCCACCTCTACACTCCCCTTGTCAATATGCATTTTCTCCTGTGTATTTCTTACACTGAACTTCTGCTATGATCTCTAACATCCAGTGAAAAGACAGGAAAGTAATCACATGACTTCAGCATGCCAAATTATGCTGAGGTGTGGAACAGCCAATCCTTGCAGAGCTGTTGAAGAAAGGAGTGGGGGTGGGAATTAAAAAATAATGCATGTCTTAGGCTAGTGCACGAGATATGTAAATCACCTGTCACTCACAGCAAGGGGGAGGATTTGACAAAGTTTTTCTCTGTTTGTCAAGTTTTATCTCACTGAACAATAAAAGAGGATTGCTTAGAGCTGGATTAACTATTTGTGGCAAGACTGGGCTCAAATGATAGGAATTCTTATACTCTACATTATGACATCAAAAAAAAAAAAAATTCGGGTTTACATCCACTTTAAGATGAAAAAGGATCGTAATAGCTGTCGTTTTCGTTAGGGATTGGAGCCTCTGAAAAATAGAAATGATATCACTGTAAGCCATGACCCTATTTTTAAATATAAAAATGACCTTACCAGATTAATTGACAAGGGTTTTGATAATAAATTGCTTGATAAAAAGGAGAGAGCTATTTGATACCCGTGGCTCAGAGAAAGCCAGTTATGTACTTTCTACCAAAAGTTCACAAGAACCCTGTTAATCCTCCAGGGAGGCCAATTATCAGTGATTCCATTAAATCACGGATTGGAAAGTAGATTGATGGCTTTTTGCAGCCATTAGTGTCACAAACCCCTTCTTTTAGTAAAGATTCTTCACAATCGATTCAGCTTTGAATAATTTAGAGTGTAAAGAGAGCTACATTATGGCCACCGCCGACTTCCGTGACTTCTCTTTATACTATTATTTCACACTCCGATGGCCTGGAGGCTGTAGATATGTTTCTAAGTAGAGACACTGGTTTGATTTGTTCCCAAAGAGAATTTATATTGGATTTATTAAAGTTCGCCATGACCCACAACTACTTCTGGTTTGGAGGGACTCATTGCCTCTAATGCAGAGGGGTTGCCATGGGCGCGAAACTCACGCCGAGCATGGCTAACCTATTCATGGTCAAATGGGAGTAGGGTGTCGTCTATTCCAATAGGAAACCAGAGTTGGTCTTCTGGGGAAGATACATAGACGACATCCTCCTCCTATGGGATGGCAACATGACGTCGCTTTCCACCTTTATGCAACAATTGAATAAAAAATCTCTGGGTATCTCATTGTAGTTTGAGAGTAGTGCCAAAAAAAAATCATTTTTTGGATCTGAACATTGAAATCAGGGATGGTCAGTTTAATACTTCCACTTTTTTCAAGAGCACTGACAGAAATGGATTCATTGGACAGGGTAGTTGCCATCACCCCTCATGGTTAAAATCTGTTCCTAATGCCGCGTACACACGAGCGGACTTCTCGTCGGACTGAACTCCGAAGGACTTTTCGACGAAGTTCCGACGCAACGGACTTGCCTACACACGATCCCACCAAAGTCCGATCGTTTCGAACGTGATGATGTACGACCAGACTAGAAAAGGAAGTTAAAGAGCCAGTAGCCAATAGCTGCCCTTGCGTCATTTTCAGTCAGTCGGACTAGCATACAGACGAACGTTTTTTTCGATAGGAATCGAGTCCGTCGAAAAGATTTGAAACATGTTCTATTTCTAAGGTCCGTCACATTTTTCGACAGAAAAGGTCCGATGAAGCCCACACACGATCGGAATGTCCAACAGATTCGTTCCGTCTGACCTTTTCTGCCAGAAAGTCCAGTCGTGTGTACATGGCATAAGAGTCAATTTTTGCGCCTGAGGCGAAATTGTACTCTTAGGGAAGATTTTTTTGAACAAGCTTTTTCCTTGAAAAATAAATTTACAGAAAATAGTTATAGAGAGGCTGACCTATATTCTGTCGTTAAAGAAGTGGGGGACATGGATAGGTCTTCTATCCTTAGTGGTAGAAATAAACCACCACGCAGAGAAAATGATTTCAACTTTTCAATGGTTACGTCCTATTCACAAAAAAATTATGAAATCAAAAGAATTATGACTAAGCATTGGGGGTCCTTAAAAATGACAAGGTTTTGGGTCCAGTGCTCCCTGATCGCCCACAGGTCATTTTCAGAGGAGTTCCTCCGCTTAGGCTTCAAATAGTTCCGAATATTTTGGATGCCCCTAACAGGGTTTCCTTCTTTCAAAAATCCAAAGGCTATTTTCCATGCCGCAACTGCAATGTCTGCCTTTGTAATAAAAATAAAGACAGGAAGATTTGCCCATTTAAATCCAACACTACAGGCAGAGTATACGACATTAAACATGTATTACCTGCACTTCACAAAATGTAGTCTATTTATTGGTTTGTGCATGCGGCCTGCAATGTCGGCTGTACGATACGCGCAATGAACGTTAGGGTTAACGAACACATTGCAAACATAAAAAGGGGTTTTCTCAAACATAGTGTCTCTCGACATTATTTAGAGTGTCATAACAAAAATCCTGCAGGGACCACTTTTATTGTCATTGATAGATTTAACCCCCATTGGCGAGGAAGTGTGACTAAGAGGGAAATCTCACGGCTAGAGACTCGCTGGATTTATGACTTAAAATGTTATACTCCTTTCGGTATGAACGTTGATTGGGGTGTGAATTGTTTTATTAATAATTGTTGATTTTAGAATTTTATGCAATTTTTGTATTCAACACTAGATGGCAGTGTTTTTTATGTAATAACATTTATACATTTTTATATTCTTTACATATTTTTATTATTTTTTTGTGATTTGTTGTAGTGACATTTATATATTTCTTTTAAAATTTTTGAAATTGTGGCTAATTTGAATTTTATGTCTTGTGTTCGTGCGGAGAGCCTCCATCCTCTCCTCATCCTCACATTGCCTCTTCACCAATTTACTATTAATTTTGAGTCTTGTTTGAACCAAGGAGCCTGAGAAAATCACTTTCCGGTTTGCTGGCATATTATATATATTCCATCTGTCCGGGATTCGATTCTTTTTCTTGCTTCCTATATATTTTATATGCTTTGGAGCGCAAATGCGGAGTGCTCCAATGACATCATTTCCGGCCCCTGGAGGCTTAGTTGCATTCCTCCTACCGGAAGTGATTATCATTTGTACTTCTCAGTGATTTGGAGCACAGGCGCAGCTGCGGTGCACTCCAGTGACATCACTTCTGGCTGGTGTATTCCGCCCGCCAGAAGTGGTCACTTGTTTACTTCCAGTTTCTGAAGCAGGCTGTGCTTCTCCCTGTGTAGTTAAACAGCTGATGCCAATGCTGTGTTCCAATTATCCGGCATTTATGTCTAATTAACCGGCATGTGTGTCACTGAGTTGGGGAGACTTATATATGGGCGTGCTTGCGTTGTTAGGCCACGCCTCTGATGATATCCTATGGGATGAAACATGTCAGGCTGGCCAATGCAAACACGCTGTGAGCCACGGAATTTTTATTACTATCATGATGCCTGTATTTTCTTACTATCTGTAAGTAGACTACAATAAATTTATTTTTTTATACCTTACGGGCTTCACTATTGCTGCCTTATTTTCTTCCATTTGGGTTATATCACATTGATGAGCGTTTATCATATGCATCCATGTCTTGGAGTCTGATGAGTTGGTGGCTATATGCGATCTGGATATGGAGACCCTGTGATCGATTTACATTATTTGGAGGGTGATACCTTGATCCTCTTTTTATAATACATGCCTTTTTACTATTACCCTCTGGTAAGCAGATTGGATTCACTTGGGAGTGGAGTGCTCTCTTGTACACACTGAAGCTGGTGAAGGGTTCTTCATATTCCCTATCTCTACAATGACAGAACTGTCTCATGACTAATTTGAAGCGCTGCATTTTGGACTTTTTAAATGAAAGGTAATGACGCGTTGATGGAAGCAAAAAACGTGAACAAGAAAATTTTAAAAAACTAGGGAGCTACAAGCAATCCTGGGTTGGAGATGGGGGGGGTTGGCCGCCACTTAGGTGTGCTTTACGTTTAAGTTGCACTAGTGTCCCTTTTCTGAAGGTGGTGGCATCAAACCCATTTATCGTGGCTAGACAAAAGTACGTCACATTCATTCAACTAATTTTTTTTTAAAAACAGACCTCTAAGTGTTTGTGAAAGCTTACACCACAAAATGTACTCGGCCAATAAAAGGTAATGACTCCATTTTTATTTTTATACTGCTATCAATGGCCAACACAGTACAACACTTCATCCATGTCTTTGGTGATCTCCAATCTCCTTATGAACTGTTTCTTACATGATAAAGATCAGCCATGGAGTATATCTGAGGTGTATATCAGGGTGTGCTTCTTCCCCACATGAGAGCTGTGATGTCCAGCAACATTCATATAGAAGACATTTCCCGCACTCAAGGCACTAATACACCTCAAGGGTTGTGTGGGATCCCTGATGTACAGGAAGACAGGACTTCAGTGAGGAACAATTCCCTCACTCAGGACAGGAAAGGAGCTTTTCCCCCATGTGAGATTTCTGATGTCTGTAAAGATGGGAATTCCTTGAAAAACATTTCTTGCACTCAGGACAGGAATATGGTTTCTCCCTCGTGTGAGATCTCCGATGTCTGTAAAGATTCGGCATCCCTGAAAAACATTTCCCGCACTCAGGACAAGAATACGGCTTCTCCCCCGTGTGAGATCTCTGATGTGTAACAATATCTGATTTGTTTACAAAACATTTCCCGCACTCAGAACAGGAATACGGCTTTTCCCCCGTGTGAGATCTCTGATGGCTGTCAAGATGTGCCTTCTGTGAAAAACATTTCCCACACGCAGGACATGAATATGGCTTTTCCCCTGTGTGAGATTTCTGATGGTTGTAAAGATGTGCCTTCTGTGAAAAACATTTCCCGCATGCAGGACAGGAATACGGCTTCTCCCCCGTATGAGATCTCTGATGTATGACAACTTCTGATTTTCGTGCAAAACATTTCCCACACTCATTGCAGGGATATGGCTTCTCTCCTGTGTGAGATCTTTGATGTCTGTACAGATGAGACCTCTGTGAAAAAAATTTCCCGCACTCAGGGCAGGAAAGTGGCTTCTCACCTGTGTGCAATTTCTGATGTCTGTAAAGATGGGATTTCTGTGAAAAAAGTTTCCCGCACTCAGGACAGGAATACGGCTTCTCCCCCGTGTGAGACCTCTGATGTTTGACAAGCGTTGATTTTTGTACAAAACATTTTCCGCACACAGGACAGGAATACGGCTTCTCACCTGTGTGCAATCTCTGATGATTATCAAGATGGGATTTCTGTGAAAAACATTTCCCGCACTCAGAACAAGAAAATGGTTTCTCCCCTGAGTGAGATCTCTGATGAATAGAAAGATGTTCATTCTTTGAAAAACGCTTACCGCACTCAGTACAGGAAAACCTCTTATGTTTTGGAAGGACGGCACCGTCCCTCACAGTCTGAGGTTCCTCAGGATGAGAGGAATACGATGGTCCATCTACACTGTGTGGTGCTGGATGGACATTTGAGGTAGCCGGGTTTTCTTCTGGACTATACTGTGTGATGTCCTCATCTTCTACTTTACAGTCTGGAGACAAAGTGAGACAATCCTCTGAGGTTTTCCTCATCTTCCGTCCATCTACTAAAATAGAGATAAAAAGATTATTACTAGACATGAGCAGATTGGTTCCCCTAAACCAGGACTCAGTTTATATCAGGCAGCTTTGTCTCTGAGGATCTCGGAATCTCCAACCAGTTCATTTCTTTATTCAAAGACCTTAGTCAGAGAGTGAGGAAACAACGAGAACTGTCTTTTATAGGAGTGACAGTGATGAGGGGATTATAGGATGAGTGTCCCCACCCCCTCTATCACTCATTGTCATCTTCCTAATACAATACGTGCTCAGTTTGAAGCTGTGGAGCTTGGTGTAAGTGGAGCTGGATTAAGTGGGAGTTAAACACAAGTGTTAGAGTATACAAGTCTTGCTGTCTGTTGGTGTTTGCTGCTGTCTGTTGGTGTGTGTATTGCTGCTGTCTGTTGGTGTGTGTATTGCTGCTGTCTGTTGGTGTTTGCTGGGTTGCATTTTGGGGACTTTTCCTTTTAGTTTTTAATTTGCCTTTTGCTGTCACTTTTTAAATAGCTTTTTTTTTTTTTTCTGTTTCATCAGTCTATCAATTAAGGGGTGTGGTTAATTGCTCACAGGTGCCCAGGTGCCTATTTAACTTGTTGTAGGACTCAGTTTGAGCGTGCTCAGTTTGAAGCTGTGGAGCTTGGTGTAAGTGGAGCTGGATTAAGTGGGAGTTAAACACAAGAGTTTAAAACAGGAGGTTATAACAGGGGTCATAGTACCTGTGTAGTGTGAGTATCTGAGTGTTGTCTGAGTAGTGTGTGTGGATCGTTAGTACTTGTGTATTGTGTACCTGTGTATTGTCTTGTCGTGTACCTGTGTATTGTCTTGAGTATTAGTGCCAGGAAGCTAGTTGTTAGGTAATTTGGACAGGGTAAAATCCCCAAATCCTCACTAAATTTAATAGGTACCATGCCCGGCGGGTGTGGAGAGGCGACTCTTTGTACATCTTGCCGCATGTATGCGTTCCTTGATCATCCGATCGAGGGCGAATACTGCTGTGCAAAATGTAAGCACATTGTTTCCCTGGAAGCCCAGGTTCTGAATCTGGGGAAGCAACTGTCAGCACTGAGAAGTCCCTCCATACTAAAGGTGAGCCAGGAATGTACACGGCAGGTGCCGGCAGGGGCCAGCACAGAGGCGGGTGGAGACAAAGAGGTGCAGGCACTAGCGAAGAGTAGATGGGTGACAGTCAGGAGGGGTAGAGGGGGAAGTGCCAGGGAGGCCGATCCAGGACTGGAGCATCCCAATAAGTACGCTCCATTGAGTGACACTGGTGTTACCAGTCAGGGACCAGCACTGCTGGAGATGAGGGACTCTCCTAGCTGCCGGGGGAAGAACTCCTCCAGTGAGAGTGGGGGGGCAGCAAAGGGAAAGGAAAGACAGATTCTGGTGGTAGGGGACTCAATTCTTAGAAGGACAGAGAGAGCAATCTGTAACCAAGACCTGAAGCGCCGAACAGTATGTTGTCTACCGGGCGCTCGGGTTCGGCACATCACGGATCTTGTGGACAGATTACTGGGAGGGGCTGGGGAAGACCCGGCTGTCATGGTGCACGTTGGCACCAATGACAAAGTCAGAGGCAGATGGAGTGTCCTAAAGAACGATTTTAGGGACTTAGGAGCTAAATTGAGGAAAAGGACCTCCAAGGTAGTGTTCTCAGGAATACTACCGGTACATCGAGCCACACCAGAGAGGCAGAGGGAGATTAGGGAAGTAAACAAGTGGCTGAAGAGCTGGTGTAGTAAGGAGGGGTTTGGGTTCCTGGAGGACTGGGCCGACTTCTCAGTCGGTAACCGGTACTATAGAAGGGACGGACTGCACCTAAATGAGGAGGGTGCAGATCTGCTGGGAATGAAGATGGCCAAAAAGTTAGAGGGGTTTTTAAACTAGGCGATGGGGGGGAGGGTCCAGAGACAGTGATAGCCAGCGTGGAAGATATTCCAGAGGGTAGTATTGGGGGCATTAGTGGTAGGTTAACCAAAGCACAAAAACACAAGGTGAGTATAGTAGCAAGTCCAAGTTGCAATCTTGAAACACCCAATACGAGGACAATATGCGACCGGTCTAAACTATGTGGCATGTTCACCAATGCCAGGAGCCTGGCGGACAAGATGGGTGAACTAGAGATACTGTTGTACAAGGAGGATTTGGATTTTGTGGGAATTTCAGAGACCTGGTTCAACAGCTCTCATGATTGGCTGGCAAACATTCAAGGGTATACCCTATACCGCAAGGATAGAGAAGGTAAAAAAGGGGGAGGGGTATGCCTATATATCAAGAATAATGTACAAGTGAATGTGAGAGATGACATCACTGAGGGGGCTAGGGAGGAGGTGGAATCTTTATGGGTAGAGCTCCAAAGGGATGAAGCTAAGGGGAAAATAATACTGGGAGTATGCTATAGGCCCCCTAACCTGAGGGAGGAAGTGGAGACGGATCTCCTATCACAAATTGGATTAGCAGCAAGGATGGGAAGTGTTATTATAATGGGGGATTTTAATTATCCAGACATAGACTGGGCGGAGGGAACCGCGCATTCATTTAAGGCTCGCCAGTTCCTTAATGTCTTGCAGGACAATTTTATGGGTCAGATGGTAGACGCACCAACTAGAAATAAAACATTACTAGATCTACTGATTACCAACAATACAGACCTGATAACAGATGTGGAAATACGGGGCAATTTAGGTAACAGCGATCACAGGTCAATTAGTTTCAGTATAAATCACACAAATAGGAGACATGAAGGGAACACAAAGACACTGAATTTCAAAAGAGCCAACTTCCCTAAACTACAAACCTTGCTAAAAGGCATAAATTGGGATAAAATATTAGGAACAAAGAATACGGAGGAGAGATGGGTTTGCTTTAAGAGCATATTAAATAAGGGCATTAGCCAATGTATCCCATTGGGTAATAAATTTAAAAGAGCGAACAAACATCCTGGATGGCTTAACTCCAATGTAAAAATGCATATAAAAGCAAAGGAGAAGGCCTTCAAAAAATACAAGGTTGAGGGATCGTCCACAGCATTCAGAATTTATAAAGAATGCAATAAGAAATGTAAGGGTGCAATTAGGATGGCTAAGATAGAACATGAAAGACACATAGCGGAGGAGAGCAAAAAAAATACCAAGAAATTCTTTAAGTATGTAAACAGTAAAAAAGGGAGGACAGACCATATTGGCCCCATAAAGAATGAGGAAGAACATCTGGTTACAAAGGATGGGGAGATGGCAGAGGTATTGAATTTATTCTTCTCCTCAGTCTTCACAAGTGAATCGGGGGGCTTCAGTAACCAAAACTGCAGTGTTTATCCTCATGACACAACACAGGAAGCACCTACATGGTTAACAGAGGACGGAATTAAAATTAGACTTGAGAAACTTAACATTAATAAATCACCGGGACCAGATGGCTTGCATCCGAGGGTACTTAGGGAACTCAGTCAGGTGATTGCCAGACCGTTGTTCCTAATTTTTACAGACAGTCTATTGACTGGAATGGTACCAGCTGATTGGAGAAAAGCCAATGTAGCACCAATATTTAAAAAGGGCCCAAAAAACATCCCTGGGAATTACAGACCAGTTAGCCTAACATCAATAGTATGTAAACTCTTGGAGGGGATGATAAGGGACTATATACAAGATTTTAGTAATAAGAATGATATCATTAGCAGTAATCAGCATGGATTCATGAAGAATCGTTCTTGCCAAACCAATCTATTAACCTTCTATGAGGAGGTGAGTTGCCATCTAGATAAAGGAAGGCCCGTAGACGTGGTGTATCTGGATTTTGCAAAAGCATTTGACACAGTTTCCCATAAACGTTTACTGTACAAAATAAGGTGCGTTGGCATGGACCATAGGGTGAGTACATGGATTGAAAACTGGCTACAAGGGCGTGTTCAGAGGGTGCTGATAAATGGGGAGTACTCAGAATGGTCAGGGGTGGGTAGTGGGGTCCCCCAGGGTTCTGTGCTGGGACCAATCCTATTTAATTTGTTCATAAACGACCTGGAGGATGGGATAAACAGTTCCATCTCTGTATTTGCAGACGATACTAAGCTAAGCAGGGCAATAACTTCTCCGCAGGATGTGGAAATCTTGCAAAAAGACCTGAACAAATTAATGGGGTGGGCGACTACATGGCAAATGAGGTTCAATGTAGAAAAATGTAAAATAATGCATTTGGGTGGCAAAAATATGAATGCAATCTATACACTGGGGGGAGAACCTCTGGGGGAATCTAGGATGGAAAAGGACTTGGGGGTCCTAGTGGATGATAGGCTCAGCAATGGCATGCAATGCCAAGCTGCTGCTAATAAAGTAAACAGAATATTGGCATGCATTAAAAGGGGGATCAACTGCAGAGATAAAACGATAATTCTCCCGCTCTACAAGACTCTGGTCCGGCCGCACCTGGAGTATGCTGTCCAGTTCTGGGCACCAGTCCTCAGGAGGGACGTACTGGAAATGGAGCGAGTGCAAAGAAGGGCAACAAAGCTAATAAAGGGTCTGGAGGATCTTAGTTATGAGGAAAGGTTGCGAGCACTGAACTTATTCTCTCTGGAGAAGAGACGCTTGAGAGGGGATATGATTTCAATTTACAAATACTGTACTGGTGACCCCACAATAGGGATAAAACTTTTTCGCAGAAGAGAGTTTAATAAGACTCGTGGCCACTCATTACAATTAGAAGAAAAGAGGTTTAACCTTAAACTACGTAGAGGGTTCTTTACTGTAAGAGCGGCAAGGATGTGGAATTCCTTTCCACAGGTGGTGGTCTCAGCGGGGAGCATTGATAGCTTCAATAAACTATTAGATAATCACCTGAATGACCGCAATATACAGGGATATGTAATGTAATACTGACACATAATCACACACATAGGTTGGACTTGATGGACTTGTGTCTTTTTTCAACCTCACCTACTATGTAACTATGTAACAAGAAGTACTGCACTTCCTTATTTAGTCCATGATTTAGTCATGAATAACAGCGGGGCTGAGCCCCACCAGAGGACAGAGAGTGAGGATGGGGGGAGAACAAGCAATATTAAGACTCTTCCCTCATTTTCACTCTCTGTTTAAGGTTCCAACATTTGAGGATGTTATCACATTATTATCAACAGGGTAAAAATGGAAAGGTGGTGGTGTCTGTCTTTATGGGAGAAGTCATCTCAAAGCGAGTGTCAATGAGGACCTAGGTGATGGAGAGTGTGATGAGGCTAAAGTATTATGCGTGGAAATGTACATGGGTGTGCGTACTACAAAGGTTATCATTGGAGTTTGTTCTAGACCTCCCAGTGTTAATGAGGAGGTGGAGACTCAGCTCCTTGCACAGATGGAAAGGGCTGCAAGGGCTGGGACAGGGATAATAATGGGGGATTTTAACTACCCAGAAATTGACTGGAGTAATGGCACTGCTGGGACAGTTAAAGGGCAAAAATGTATAAACCTATTACAAGACAATTTTATGGTCCAGTTTATTGAGGCTCCGACTAGAAATGAAGCTCTGCTGGACCTGGTAATCTCAACCCATGCAGAGCTTATTACCAGTATTCATATAAAAGAACATCTGGGTAGCAGTGACCATAACATGATTCCATTTAATGTTAGCTGTAAGCAACAAACACATATGGGCAATATAAAAACACTTAACTGTAATGCCTCGTACACACGGTCGGATTTTCCGATGGAAAATGTCCGATCGGAGCGTGTTGTCGGAAATTCTGACCGTGTGTGGGCTCCATCGGACATTTTCCATCGGATTTTCCGACACACAAAGTTTGAGAGCAGGATATAAAATTTTCCGACAACAAAATCCGTTGTTGGAAATTCCGATCTTGTGTACACAAATCCGACGGACAAAGTGCCACGCATGCTCAGAATAAATAAAGAGATGAAAGCTATTGGCCACTGCCCCGTTTATAGTCCCGACGTACGTGTTTTACGTCACCGCGTTCAGAACGATCGGATTTTCCGACAACTTTGTGTGACCGTGTGTATGCAAGACAAGTTTGAGCCAACATCCGTCGGAAAAAATCCATGGATTTTGTTGTCGGAATGTCGAACAAAGTCCGACCGTGTGTACGGGGCATAAGAGAGCAAATTTTCCAAGGATGAGGGCTGCTCTCCAGGACTTGGACTAGGAGGGAATATTGGCATCAATGGGCACAGAAAAGAAATGGGAATTCTTCAAAAAGACCGTATGCGAACTCACTGCAAAGTATATTCCCATGGGCAATAAGTTTAAAAGGCTAATGTGGCTCACATACAAAGTTAAAAAAGCTATAAAGTAATAAGAAAAGAGTTTTTAGAAAATATAAAAATGAAGGAACACTATCATCGTTTAAATCTAACAAAGAATATAACAGAATATGTAAAAAAGGAAATCAAGGACGAAAAAATTCAAAACGAACTACAGATTGCAAAAGATAGTAGGACAAACCCCCACAAATTCTTCAAATATATTTAAATATATAGTAAAAAGGTCAAGTTTGAGAATGTAGGCCCTTTACAAAATGATCTAGAGTGGGTGACTGGGGACAAAGGGAAGGCAAATTTATTAAATACTTTCTTCAGCTCTGTGTTTAAAAAAGGAGCATGGGGGAGCTCATGTCCATAATGGGGATGGTAGTGACACAGCCCCAAATGAACCACAATAGCTCCAAAGTGTTATGGTCCAGAAATGTTTAGACATAATAAAGGTGGATAAAGCACCTGGACCAGATGGCATCCACCCATGGATCCAAAAAGAATTAAGCACTGTCATTTCAAACCCATTGTTGGACTCTTTAATGACTGGAAAAGTGCCACTGGATTGACGTAAGGCCAATGTGGTGCCTATATTTAAAAAAGGGACCAAAGTCTTTACCAAGTAACTATAGACCTGTTAGTTTAACATCTATAGTCGGGAAGATACTGGAGAGTTTAATCAAAAAAACACATAGAGGAGTTCTTGCTGGAAGAAAATATTTACATGAAAGACAGAAGCACAGCTTCATGAAAGACAGAAGTTTCCAAACAAATCTGATTTCTTTTTATGAGGCGGTAAGTAAAACCTTGGGCAAAGAAGTAACTCGGGATGTGGTATACTTGTGTAGCGTGACCCCCGCAGGAGCCGCAGGTACGTTGCTCAGGTCTTCCCCACTTTTGCTCCACAGCCAGGCACAAGGTAGATTCACACAGCTAGGTGCACGCACACTTGAACTGGTCTTCAATGACCAGTCTAGGGGTTTTGTTTTTGTTGTTTTTTTTTTTTTTGAGAACTTGGATAGGGAAGGGGATTTAGTAGGATACTCCAAGAAATAGAACTATTCACAACTTGGTCAAGCTCTGGTGAAGTCCATGCAGGTTGCAGATTTCTACTTAGCAATATCACACAAAAGTTTCAGGAGTGAGCAAATTTCATCAGTAGTAGTAGGGCAAAGCTCTTCAGGAACCAACCAGTTACAACAGACTGTTTGACAGTCTAAAAACAGTAGAACTGTGTAAAGTCCTATGCATTAGCAACCATTAGACAAGCTCCTCAAAACACTAGCCAGTGTTCCCTTTGTTCAGACCCTCACATAACTATATAGCACACCAGAAGGGGTTAAAAAGCACAAGTCCATACATCCTTTAGGTTGTGCGTATTCACAAAATGTCCAAGGACAGCTGGTAGCCTCCTTCCAACTTACACTCTATACCAGTGATACCAGACCAGATCTTCAATAGAGAGCCCCCTTCAAGCCAGTTTTTTGTAGTACCAGGGTCTCTCTCACTAACTTCAGACCCTCAGGACTCCCACCTGAGGCGGGACAGCAGCACACTCTCTATTTAGACCCTCAGGTCAACCACCTGAGGTAACATGGCGGCAAGTGCAAGCGGAGATGCTCCTGGGACATAAATAGAGGCACCCAGGATGCATAGGGGCACCTCTCCTTGTAATTGGCCAGGGCTTTATAAATATTTATGCTCCCATCTGCATGGTTTTGTAGTAGGACTTCATATTAACCCGTGTATTTCATATTATTCATAATAAATTGCATTTGCTAATAATATAACTATTAATATCATAAATTATTATTTAGATTCATATTAGTATTATTATGATCATTATTATTAATTCAATATTAAACAACGGTTGTTAGTCTTTATAAATGTATACTATATAGGGCTGGGGAAAAAATTGATTTGAATCTTGAATCGAGTTGAGAGGTCAAATCGATTCAAATTTTCAGCAAACCGATTTTTTTAGATTTTTTTTTTAAACAGGACCGGCGCTGACACCGCGCCGGTCCTGAGGAGCTGCGGGCAGGAGTTTTTAGGCGAGGCCGCGGCTTCGGCCTAGACCGCGAGGCCGGACGCCACAGACTAGGCCGAAGCCGCGGCCTCGCCTAAAAACTCCTGCCCGCAGCTCCTCAGGACCGGCGCGGTGTCAATCAAAAAAAGAAAAAACTTGATTTGAATCCTGAATTGAGTTTTGTTTTTTAAATCGCAGAATTTTTTTTTTTGGAGAAAATCACCCAGCTCTAATACTATACTGATTCATAATATAGAAAATCTAAATTTAAAGTTTAACTCATTTACCACTTGCCTACTGGACACTTTTACCCCCTTCTTGCCCAGGCCAATTTTCAGCTTTCAGCGCTGTCGCACTTTGAATGACAATTGCCCGGCCATGCAACACTGTAACCATGTGAAATTTTTATCATTTTTTTTTCACACAGTTAGAGCTTTCTTTTGGTGTTATTAAATCAGCATTGGGTTTTTTTATTCTTGCTAAACAAAAAAATACACAAAAAAAAACAAAAAACACCACATTTTTCATAGTTTGTTATAAAACTTTGCAAACAGGTCATTTTTCCTCCATCACTGATGTGCACCGATGAGGCAGCACTGGTGGGCACTGATGGGACTGGACTGATAATCAGAGATGATGTCCCTTTAACACAAGCTAGTTATTGGCTCTCTTTTTCACTGACAGCGTGAGCAGAGATAAGTCAATAACCAACGTGTGATTACATCCCTGATCAGCTGTCATTGGACACAGCTGATCCTGTGGTAAAGGGCCGCTGTGATTGGGCCTTTACCCCAATCTGCGAGTCCGGAGGACTCGGCGATCATAGAGTGCGCCGCAGGGAATGCATGGGCAGCGTCACTACAGGAGGACATCCATGTATGCCCTCCCGGCATTGTAAGCCTGTGCTGTAGCCGTCTTTTGGCTATGGCGCAGGTGGAGCGATTAAAGTTGAACTCTTGACCACTATCAAGAAAAACAACCTTGACAAGAAATTCAATGGTGCTGTCTGAATAGCGTGTAACTATGTACTACTGTGATGGATTACACCCCCTCCATAGCACCTCCTCCCATCGAATGAAAGAATGCATAACTAAGATGGCGCCTAGAGAGAGGCTACACCCAAGATGATGATATCCAAGGGGTTGGAAGAAGCTCACCTTTTACGGACATGGCCAATAAAGCTACTAGTATCTAGATGACGCTATGCTAGTGCTGTACTCCCTCGCTCACTCAGATATAAAAACTCTGTGTAGCCAGGAAGAATAAAGAGATTTATCACGTATCTGAACAGAGGCTCAGAGTGGTATTTCATTGTGCGCACAAAGTGGAGACCCGCAATCCACGGAGCGCTCTGTGGCCTCGGCCATAGGAAAGGCCGCGGCTTTGGCCTAGCTCCGGAGCGGCGGCCATCTTGGCACACCCGGCAGCCGTTTAGCACGTGATCTCTCCCCTCTGTGTACTGATCTGTACAGTGGAGGGGAGAGATCGGATGGCAGCAGTGCCAATACTCTGCAATGCCCTGCCAATACTCTGCAATGCCCTGCCAATACACTGCAATACTCTGCCAATACACTGCAATGCCCTGCCAATACTCTGCAATGCCCTGCCAATACTCTGCAATACCCTGCCAATACTCTGCAATACCCTGCCACAATGCCCTGACAATACTCTGCAATGCCCTGACAATACCCTGCCAATAGTCTGCCATACCCTGCCAATAATCTGCCAATATACCCGCCAATAATCTGCCAATATACCCGCCAATACCCTGCCAATATACCCGCCAATACTCTGCCAATATACCCGCCAATACTCTGCCAATAGGGAGATTGTGGATATTGCAGTGGGGGAGATTTTTTTTTTGTTGATCCGAAAATGATCCGAACCGTGACTCCTGATCCGAGGAACGATCCGAACCCTGAGTTTTTTGATCCGTTGCACCCCTAATGGTTGTGCTGTTAAACTTAATGGTAAAGTCATGGGGGGGGGGACCGGGAAGGAGGAAATATAACAAGCTCAGTTTTAGAAAAATTGAGTTTGAGAAAGTGGTTTGACATCCATACCGATATGTCATTCAGTAAGTTTGAGATTCGTGAGGAGATTGAGGGGGTGAGTTGAGGAGTAGAGAGATAGATCTGGGTGTCGTCGGCATAGAGGTGGTATTGGAAGCCTTGGAAGGTTATCTACTGGCCTAGGGAAGAGGTATAGAGCGAGAATAGGAGGGGTCCAAGGAAGGAGCCTTGGGGGTACCCCAACAGCAAGAGGAGCAGAGGAGATGGAGTTGTAAGTGACATTGAAAGTGCGCTGGGATAGGTAGGAGGAGAACCAGGATAAAGCAGAATCACAGAGGCCAAGGGAGTGTAGATTGCTGAGGAGGAGCAGGTGGTCAACTGTGTCGAAGGCAGCAGAGAGGTCTAAGAGTATGAGTATGGAGTACTGGTCCTTGGTTTTAGCAGTTAGTAGGTCATTGGTGAGTTTTAGTAGGGCAGTTTCAGTGGAATGTTGTGGGTTGAAGCTGGATTGTAGGGGGTCGAGAAGGTTGTTGTCCATGAGGCAGCGACTCATTTGGTTATGGACAAGGCGTTCGATGAGGTTGGAGGCAAAACCGGAGCACGGAGATGGCTCTTAAGTTATTCAAATAGGTGGGGTCTAGTGAGGGTTGACCCCACCTGTAGCGCTCAAATAAATAAAAAATGAAAAAATAAAAATGAAAAATAAAAATGTGCTAATGAAATCAATGATCAATCTAAATGAACAGTAAAGGTATATAGGTGTGAATATTGACAATAATACCCTCAGTGAAAATCAGTCACAATATGAATGTGATCTGACAAAAAAAGTTATTGGTGAACACTGTGAGCAAACACATCCTATCACATAATGTTCAAAGCAACACACCCTATGGCAGATGTGAAAATGATAAATGAAGTCTTAACATAAAGTTCATATAATGAGAATATATTCTAACAAAAAAAGTTATTGGTGAACACTGTGAGCAAACACATCATATCACATAGTAATCAAAACAACACACCCTGTGACAGATGTGAAAATAATAAATAAAGTGTTGACATAAAGTTCATAAATTGTTGACATAAAATTCATAAATTATGAATATTCCGATGAAAGGTCTGAAAAAATCTATAAATGAAAACTCTTGGTTGTTCTTTGTGATCTTCCACCACACCTCAGTGTTTGTGCTTCCACTCCCACTTAAAGATTTGCACTCACCAGCTACAATTGCCTCCCACTCTCGTGTTTGGCATAACTCTCCTCAACCCACACTTATTGGGGGTTAAAATGTGATCTCCAGATTCCAAACGTGATCTCCAAATGAATAATTCGGTTGTGACGAAACCTGTCGGGGCGTGGCTATACGGCAAGCATGATATGAACTTTATGTTAAGACTTCATTTATCATTTTCACATCTGTCACAGGGTGTGTTGCTTTGAACATTATGTGATAGGATGTGTTTGCTCACAGTGTTCACCAATAACTTTTTTTTTAGATCACATTCATATTGTGACTGATTTTCACTGAGGGTATTATTGTCAATATTCACATATATATATATTTTTACTGTTCATTTAGACTGATCATTGATTTCATTAGCACATTTTTATTTTTCATTTTTATTTTTATTTTTTCATTTTTATTTTATTTGAGCGCTACTATTTATTCCACTCCATCTCTAGAGGTTTAAATTCAGTCACGTATTCTGGAACGGATTATGCTCGTAATCCAAGGTTCCACTGTACATGTAGAGTAAAAAAAGAGCCTTGAATGCAGATGCCATCTAAACAAAATGAAAGCTAGTGTCAGTCTCATCTGACTCCGCCTACACCATAATAATGGTCAAAAAATGCACATATGATGTTCAATAAAGATTTATATTGAGCAGTAAAACAGTTATTTGACATTTAAATTCTAATATGAAGTGCTCATTTTTTTTAGTCATGTGACTGGTACAGCACCAACCAGGGCTGACCAGTAGGGATGAGCCAAACACCCCCGGTTTGGTTCGCACCAGAACCTGCAAACGGACCGAAAATTCGCGCAAACTTTAGAACCCCATCGAAGTCTATGGGACTCGAACGTTCGAAATCAAAAGTGCTCATTTTAAAGGCTAATTTGCATGGTATTGTCATAAAAAGTGTTTGGGGACCTGGGTCCTGCCCCAGGGGACATGGATCAATGCAAAAAGAAGTTTTAAAAACAGCCATTTTTTCGGGAGCAGTGATTTTAATAATGCTTAAAGTGAAACAATAAATTTAAATTTCGTACCTGGGGGGTGTCTATAGTATGCCTGTAAAGGGGCGCATGTTTCCCGTGTTTAGAACAGTCTGACAGCAAAATGACATTTCAAACCGCATCCATGGGAGGCTCCCGCTGTGTGATGCTTCTCGTCTTCTGATACTTCTTAAATAATGGAGGGCGGGGCCACCCGGTGACCCTGCCCCCCTCTGACGCACGGGGACTTGACGGGGACTTCCCTATGGCTTTCCCCGTGACGTCAGAGGGGGCGGGGTCACCCGGTTACGTAACGGGTTATTTAAGAAGTGTCAGAAGACGAGAAGCATCACACAGCGGGAGCCTCCCATGGATGCGGAGCGGCCCAAGAACGAAGTGGGGAAGAAGACGCCACGGAGGAAGATGCCGGACGAGAACACCGGAGCAAGAAGCAGAGGATCGGAGGAAGAACCAGAGGAAGAAGAAGATGGAGGAAGAAACCGAAGGAAGAAGGAAGGAAGAAGACCCAAAGAAGATGGAAAGAAGACTTTAAATAAAGGAATTGTCAAAAACTGTCTCTTGTCATTTTTAACATTTTTGACACTTTTTTTGTGAAATGGTAGGGGTACTTTTGTACCCCATTACCATTTCACACAGGGGGGTGGGATCTGGGGGTCCCCTTGTTAAAGGGGGCTTCCAGATTCCGATAAGCCCCCCACCCGCAGACCCCCTCAACCACCGGCCAAGGGTTGTGGGGATCAGGCCCTTGTCCTCATCAACATGGGGACCAGGTGCTTTGGGGGGTCTAACTCAAAGCACCCTCCCAATGTTGAGGGCATGTGACCTGGTACGGTTCAGGGGGGGGCGCTCTCTCGTCCCCCCCCCTTTTCCTGCCAGGTTGCGTGCTCGGATAAGGGTCTGGTATGGATTTTTGGGGGGGACCCCACACCATTTTTTTAAAATTTTTGCACGGGGTTCCCCTTAATATCCATACTAGACCTAAAGGGTCTGGTATGGAATCTAGGGGGACCCCCAAGCCATTTTTTTTTAAATTTTGATTCGGGGTTCCCCCCTGTGCCGTTTTATCATGTGTATTGTCGGACCGACAATTCATTATAGCCTCGAGTAGTTTTAAATTACTTTTTTTCGTTTTAAATGTCATTTTGCTGTCAGACTGTTCTAAACATGGGAAACATGCGCCCCTTTACAGGCATACTATAGACACCCCCCCAGGTACGAAATTTAAAGGAATATTACACTGTTATTGTTTTACTTTAAGCATTATTAAAATCACTGCTCCAGAAAAAACGGCTAATTTTAAAACTTCTTTTGATTGATCCATGTCCCCTGGGGCAGGACCCAGGTCCCCAAACACTTTTTATGACAATACCATGCATATAAGCCTTTAAAATTAGCACTTTTGATTTCTCGCATAGACTTTTAAAGGGTGTTCCATGGCTTTCGAATTTGCCGCGAACACCCCAAATTGTTCGCTGTTCGGCGAACTGGCGAACAGCCGATGTTCGAGTCGAACATGAGTTTGACTCGAACTTGAAGCTCATCCCTACTGACCAGACACAAACTCACACTGTAGAGAGCATACATCAGTAGAGTAATGGAAGCCCCTCCCCCGAGGATCTTTCCCTGCAGATGCCAAAGCACAGGAAAGGATCATGTGACCACACAACAGCGCTGCAGGAATAAGTTACTTAGAGGATTTAGAAAAAAAATAAAAATACAATGGCAGGATATATGATTTATGTGAATGGATTAGGACAATTAACACTTCTCTGTTTAGTATCACTTTAAATGTTTACATGAGACAAGTTGCAGAGATCCCACACCGCTGCCTCCCATCTCCTGAGACTGCACTCAGTGACTTGGGTCTGAGACTATACAGACATATCCCTCCACCCGGCACAGCCAGAAGACAACAGAGCAAGTAACCCTGGGGGAACTGTTCTGTCAGAGATTTTGCTAGACCCAGTATGGGGAAGAAGACTCGAGACACATGTCCCAGGTGCCTAGGCCAAACAACGTCTATGGTGAAAATTAACAATTTGGCTGCCAGCTGAACCCCAGAATCTCCATAAATCCAGTCTAGATACATAAATTGTGTCTGCAGCACAGAGAAGGAAGATTATCCGAGAGAAATACAGGAATACAGGACAGGGAACACAGCTCAGGAAAGTGACCAGGGTATTACAGGCTGATATCACCCAGTCCTTTCCCTACTCTGGACCAATCAGTGAGCAGTATGGGTGGAGGAATGTATTTAGTGTTAATGACCCACCTGTGCTGATCTCTGTAAGAGTGTCCTCCTTTATAATTAGCTTAATTATTCCATCCTCCTCCACAGACTGCTGATCATTGCTCATATACGTCTCTTCTTCTTCTGCTTTAACCTCAACTTTTATATCTATCAGATCTTCACCCTAAACCAAGAGAAGAATAGAAAATAATATCTGTAAGACACAAGCTTTAATATTGTTACATTACATAAAAAACACACACACACATCATCTCGACAAGTCCATGTTTTAGATGTTCCATCCCACCAACCTTGTAATGGTGAGGGATGGTGTGATCTTCCTGTGTGGAATCCCGGGAATACAGAGGACGGGAACATCTCTCTGGTGGGTTCCTGGTATTAGGTGGCTCCATCATATCCTTGTGTCCTTCTGAAAACCCCACCATCACTCCATACTTCTCATCCTCCTGTTTATACTCTTCTTTAACAGCAATATAATCATCCCCGAGGATTCCACTCTGAAAGATATTACAAACATTCATTGTAACAAACATGCTGTGTATAAATCATAACTATCAGTGATTGTTCCTCATCTACCTGATGATGGTGAGGGATGGTGTGATCTTCCTGTGTGGAATCCCAGGAAAACAGAGGATGAGGACATCTCTCTGGTGGGTTCCCATTACTGGATCCATCTGTAGGAAACACACACACTGACTGAATACATTGTTTCTATGTGTTTATCAGATGATGGGGGATCTAGGTGGACCCTCCGTACTGCTCTCTCCTTTACAATAAAGTCTCCTCTTACCCGGTGATGTGAGGGGCGGCTGATTCTCCATCATGACGTCCTTGTAGAGATCCTTGTGTCCTTCTAAATACTCCCACTCCTCCATGGAGAAATAGACAGTGACAGGTCTCCTTGTAGGGTACCTTTGGGAAATGAAAGAATTATTTGGATAGTATTGGTCACACAATAATAGGATGTGGATGTGAGGGGGGTAATAGGAGGGTTGCCATACATTTGTTAACCACTAACCCCCATGGGAACACAGAAATTTGTATCAGAAATTCCCTTTACTCTGTTGTTTTTTTTTTGTTTCTGAACTGATTTTGCTTAGTTTTTGATTTCCGAACAAGAAATTATAAATATGACCCTTCTTCTGTATTCTTGGGTGCTTGGAGGCAGTGCTGTGAGGACAATGTCAGGTCCTCATGATGTCCAGGAAAGGGGAACTTGCTGACTTTTGGCCGGAGTTGCCGGCTAATCAGGATAATTACCAGAACTCCAGCTGCAAGGCTCCAATCTCTGGCAGCCTGCTGGCTGACAGGAGTGATGTCACAGTCACTCTCTGCAGTAAGAGAAGGGATTGGATTGGATAGCAGGAGGATGGTGCTGGTGGAATAGAGCACTGCGGGGGAGGAGTCTGTTCTCTTCCCTCCAACGGCAGCCCAGTGTGGGTAGAAGGAGGAGGACAGTGGAGGGAGGAGTTTGTTCTCTTGGTTGCCAAGTATTCTGCAATATCCAGGACATTGTACTAAGTGGCAGTGGGCTCCTGGGGCTCTAAATTCCAGCACCGAGCACTGCCAGAGCCTGTGTCATGGGAAGGTATCGGACTGTCTCCCCCAGATGCACAGCACTGACTCCTGATCACCTATTAGGCAATACTGCATAAACAGACCGAGGGGTGAAGGACTGCCCTTCTTCATTCCACTTGTTTTTTTGGAAATCTTATTTGACCAGTGAGATGGTAAGAAGGTTGCCTTCCTTTCCTAACAGGAGTTCTGTTAGGATGCCTAAACAGTACGTTTAGGTGGGAGGACCATCATATACCAAGGCCCCCAGTTCCTACCTTAGAGTTCCCCCCCGAGCCCAACAACCTCCTCATCTCTCAGAGCCCTGCTGCTCACCAACACTATCAAGGGCTCAGAGTCCTTCAGCTACACTACCCCCTCAGAACTGTTCATCAACCTCTACCCCCTCAGAGCCCTTCAACCCCACTACCGCCTCAGGGGCCCCAAATTCCCTCAGCCTCAGTACCTCCTCAGCTCTTCTACTTCCCTCAGAGCCCTCAGTATTTTCCTCCCTCTGACACCAATGATGGAACATATTCTTCATGGCAGGCTGGGGAATGTTTTCTTCCTCCTGACCAGCAATGTAAGGGGCTCTATGCTCCATACTCCTGACCTGTCACGTACCTGGTAGGAGTCTGATATGAGGAGGTCGGCCTCTCTTGTATCTCCAGCCCAAGCCCCACTGAAGGTGCCTGTAAGTGTTGCTTGTAGGTGGAGTTGTAGGCTTGGTAGTGTAGGCAGAACATCAGGTAAGGAGCTGTAATAATACTCGGTAGATCAGCCGATGTTAAAGTCGAACTCCTAATAGCTTGCAGGTTCAGGTTTGGTGGCTTGCCGGAACTTCCTGTAGTCAGGAGTATACTGGACCCAAGGGAACTGGGAAGACAGGCAGCCAGCACAGGCACTCGGAGACAGCAATGAGCCAGGCAGGAAACAGGAGCGCAGGTCACAAGGATAGCCGGGTTCGGTAGCAGGCGGGCAGCAAGGTACCAAGGCATTAAGCAGAAGCAAGGTCAGATGAGAAGCCGGGGTCAGGAACCAGTAATCAGGAATATAACAGAGTCCAAAGGCGGGGTCAAGGAATGCCAAGTTCAGCAACAGGTTTCAAGCAAGGCATAAACAGCATTCAGGATATCAGGACAGTTAGCACTGCTCAGGTGTCAGGGCACCCTTTAAATAGGCCGTCTGGCGCCAATCGGGACTAGGGACGCACTCCTGCACATGCACATTGGTGCATTTGGGAATCTACTGTCGCCTGTGAGCGTGCGTGTGTGCGCATTCTTACAGTTCTCCTACATGACCCCTGCACTCCATCATTGTGTTGGCTGCATAGTGTAATGATTGCCCATTGGCTGCCTGTGCAGTGTAATAATTGTCCTTTGTAGGCTATGTATGGTCAGGATGGTCATTGTCTTGTCTATTTATTGTCAGTGCTGTTTGTTTAGAGGACCATAGTACTAGAATTTATCTCCAAAATGAAGAGAATGTTCAGGCTCCGTAAGTGGGGAATGTTCTGACCCTGAAAGGGTTAATCTAGGTTTCCACACTATACAGTAGGTGACCGCGATATTGTGTCAATCTCACCGCTGTTATCGGCGAGATTTGACACCTGCGAGCCCCGTTGCAGGAGCCAGCGCCGAGCTGGCTCGCTCATCGGGAAAGGAAAAATGTGTTTTTTCCTTTCCCGATGAGCGACAAGCAATACTGACAGGTGTTTGGTATGAATCTTGAGGGGGAACTCCACGCCAAATTTTAAATAAAAAACCGGCATGGGTTCCCCTCCAAGGGCATACCAAGCCCTTAGGTCTGGTATTGATTTTAAGGGGAACCCCGTTCGCCAAAAAAATGGCGTGGGGGTCCCCCCCAAAATCCATACCAGACCCTTATCTGAGCACACAGCCTGGCCGGTCAGGAAAGGGGGTGGGGACGAGCGAGCTCCCCCCCCTTCTGAACCATACCAGGCCGCATGCCCTTAACATAGGGGGGTGGGTGCTTTGGGGAAGCGGGGCGTCCTGCTGCCCCCCCACCCCAAAGCACCTTGTCCCCATGTTGATGAGGACAAGGGCCTCTTCCCGACAACCCTGGCTGTTGGTTGTCGGGGTCTGCAGGCAGAGGGCTTATCGGAATCCGGGAGCCCCCTTTAATAAGGGGGCCCCCAGATCCCGGCCCCCCACCCTATGTGAATGAGTATGGGGTACATCGTACCCCTACCCATTCACCTGGGGGAAAAAATGTCAATTAAAAAAACACACTAGACGGGTTTTGAAAGTAATTTATTAGGCAGCTCCGGGGGTCTTCTTCCGACTTCAGGGGTCTCTTCCAACTTCTCCGCTCTCTCCGGCCTCTTCTCCCGCTCTCCGGTTCTTCTGCCGGGCTCCTCCGCTATCTTTTGCTCTTTTGCCACTCTTTTGTTAGCGGTGGCTCGGTCTTCTCCGTCGTCTTATTCCCTCTTCTCTTCTTCCGATGTTGACACGGCGCTCTCTCCCACTGTAATGCCGTGTGCGAGGTGCGCGATGACTTATATAGGCATGGGGCGTGGTCACCGGGTGATGTTATCCGGTGATCCCACCCCTTATGGCGCCACCGCCCTGGGGCATGATGGGACTGTGACGTCATAAGGGGCGGGGTCACCAGGTGACATCACACCGGTGACCACGCCCCATGCCTATTCAAAATAATAAGTAGCGCAGCTTATTATTTTGAATATTGTTTGTAATGCGTGTGTCTTGCATTTGTTAGTTGCAGCTTTTTCACAGATATTTAAATCACAACATTATTTATTAATTTTCATTTTTTTGGGATAGCGCAGAACTTTTGGAATTTTCCATGCCTATATAAGTCCTTGCGCGCGGCATTACAGCGGGAGAGACTGTCGTGTCAACATCGGAAGAAGAGAAGAGGGAACAAGACAATGGAGAAGACCGGGCCACCGCTAGCAAAAGAGCGGCAAAAGAGCAGAAGATAGTGGAGGAGCCCGGCAGAAGAACCGGAGAGCTGGAGAAGAGGGTGGAGAGTGGGAGAAGAACCGGACACCGGGAGAAGAGGCCCGGAGAAAGCAGAGAAGTCAGAAGAGACCCCCGAAGTCGGAAGAAGACCCCCGGAGCTGCCTAATAAATTACTTTCAAAACCTGTCTAGTGTGTTTTTTTAATTGACACTTTTTCCCTAGGTGAATGGGTGGGGGGTACGATGTACCCCATACTCATTCACATAGAGTGGGGGGCCGGGATCTGGGGGCAGACCCCAACAACCAACGGCCAGGGTTGTCGGGAAGAGGCCCTTGTCCTCATCAACATGGGGACGAGGTGCTTCGGGGTGGGGGGGCCGCAGGGCGCCCCTCTTCCCCAAAGCACCCACCCCCCCATGTTGAGGGCATGCAGCTTGGTACAGTTTAGGAGGGGGGGGGGGCGTTCGCTCGTCCCCGCCCCCTTTCCTGAACGGCCGGGCTGGGTACTCGGATAAGGGTCTGGTATGGATCTTGGGGGTGACCCCCACGCCGTTTTTTTTGGCGTAGGGTGTTCCCCTTAAAATCCATACCAGACCTAAGGGCCTGGTATGCTCTTGGAGGGGAATTCTTTCTCGCGCTCGCTGCAATAGGAAGATGTGTTTTTCCTATTGCAGCCAGCGCGAGATGTACAGTACCCTGTCGGCAAGAACGGAAACACAATCTCGCGGGCAGGTACTGTATATGTGTATCATCATCTGCTGGAGATAAAAGACATCACAGTGACTATGGAGGAAGAGGACGGACATGATGGGGGGTTACTGGGTGTAAATAGAAAATAAGATCTTATTACCTCCTCTGCTGCCACTTCCAGCAATGTCTTCTCTCTACTTCCTCCCGACTCACCTCTCACCCGGAACTTCCTGTCTGTACCTGACATCACTTCCTGTCTGTATTCCATAGAGTCTTCTAAGGAGGTCTGACTGCAGACTGGAGCTTCATTTTTGACAGGAAACATGTGGCCTCCACTCCACTTTTCTTCTTTTTTTTTTTTTTTCTTTAATGACCTAATATAACAAGCGTTCAATAGACACAACTGGTGGAAGTGGAGGTGACATGTTTCCTGTCACATCTGCATTTCCTGGTGTTTCCTCAGATTAGGCGACCCATCAGATTTTGTAACGGAAGTGGCGTTCCCTCGCCGCCATCTTGCTACACCCCGCAGTAAGGATACAGTGAGGCGGCAAGCGGACATCTTGTTACACCCACTAGAGTCTTGCTTTTAACACTTATTTTTAACAGTAATTTGAGCTTATATAATGAAATACAGTATTTTCAAATCCATCAGACTGTTTTGATCATTATTTTTTAAAAGCAGCGATGTTCTGTCAGATTAGCAAACCTGTGAGATCAGCAGGCTTGCCGCTGCTTTTAAAATTCAACATCTAACCAGTCAGATGGATATTTAAATACCGAATTTCACTATATAAGCTCTGTTTGCTGTTAAAAATAAGTGTGAAATGCAAAACTCCGGTGGGTGTAACAAGATGTTCCAAGCGTAGGTACCCCCGATGCATGTGTTTACGTTCACACATGGCGTATATGTGGGGGTGGGAGGGGTTTAATGTTCTTAGGTGTAATTTTTTTTTTTTTTTGCAAAAAAATAAATGAAAATTTTTGTTTTTGTCTTTTCTGTTCATCAAATAGAAGACAAAAAGTCTCCTATGTGATGATTATTTGGTGACAGGTTCTCTTTAATGACCCAGGGTATAAAAGCAGAGCGCCGAGCTGCAGCCTATGAAAACACATAACTCCTTAACATGCTGGACTACAACACAGGCACAGGTCATCATATACAGGGGGGATACACTATTTCACAGGAACTGTAGCATGAAGGGGGGTTGGGGTTTGTCAGTAGAGGGAGGGGGTGCCACTGATACACCCCTACCACTCCACTCCAACTACTGATCCCCCACTGATGGACCCCCAACCCCCTCCACTACATTCCTCTCGCTCCCCACTGATTCTAGACCCTAACCACCCCCCTACTCCCCACTGATACATCCCCACCCAACCAACTACCTACCCCCTGACAGACTCCCACTGACAGACCATCCCAACCCCCCCCCCCATATACCACCCCCTGCTCACAACGACAGATCCCCAACTCCACTAAACACCACCCCCTCCACTCACTCACAGACCCTCAACCCCTCCAAATTCCACCCCCTCCCTCCACTGACAGACCCCTAACCCCCCAAAAATACCACCCTCTCCCCCCACTAACAGATCCCTAAATACCTCCTCTCCTCCCACTGACAAGTCCCCAACCCCCCCAAATACTACTCCCTCTTCCCACCGATAGGCCCCCAAACTTTCCAAATACCACCCCCTCCCTCCACTGACAGACCCCTAAACCCCCCAAATACCTCCCCTATCCCCACTGACAGGCCCCAAACCCCCACCCAAATACCACCACTCCCCTCACTGACAGATCCCCCAAATATCACCCCCTCCCGCCACAGACTGATCCCCAAATACCTCCTCTACCCCCACTGACAGGTCCCCAACCCCCCCAAATACCACCCCTCCCCTCACTGACAGACCCTCAACCACTCCAAATACAACCCCCCTATCCACTGACAGACCCCCAACCCCCCCAAAAATACCACCCCCTCCTCACACTGACAGATCCCCAACTCCCCTAAATACCACCCCCTACCCCCGCTAACAGACCCCCAACCCCCTAAATACCACCCCCCTCCAGCCATTGACAGACCCCCAACCACCCCAAATACCACCCCCTCCCCTCACTGACAGACCCTCAACCCCTCCAAATTCCACCCCCTTTCTCCACTGACAGACCCCTAACCCCCCAAATACCACCCACTCCCCCCCGATAGACCCCCAAATACCATCCCCTCCTGCCACAGACAGACCCCCAAATACCTCCCCTCCTCCCACTGACAGGTCCCCAACCCCCCCAAATACTACCCCCTCTTCCCACTGATAGACCCGCAAACTTTCCAAATACCACCCCCTCTCTCCACTGCCAGACCCCCAACCACCCCAAAAACCACACCCTCCCTAAACTGACAGGCCCCCAACCCCCCCAATACCACCACTCCCCTCACTGACAGATCCCCCAAATATCACCCTCTCCCGCCACAGACAAACCCCCAAATACCTCCCCTACCCCCACTGACAGGTCCCCAACCCCCCCAAATACCTCCCCTACCCCCACTGACAGGTCCCCAACCCTCCCAAATACCACCCCTCCCCTCACTGACAGACCCCAACCCTCCCAAATACCACCCCTCCCTCCACTGACAGACCCCCCAAACCCCCCAAATAACACCCCCACCCACCGCAGACAGACCCCCAAATACCTCCCATACCCCCACTCACAGGTCCCCAACCCCCCAAATACCACCCCCTCACTCCATTACCAGACCCCCAACCCTCCTAAACACCACCCCTCCCCCCGCTGACAGACCCCCTCAGGGGATGCCTGGCTTCAGTGGAGGCTAGAGGAGACATGCAGGGTCTTTTAGACCAGTCACCAAAAAATCATCCACATAGGGAACTGAAATTGGGGATGCCACTCAGGCTGTAGGGATCCCAATCAATAAAGTCAACCACTGTGAGCGCAGGCCAGGACGGAGCTCATCCCATCCCCAGACAGCAATGTACAGGGAAGAACATGTCCATATGAGCCGCACATCTGAGCAAACCCCAGGTAAGAGTAACAGCCTCAGCCCGGGATCCAGCCAGGCCATGTCCCCAACGCATTTCACTCCGCATGGCCTGGCTGAAGCCCGGACTGAGGCTGTAACACTTTCTTACCTGGGATTTGCAAAGATGTGATGCTCATATGGACATTTTTTTTTCCACCACATCTCACAGTGCAGAGTAATGTGCTGTGGAATAATGCAAACTCTTAACAAAGAGAGAGTAAGATAAAAGCTCATACCACCTTCCACAGTGCCGAATAGAATGCTGTGGAAAATCAACACAGCAGGTAATGATATACAACCAGAACTAAAAATAAAAAGGCCAAATAGAAAATGGTAATGACCACAATAATATAAAAGTATAAGAACCTCATCCTTATGTATACAAGAAAGAAGGGGGAATCAGGGGGAGGTGGGGTAATTGGGACTTTGTATGAAACACAACACTAGGGCAAGCTAGGTCATCAATTAAAGATAAAATCATTTTATTAATACCTCATGGGAGCAAAGTGCAATAGATGATGGGCACATAAAATCAATAAGAAACGGTACAAAGTAAATAAAATATTAATTGTATCACATGGTAGTCATATAGTAATATCTTATACATTGTAGCAAATGATATATAGTGATAGCAACAACATTGCACCCAGCATGAGTATGCATAGTAGATAATTATAATCAAATAGAATCGATGACCTAGACATAAAAATGCTCATGGTAGATGCATGATTGCTGTGGCATGACATCAATTGGTGAATGCTGAATTGTAAATGCTCGACGTGTTTCGTGGAAGTTTGTCCGCTCATCAGGAGCAGCTAACTGGGAGTACCTGAGGTATAGTGTAATAAAATAGTAATTAATAATTAATGGTAATTAAATTACACCAGGAAGAGAGGGAACAGTAACACTGATCCTATCACTCTTACCTGTGGATATGTAGTACACTCAGAATAGAACATCTATGGTATTGTTCATAGTAATAGGAAAATAAGAAGGGTGATAGTAACAACCCCCCCCGGGAGCTGAGGCGGTGACCAGGCGGCGGCAAGGCGGGGCAAACCAGGACTCACGTATGAGGATAGGTAGCAAGAGGGTCCCTCCTCCAACATAGTGGTATAGATTACGATGACCCCATATAACTGTAATATATAAATATTATAAATTGTATAGGTGTATAATAATTATAATAATAATAGTAATAATAATGTAGGGGAATATGTGGGAGGACCACTGAGTGAAGGATGTGGTGTGAAAGGGAGTGAAAGAATGATTGTGACAACCAGTGACAACCAGCACAGGGATAGATGAGGAATAGGGTGCATGAAGAGAGAAATATAGGGAGGAGGACAAACAGCCGCAGAATCCAATGTGCAGAGGTGTAATTAGAGTGAGAATCCCCAAATGGGAAAAGATACCAATGAAGAAGAAATAGAAATAGTAGTCACCCTTCTTATTTTCCTATTACTATGAACAATACCATAGATGTTCTATTCTGAGTGTACTACATATCCACAGGTAAGAGTGATAGGATCAGAGTTACTGTTCCCTCTCTTCCTGGTGTAATTTAATTACCATTAATTACTATTTTATTACACTATACCTCAGGTACTCCCAGTTAGCTGCTCCTGATGAGTGGACAAACTTCCACGAAACGCGTCGAGCATTTACAATTCAGCATTCACCAATTGATGTCATGCCACAGCAATCATGCATCTACCATGAGCATTTTTATGTCTAGGTCATCGATTCTATTTGATTATAATTATCTACTATGCATACTCATGCTGGGTGCAATGTTGTTGCTATCACTATATATCATTTGCTAAAATGTATAAGATATTACTATATGACTACCATGTGATACAATTAATGTTTTATTTACTTTGTACCGTTTCTTATTGATTTTATGTGCCCATCATCTATTGCACTTTGCTCCCATGAGGTATTAATAAAATGATTTTATCTTTAATTGATGACCTAGCTTGCCCTAGTGTTGTGTTTCATACAAAGTCCCAATTACCCCGCCTCCCCCTGATTCCCCCTTCTTTCTCGTATACATAGGGATGGAGACCTGTGTACCGGATGGTCATGGTCTCATATAAAGTCCCACTAATTTCTCTTTTCAAAGAACCTCATCCTGCTGTGACAATTGTGGTTGGGTGTAGCTAGATGTTACTGTAGCCAGTCATGTGCAATTATGACACGCACTCAGGGCTGAAGGAAACTGGTGTGAGTGGTGTGTGTCACCTTCGTGTTCATCCTCATTCAGTCCTCTATATCCTCTAAGGGGTCTATATCTCAGTGGTATGTAGCCTGCTGGCTACTGCAAAATGAACCATGGGTCCCAGTGGGTCCATTGGACCCAGGCAGCACTTTGAGAAGGGCAGCAAATTGAACCACAGCCGCCTCTCCTTCTCCTCTATTTACCCAGCAAATTGACGACCAAGATTTTGTTCCAGCAGTTTTGTGTGTCATGATGACAATTGCTCCGCCTGCCCTTATACTACTCTAGCCTGTCCCTATACTACTCTAGTCTGCCCCTATACTGACCTAGCCTGTCTATATACTAGCCTAGCCTGCCCCTTACTGCCCTAGCTTGTCCATATACTACCCTAGCCTGTTAATATACTACCCTAGCCTTGCTATATACTACCCTAGCCTTGCCCTATACTACCCTAGCCTGTCCATATACTACCCTAACCTGTCCATATACTACCCTAGCTTGTCCTTATACTACCCTAGCCTGTCCATATACTACCCTAGCCTGTGCATATACTACCCTAGCCTGCCCCTATACTACCCCAGCCTGTCCATATACTACCCTAGCTTGTCCTTATACTACCCTAGCCTGCCCCTATACTACCATAGCCTGTCTATATACTACCCTAGCCTGCCCTATACTACCATAGCCTGTCCATATACTACCCTAGCTTGTCAATTTACTACCCTAGCCTGTCTATATTCTACCCTAGCCTACCCCTATACTACCCTAGCCTGTCCATATACTACCCTAGCCTGTCTATATCCTACCCTAGCCTGTCCATATACTACCCAAGCTTGTCCTTATACTACCCTAGACTGTCCATATACTGCCCTAGCCTGTCTATATACTACCCTAGCCTGCCCTATACTACCCTAGCCTGTCCATATATTACCCTAGCCTGTACATATACTACCCTAGCTTGTCCATATACTACTCTAGCCTGTCCATATACTACCCTAGCCTGTCCATATACTACTCTAGCCTGTCCATATACTACCCTAGCCTGTCTAAATACTGCCCTAGCCCGCCCCTTAGAATTGAACATAATAGTTAGTATGTCATATAATTTTGCATATAGACAAGGTGCTGTTGCATGTAAATCTGACTTCCTGATAAATGACATTTTAGTTTTAATTATCATAGATTATAATGGATGTGGGGGCCTTTTGGTGGGCTTGCTTTTTATTTTTTTCTTGGACCCAGGTAGCACAATGTCTTGGGCCAAACCTGGAAGGGACATTTCCAAACTGAGCCGCAGACTATTCACTTCCCTCCCGGGATCTGGGCCGTTACATCACTTCCTGTCTATAGAGGGGAGAACTGTTTTTTCTATCAGAGAGCAGAGGATCTTGGAATCTGTAGTCCTGCTGCCAACCCTCTCTGTATTCTAGAGCCCCTTCTGAACTACGAATCCCAGAAGAGTTGAATCAATAAGGGAATATGGGGAATCCTGTATATATGACTGGATCTGGGGGGATCACTCTATTGGCCCGGAGACATCAGAGAGGACAGTGGGATGCTGCTGTTTTGCACTGACCCAGCCTGTGCTAGCGGCAGCCCATGCATGCATCTGCGCAGCTTCAATGTAGATCACCACGCTAAGTGTTCAAAGCTGCTCTATGGACCAGAGACTTACAGTTCTGCCCATCATCACCCATCAGGGTTGTCAGCGCCTCAACAGCCTGCAGCGTGATCACTGCTTCTCTGGCTGAGGGGTATAGGGCTGGGTTCACACTGGTTCGACACGACAGTTGTACCACTTTGGATCCCACTTTGCCCTGCGATTTGAAGTCCGACATGCGTCTGACTTCAATGAACAGGGATCCGACTTTGATCCCCGGCAACACCAGGCACTGTGTCTGGTATGAATCTTTAGGGGGAACTCAGTCTGGTATGGATTTTAATGGGAACCCCCATGCAGAAAAAATGGCTTGGGGGTCCCACCAAAATCCATACCAGACCCTTATCTGAGCACACAGCCTGGCTGGTCAGAAAAGGGGGTGGGGACGAGCAAGCACCCCCTCCTGAACCGGACCAGGCCACATGCCCTAAACATGGGGGGGGGTGGGTGCTTTGGGACAGGGGGGCCCCAAAGCACCTTGTCCCCTTGTTGTCTTCCTAACAGCCCTGGCCATTGGATGTCGGGTCTGCAGGCGGGGGGGCTTATCGGAATCTGGAAGCCCCCTTTAATAAGGGGGCCCCCAGATCCCGGCCCCCCACCACCCTATGTGAATAAGTATGGGGTACATTGTACCCCTACCCATTCACCTAAAAAAAAGTGTCAAAAATAAAACACATAACACATGCTTTTAAAGTAATTTATTAAGGCAGCTTCGTCTTCTCTTCCGACTTCTTCTTCCCTCTCCGGCTCCTCTGCCTCCTCTGCTGACGTCTTCTGTCTCTGCTGGTTCTTCTCCCCTCTCCGGGTCTTCTCTGCTGATGTCTTCTAGCCCTCTCCACTGTCTTCTCTCCCTCTATTCTTCCGATGTTGACTCGACTCTCTCTGCCACTCTAATGCTGGATGCGCGGTGTGCCAATACTTATATTGGCATGGGGCGAGTCACCGGAGGCACCACCCGTCATGCACCACCTGACACAGGAGCTACAAAGGGAAAGTTGAAGGAAACCCATATGTCTTATGCCGCTTACACATGACCAGTTTTGCCATCGGAATAAACTCCGAAGGTTTCTCTGACGGAACTCCGACGGAATTCCATTCAAGCGGTCTTGCCTACACACAGTCAAACCAAAGTCCAACCAAAGTCCAACCGTCCAGAACGAGGTGACGTACAACACGTACGACAGGACTAGAAAAAGGAAGTTCAATAGCCAGTAGCCAATAGCTTCCGTCTCGTACTTGCTTCAGAGCATGCGTCGTTTTTGGTCCGTCGGAACAGCATACAGACGAGCGCTTTTCCCGATAGGAATTGGTTCCATCGGAAATATTTAGAACATGTTCTATTTCTAGTTCCATCAGAATTTTCGGAAAAAAAAAGGCAGATGATTCCTACACTCGATCGGAATAGACGATGAAAAGCTTCCGTCGGTCTTTTTCTGTCGGACATTCCGCTCGTGTGTACGCGGCTTTACACCGCAAACACGGAAACAATCAGCTGACACAGGAAAAGATCCTCAGTTTGCTACACAGTGGCAGATGCTGCGAAAGCGCAATACCCCTGCGTGGGGTGAATGGTTCCGGTGAAAGCATTACCTATAGGGCACCTATAAGACGCACAGGACCTGTCACTTTTTATATTTTTGGCATTTCCTTATTACGGCATATGGACTATTTGTGCACACAGCATTTTTTAGCATAATTTGTCAATCATTATAAGAGTTTATCACCCAAAGGACAATAGTCTTTTTATGTATTTCATCAATGTTTTAAACACAGGCACTGTGGTTCACATATTCATGGTATTGTTTGCATATTGTTATTTTTTGCATGTTGATCTTATGAGTCACGCAGAGATTTTTCAAGCAGTGACACGCCAGATTGTTGAACCAGGACATAGGTCATTTGCATATTGGGATCGCGCTTTATATGTTTTTGCCTTTGTTTTCATATGAATCGCTCTGAGGCCATTTGAATAGTGGCATGTCAGATTGTTGCACCAGGACACAGGTTATTGATGTATTGGGCTTACACTTTATACTTTACATTTGTTCCCATCAGGGATATATTTTTTTTTTACTAATTTAGGGGTGTAAGACATTTTACCCTAGAACAGCACCACTTCTACCCTTCCTTCTTTACATAAAATGAAAACGAATAGTGCTCTCCGTTTTATAATGTTTATTTTAAAGTGGTGTTCCGGCCGAAATTATATTTTTAAATAAAAATACCCCTATAATACACAGGCTTAATGTATTCTAGTAAAGTTAGTCTGTAAACTAAGGTCTGTTTTGTTAGTTTATAGCAGTAGTTTGTTATTTTATAAAATTACAGCAGGCCGTGGCCATCTTAAGGGTGGGCATCTGAAGGCAGACTGTATTTCTTCCTGGATCTCATCCTTGCAGATCTCGCACATGCTCAGTGCAGCACAAGCAGTGTAATAGGTTTCAGGTCAGGTTTCCATAGCAACGGCAGTTTCAGAGGAAGTTGCCGCCCCTTCCCAGAAGGCATTGCAAACAGGAAATGATGCGATGGGCCGCGGCCAAGGAGGAGGAAGTGAAAAATGAATACAGCAGATATACAGTAAGTGCTGAGAAAAAAAAATTAAAAAATATCCAATTTGTTTACAGTGCACAGTTTAGTGAGGGATGCTGAAGAGTTGTAAAAGTGGGTGGAACTCCACTTTAAGAGATAAAAAATATAAAAGATACACTCACATTAAAAGGTGTACAAAACCTGTGCACAAGGATAAAAACAAGTCCACATAGGTTGGACTTGATGGACTTTTTTCAACCTCACCTACTATGTAACTCACCCAGAGCCTTCCTCAGAGCTTGGTGGGGATAACAAATTGTAAACAGAGCACTACTAGTTTTAATTTTACCTTTAGAGAAGATATCTGTGCCCATCTGTGGGGTGGAGGAGAAGGAGTGGTGCTATTGCAGCCATCCTTTAAAGCGGAGGTCCACCCTAAAATTTAAATTTAAATTTTTTTCTTTTTGTTTGTCTGATGTTTTGGTTATGATAGTTTGTATAATGTAATTGTAAGATGTTTTTGATGGTATGGCTATATGTATGTACAACTGTTTGTAAAAACTTAATAAAATTGAGATTGAAATAAAATTAAAAATTAAAATTAACAATAACATTCTACAAAAAATATTTTAAAAAAACCTTTGAAAAAAAAATATTTTTTTTTTACTTACCAGAAACCCCTGTTGCTAGACAGTCTTCCTAATCTGCCTCTTCCTATTCCGTGGCGCTGTTCCTTCACTTCCTCCTCTTCGGCAAGCTGGCCCGTTGTCTTCTGGGACATGTGTGTGTCCCAGAAAACTACAGGGCCACTCCCAAAGCACCGCGTGACTCACGCATGCGCAGCAGGAAATGGGCAGTGAAGCCGCAAGGCCTAAGTTAGGATGGCGGCGCCGGCACCCGATCTGATGGACGGATCGGCCTCGGGGGGGGGGGGGGCGACATCGTGGGCTCACTGGACAGGTAAGTGCCCTTATTAAAAGTCAGCAGCTACAGTGTTTGTAGTTGCATCTTGAATTAGAATATCACTGTTTTATGCACTACAGCACTTTATGATTCACATTTGTGGCACTATAATTTTATGAATTATCTATTTATTATATCCTACTGTGTGGCACTATATTTATATATTTGATTTATTTGCATGTTTTCATATAGTATAATAATTTACATTAATATATATTCACAGCAGTGTGTGCCATATATCACAATATAATTTACAGATAAAATATATTTCATTTATTTTAATTTGCGAAGATTTTGGGTGAGATAGCGCAGCACATTCATTTAATTTCATTGGCTTCACACGGTATATGAGATGTGATTAGTGCTAGCAGCTGTCACTTTTACTTTTATTTGTTGATCACCTTTTTATTTCATTCAATTCGATTTTTTTTTAATATTTGCACTAGGTAGATGGCAAGATTCTCACAATCCATGCAAATAGATAAGCCAGGGGCACCATGTTTTATCAAAAAGGGATTGTATGTCACATAGAACACTCACTATCTTTTCGTACAGCACGATCCATGTAAGTGTACATGTCATTAAAGAGAAAGTAAACCCTCTCTTTAAAAAAAAAACACCCTGTAGGACAAAGGCATAATGAGCTAGTATGCATAGCATACTAGCTCATTATGAATTACTTACCTGAGATCGAAGCCCCCGAAGCGACCCTCGTTCACCTCCTCCGTCGCTGACATGTTGACTCGGCGTGTCTTCCGGGTATCGCTGCTCCAGCGCTGTGACTGGCTGCAGCAGCGATGACTTCACTCCCGCGCATGTGCGCTGGTGCCGCCACTAACGGCATGATCGCCGTTAGAAACGACACGCTCAGTGCACCTGCGCCCAATGTCTATGGCGCATGCGCCATAGACATCGGTGCTGCTATTTCTGCAAATATCCCCTAAACCCTGATGAGGGCTTTATGTCCTCCTTTTCCCCCTGCAAAGTAAAAGCATAATAGGCTAGTAGGCATCGCTACTAGTCCATTACGTGGTACTTACCTGCAAACGAAGCCCGCATTGTCACCGCTGGTGGGCGCATCCATCTTCACCCCTATTCCTTCCAGGGCCGCGGACTCCAGCTCTGTGACTGGCCGGAGTCGAGTGATGTCACTCACGGCACTTGCACGGAGGGCGGTTTCTTCAACGCATGCGCCAATGACTCCCAACCATAACCACCAGCGCATGCACCATAACTCCCAACATTTTGAGATGGGAATGAGGGACACCTACTAATAAACGTATGTAGGCATAGGACACGCCCCCTGTCACACCTCCTTAAAGAAAAATTAACCAAAGAGAGGTTAATTAACCGCTTGATATCCGTGCTATAGCCGAATGATGGCTACAGCGCGGACCTGAATTCCCGGGAGGCCGTCATATGATGGCCTCCCCTGTGCACGTGCCCCGCGCACGCCCTGCAGGGCGCACGTGGAGCGCGATGTGATCACCGAGTGACTGAGACTCGGGTGATGACCAATCCAAGTAAGGAGCCGGTCCCGGCCCCTTACCATGTGATCAGCTGTCAGCCAATGACAGCTGATCACATGATCAAAACAAAAGCTCTGTGATCGTTTTTTTTTTTTTCTCCTCGCGCTGACAGCAACAGCATCAGCAAGGGACATCGGTCCCGAAGAGGAGGAGGCAATAATGCCTCAATTGTGCCACCAGTACCCCCTGCCTGCCACCTGACATTGCCACATCACAGTGCCCACCAGTGCCACGTATCAATGCCCATGAGTGCCACCTATTAATGCCTACAAGTGCCACCTATCAATGCCCACCATTGCCACCTAACAATGCCCACCGGTGGTGCCAATCAGTGCCACCTAGCAGTGTTGCAGATCAATGTACCAGATCAGTGCCCATTATTGCCACCAATCAGTGCCCATCACTGCCACCCATCAGTGCCCATCACTGCCACCTATCAGTGCCCATTGGTGCCGCCTCATCAGCGTAGATCAATGAAGGAGAAAAATTACCCTTTTAAAATTTTATAACAAAATATAAAAAAAAAAAAAAAAATTTTAAATTCGGTCTTATTAAATTTTTTTAACAAAAAATAAAAACCGCAGAGGTGATCAAATACCACCAAAAGAAAACTCTATTTGTGGGGAAAAAATGATAAAAATGTCATTTGGGTACAGTGTTGCATGACCGCGCAATTGTCATTCAAAGTGCGTCACTGCTGAAAGCTGAAAATTGGTCTGGATAGGAGGGGGGTTTAGGTGCCCTGTGGTTAAATACACAAGGGCTTTTTTTTTTACCACTACTATTCCTTTATATTGGCTTTTAAATGTACAAATGCAGCAATTAAGAAATTGGAAGAAAGGTTTAGCACTGGGAAACACTTTTTGAAAGATAAAAAGTGCATTTTATATAGAGCTATATAGATCAGACCAAAATGAGGGACAAATGGGGGGGGAAGAGGGACAGAGGGACGTTGTTCCAAATCAGGGACAGTCCCTCGGAATCAGGGACAGTTGATTTCTAAATTGTAAATTCCAAAATCCAATATAAAGGAATATTAGTGGTAAAAAAAGCACTTGTGGATTTAACCAATCTTGTTTTTTTGTACAATTCTCCTTTAAGGGGGCATGGCAAGGGGTGTGTCCTATGCCTGCATACTTTTGCTGATAGGTGTCCTTCATTCCCATCTCAAAAAGTTGGGAGGTAGGAATATACAGTACATACAGCACAAGGCCCATTGTCTTGCCGAGAAAGTTCCCTCGGGGGATAAGTTCCCCCCTGTACTGCGCAAGCGCTGCGCTTGCGCAGTACGAATGACCAGGAGCCGCCGAAAACAGCCGAAGATGAAAATCTTCAATCAGCTGTACACGCCGCCTGCGCCCTAGGTCCAGGCTGAAGCCCCTCCATCCAAGTGGACCTAGAGGGGGAATAAAAAAGTGCCGAGCGCAGCGAGGCCGTGCCCGAAGCGTGGCGAGCGAAGCGAGCCCGCGAGGGGCCCCCTCACAGGCGCCGTGTACAGCTGATTTGTTCTGTATTTAGCTTCGGCTATTTCCGCCAGTTCCTACTGCGCAGGCGCTGCGCCTGCGCAGTAGGTGGGGGTCCTTATCCGCCGAGAGGAACTTTCTCGGCAGAACACCAGCCGTGTTCACTCTATGAGACTTTTTTTGGAGCTGCAGTTCCTCTGTGGTCCACCAGATGGTGATCGCACTTCTACCTAGTATGGAAGTCTCTATGGAATACAGACAGGAAGTGATGTCAGGTACAGACAGGAAGTTCTGGGTGAGAGGTGAGTCGGGAGGAAGTAGAGAGAAGACATTGCTGGAAGTGGCAGCAGAGGAGGTAATAAGATCTTATATTCTATTTACACCCAGTAACCCCCCCCCGTCATGTCCGTCCTCTTCCTCCATAGTCACTGTGATGTCTTTTATCTCCAGCATTAACCCCTTCAGGGGCAGAACATTTTCCCGCTTTTGACGGGGTCAAAACTTTTTGGAAATGTTTCACCTTTCCCACCAATGATCTTCTCACTAGGGTTGTCACCTTTAGTTCAAGTGGAGGGGGGGGGTGCTTAAATGGTCATGGTTAAAAAAAAACAAATGCATTCTTGTACCCATTTGTTATGCTTAGATTGCTGCGCCACATATAGGAGTCTCACAGACATGTATAAACCTCAGCACAATCATTAAAAAAAACGTTTCTATTACATATCATTTTCCGTACACTGAAAATAGTTAAAGAGCTGACACTTTAAGCAGAAAACCTTTCTTCAAATAGTCATGGACCACTTGGCAACCAGCAACTGTGGAGCCAATGACATTTTTGGTGAAGTATATAATGTACAATACAATGTATATACTGCAGGACTGTGTTAAGCTGGCCATAGACAGTTTTCCGTGGGCTGAATGAAAAAAAAAACTAAGACCATTCTGCCCCTCAGTACGGCCCCTCCCCAGACCATTCTGCCCCTCAGTACGGCCCCTCCCCAGGCCATTCTGCCCCTCAGTACGGCCCCTCCCCAGACCATTCTGCCCCTCAGTACGGCCCCTCCCCAGACCATTCTGCCCCTCAGTACGGCCCCTCCCCAGGCCATTCTGCCCCTCAGTACGGCCCCTCCCCAGACCATTCTGCCCCTCAGTACGGGCCCTCCCCAGACCATTCTGCCCCTCAGTACGGCCCCTCCCCAGGCCATTCTGCCCCTCAGTACGGCCCCTCCCCAGACCATTCTGCCCCTCAGTACGGCCCACCCCAGGCCATTCTGCCCCTCAGTATGGCCCCCCAAGGCCATTCTGCCCCTCAGTACGGCCCCTCCCCAGACCATTCTGCCCCTCAGTACGGGCCCTCCCCAGACCATTCTGCCCCTCAGTACGGCCCACCCCAGGCCATTCTGCCCCTCAGTATGGCCCCCCAAGGCCATTCTGCCCCTCAGTACGGCCCCTCCCCAGGCCATTCTGCCCCTCAGTATGGCCCCCCAAGGCCATTCTGCCCCTCAGTACGGCCCCCCCCCAGGCCATTTTGCCCCTCAGTACGGCCCCTCCCCAGGCCATTCTGCCCCTCAGTACGGCCCCTCCCCAGACCATTCTGCCCCTCAGTACGGCCCTCCCCAGACCATTCTGCCCCTCAGTACGGCCCTCCCCAGACCATTCTGCCCCTCAGTACGGCCCTCCCCAGACCATTCTGCCCCTCAGTACGGCCCTCCCCAGACCATTCTGCCCCTCAGTACGGCCCCTCCCCAGACCATTCTGCCCCTCAGTACGGCCCCTCCCCAGACCATTCTGCCCCTCAGTACGGCCCTCCCCAGACCATTCTGCCCCTCAGTACGGCCCCTCCCCAGACCATTCTGCCCCTCAGTACGGCCCACCCCAGGCCATTCTGCCCCTCAGTATGGCCCCCCAAGGCCATTCTGCCCCTCAGTACGGCCCCTCCCCAGACCATTCTGCCCCTCAGTACGGCCCACCCCAGGCCATTCTGCCCCTCAGTATGGCCCCCCAAGGCCATTCTGCCCCTCAGTACGGCCCCTCCCCAGACCATTCTGCCCCTCAGTTCGGCCCCTCCCCAGACCATTCTGCCCCTCAGTATGGCCCTCCCCAGGCCATTCTGCCCCTCAGTACGGCCCCTCCCCAGGCCATTCTGCCCCTCAGTATGGCCCCCCAAGGCCATTCTGCCCCTCAGTACGGCCCCTCCCCAGGCCATTCTGCCCCTCAGTATGGCCCCTCCCCAGGCCATTCTGCCCCTCAGTATGGCCCCTCCCCAGGCCATTCTGCCCCTCAGTATGGCCCCCCAAGGCCATTCTGCCCCTCAGTACGGCCCCCCCCAGGCCATTTTGCCCCTCAGTACGGGCCCTCCCCAGACCATTCTGCCCCTCAGTACGGGCCCTCCCCAGACCATTCTGCCCCTCAGTATGGCCCCTCCCCAGGCCATTCTGCCCCTCAGTATGGCCCCTCCCCAGGCCATTCTGCCCCTCAGTATGGCCCCCCAAGGCCATTCTGCCCCTCAGTACGGCCCTCCCCAGACCATTCTGCCCCTCAGTACGGCCCCTCCCCAGACCATTCTGCCCCTCAGTACGGCCCTCCCCAGACCATTCTGCCCCTCAGTACGGCCCCTCCCCAGACCATTCTGCCCCTCAGTACGGCCCACCCCAGGCCATTCTGCCCCTCAGTATGGCCCCCCAAGGCCATTCTGCCCCTCAGTACGGCCCCTCCCCAGGCCATTCTGCCCCTCAGTATGGCCCCTCCCCAGGCCATTCTGCCCCTCAGTATGGCCCCCCAAGGCCATTCTGCCCCTCTGTACGGCCCCCCCCAGGCCATTTTGCCCCTCAGTACGGCCCCTCCCCAGGCCATTCTGCCCCTCAGTACGGCCCCTCCCCAGACCATTCTGCCCCTCAGTTCGGCCCCTCCCCAGACCATTCTGCCCCTCAGTATGGCCCTCCCCAGGCCATTCTGCCCCTCAGTACGGCCCCTCCCCAGGCCATTCTGCCCCTCAGTATGGCCCCTCCCCAGGCCATTCTGCCCCTCAGTATGGCCCCCCAAGGCCATTCTGCCCCTCAGTACGGCCCCCCCCAGGCCATTCTGCCCCTCAGTACGGGCCCTCCCCAGACCATTCTGCCCCTCAGTACGGGCCCTCCCCAGACCATTCTGCCCCTCAGTATGGCCCCTCCCCAGGCCATTCTGCCCCTCAGTACGGCCCCTCCCCAGACCATTCTGCCCCTCAGTACGGCCCACCCCAGGCCATTCTGCCCCTCAGTATGGCCCCCCAAGGCCATTCTGCCCCTCAGTACGGCCCCTCCCCAGGCCATTCTGCCCCTCAGTATGGCCCCCCAAGGCCATTCTGCCCCTCAGTACGGCCCCCCCCAGGCCATTTTGCCCCTCAGTACGGCCCCTCCCCAGGCCATTCTGCCCCTCAGTACGGCCCCTCCCCAGACCATTCTGCCCCTCAGTTCGGGCCCTCCCCAGACCATTCTGCCCCTCAGTACGGCCCTCCCCAGACCATTCTGCCCCTCAGTACGGCCCTCCCCAGACCATTCTGCCCCTCAGTACGGCCCTCCCCAGACCATTCTGCCCCTCAGTACGGCCCCTCCCCAGACCATTCTGCCCCTCAGTACGGCCCCTCCCCAGACCATTCTGCCCCTCAGTACGGCCCTCCCCAGACCATTCTGCCCCTCAGTACGGCCCCTCCCCAGACCATTCTGCCCCTCAGTACGGCCCACCCCAGGCCATTCTGCCCCTCAGTATGGCCCCCCAAGGCCATTCTGCCCCTCAGTACGGCCCCTCCCCAGACCATTCTGCCCCTCAGTACGGCCCACCCCAGGCCATTCTGCCCCTCAGTATGGCCCCCCAAGGCCATTCTGCCCCTCAGTACGGCCCCTCCCCAGACCATTCTGCCCCTCAGTTCGGCCCCTCCCCAGACCATTCTGCCCCTCAGTATGGCCCTCCCCAGGCCATTCTGCCCCTCAGTACGGCCCCTCCCCAGGCCATTCTGCCCCTCAGTATGGCCCCCCAAGGCCATTCTGCCCCTCAGTACGGCCCCTCCCCAGGCCATTCTGCCCCTCAGTATGGCCCCTCCCCAGGCCATTCTGCCCCTCAGTATGGCCCCTCCCCAGGCCATTCTGCCCCTCAGTATGGCCCCTCCCCAGGCCATTCTGCCCCTCAGTATGGCCCCCCAAGGCCATTCTGCCCCTCAGTACGGCCCCCCCCAGGCCATTTTGCCCCTCAGTACGGGCCCTCCCCAGACCATTCTGCCCCTCAGTACGGGCCCTCCCCAGACCATTCTGCCCCTCAGTATGGCCCCTCCCCAGGCCATTCTGCCCCTCAGTATGGCCCCTCCCCAGGCCATTCTGCCCCTCAGTATGGCCCCCCAAGGCCATTCTGCCCCTCAGTACGGCCCTCCCCAGACCATTCTGCCCCTCAGTACGGCCCCTCCCCAGACCATTCTGCCCCTCAGTACGGCCCTCCCCAGACCATTCTGCCCCTCAGTACGGCCCCTCCCCAGACCATTCTGCCCCTCAGTACGGCCCACCCCAGGCCATTCTGCCCCTCAGTATGGCCCCCCAAGGCCATTCTGCCCCTCAGTACGGCCCCTCCCCAGGCCATTCTGCCCCTCAGTATGGCCCCTCCCCAGGCCATTCTGCCCCTCAGTATGGCCCCCCAAGGCCATTCTGCCCCTCAGTACGGCCCCCCCCCCAGGCCATTTTGCCCCTCAGTACGGCCCCTCCCCAGGCCATTCTGCCCCTCAGTACGGCCCCTCCCCAGACCATTCTGCCCCTCAGTTCGGCCCCTCCCCAGACCATTCTGCCCCTCAGTATGGCCCTCCCCAGGCCATTCTGCCCCTCAGTACGGCCCCTCCCCAGGCCATTCTGCCCCTCAGTATGGCCCCCCAAGGCCATTCTGCCCCTCAGTACGGCCCCTCCCCAGGCCATTCTGCCCCTCAGTATGGCCCCTCCCCAGGCCATTCTGCCCCTCAGTATGGCCCCTCCCCAGGCCATTCTGCCCCTCAGTATGGCCCCCCAAGGCCATTCTGCCCCTCAGTACGGCCCCCCCCAGGCCATTCTGCCCCTCAGTACGGGCCCTCCCCAGACCATTCTGCCCCTCAGTACGGGCCCTCCCCAGACCATTCTGCCCCTCAGTATGGCCCCTCCCCAGGCCATTCTGCCCCTCAGTACGGCCCCTCCCCAGACCATTCTGCCCCTCAGTACGGCCCACCCCAGGCCATTCTGCCCCTCAGTATGGCCCCCCAAGGCCATTCTGCCCCTCAGTACGGCCCCTCCCCAGGCCATTCTGCCCCTCAGTATGGCCCCCCAAGGCCATTCTGCCCCTCAGTACGGCCCCCCCCAGGGCATTTTGCCCCTCAGTACGGCCCCTCCCCAGACCATTCTGCCCCTCAGTTCGGCCCCTCCCCAGACCATTCTGCCCCTCAGTATGGCCCTCCCCAGGCCATTCTGCCCCTCAGTACGGCCCCTCCCCAGGCCATTCTGCCCCTCAGTATGGCCCCCCAAGGCCATTCTGCCCCTCAGTACGGCCCCTCCCCAGGCCATTCTGCCCCTCAGTATGGCCCCTCCCCAGGCCATTCTGCCCCTCAGTATGGCCCCTCCCCAGGCCATTCTGCCCCTCAGTATGGCCCCTCCCCAGGCCATTCTGCCCCTCAGTATGGCCCCTCAAGGCCATTCTGCCCCTCAGTACGGCCCCCCCCAGGCCATTTTGCCCCTCAGTACGGGCCCTCCCCAGACCATTCTGCCCCTCAGTACGGGCCCTCCCCAGACCATTCTGCCCCTCAGTATGGCCCCTCCCCAGGCCATTCTGCCCCTCAGTATGGCCCCTCCCCAGGCCATTCTGCCCCTCAGTATGGCCCCCCAAGGCCATTCTGCCCCTCAGTACGGCCCTCCCCAGACCATTCTGCCCCTCAGTACGGCCCCTCCCCAGACCATTCTGCCCCTCAGTACGGCCCTCCCCAGACCATTCTGCCCCTCAGTACGGCCCCTCCCCAGACCATTCTGCCCCTCAGTACGGCCCACCCCAGGCCATTCTGCCCCTCAGTATGGCCCCCCAAGGCCATTCTGCCCCTCAGTACGGCCCCTCCCCAGGCCATTCTGCCCCTCAGTATGGCCCCTCCCCAGGCCATTCTGCCCCTCAGTATGGCCCCCCAAGGCCATTCTGCCCCTCAGTACGGCCCCCCCCCAGGCCATTTTGCCCCTCAGTACGGCCCCTCCCCAGGCCATTCTGCCCCTCAGTACGGCCCCTCCCCAGACCATTCTGCCCCTCAGTTCGGCCCCTCCCCAGACCATTCTGCCCCTCAGTATGGCCCTCCCCAGGCCATTCTGCCCCTCAGTACGGCCCCTCCCCAGGCCATTCTGCCCCTCAGTATGGCCCCCCAAGGCCATTCTGCCCCTCAGTACGGCCCCTCCCCAGGCCATTCTGCCCCTCAGTATGGCCCCTCCCCAGGCCATTCTGCCCCTCAGTATGGCCCCTCCCCAGGCCATTCTGCCCCTCAGTATGGCCCCCCAAGGCCATTCTGCCCCTCAGTACGGCCCCCCCCAGGCCATTCTGCCCCTCAGTACGGGCCCTCCCCAGACCATTCTGCCCCTCAGTACGGGCCCTCCCCAGACCATTCTGCCCCTCAGTATGGCCCCTCCCCAGGCCATTCTGCCCCTCAGTATGGCCCCTCCCCAGGCCATTCTGCCCCTCAGTATGGCCCCCCAAGGCCATTCTGCCCCTCAGTACGGCCCCCCCCAGGCCATTCTGCCCCTCAGTACGGGCCCTCCCCAGACCATTCTGCCCCTCAGTACGGCCCACCCCAGGCCATTCTGCCCCTCAGTATGGCCCCCCAAGGCCATTCTGCCCCTCAGTATGGCCCCCCAAGGCCATTCTGCTCCTCAGTACGGCCCCTCCCCAGGCCATTCAGCCCCTCAGTACGCGCCCCCCCAGGCCATTCTGCCCCTCAGTATGGCCCCTCCCCAGGCCATTCTGCTCCTCAGTACGGCCCCCCCAGACCATTCTGCCCTTCAGTACGGCCCCCCCCAGGCCATTCTGCCCCTCAGTACGGCCCCCCCCAGGCCATTCTGCCCCTCAGTACGGCCCCCCCCAGGCCATTCTGCCCTTCAGTACCCCCCCCAGGCCATTCTGCCCTTCAGTAAGACCCCCTCTCCAGGCCATTCTGCCCCTCAGTATGGCCCCCCAGGCCATTCTGTCCCTCAGTATGACCCCTCAGGTCATTCTGCCCCCAAGTTAGGCCCCCAAGGTCAGTCTGCCCCCCAGTACAATCCATTTTCCCCCCAGCCATTGTCTGGGCTGATGACACCAGAGAACCAGCCCTGTAATAGAGAAGTCAGGGGGGCCCTCTCTGTACACCGCTCACACCCATGACATTACACAAGTGTTCTTTCCAGGCACAGTCAGCCTGCTGACCTTTCTTATCCTCCGAGCT